>NC_091745.1:8753723-9082473 GCF_043380555.1 Nothobranchius furzeri | reverse complement strand
AAAGGGAAATACAAATCTTTGAAATTTCAGGGGCCACTCCATCTGTGAAATCACCACGCTGGGTGCCTTTCCTCTGGACCGCCAAGACCTGCCATCTCACACTGGTATTGTAGACCTGCACACTGGCGTGGCATGGTTTTTATGAATAATCTATAGATTGTTAAATCATACAGTCAAACTGATTTTACAACCCGGGCATCACAACGTCTCTCAGATACATAACAAGGTTTTGCTACAAAACATCTAGCATACATTCCATCATTTCATTCATAATTTGTCATGTAATCATTAGTTTAGAAAGACAGAATTATATTCATTTTACATTTCATTTTTAAAAACTAGAAACTTGACTCTGAATTAATATGAAGTGTGTTCCCTGAAAAGTTCAAAGAACCTAAGGTATTATTAAATCAAATATTCAATGACCAATCAGATTGATAATTCATATTTATATGGTGTAGTGTAATGGTTTATGGCTCTTTTATGAAAGAGGAACCATTCTACATATCAATTTGAGATATTAATTTTAATAAATTAATAACCAAATTTTATAGAAATAAGAAGACTCAAAGGTTGTTTTCATCGATAAACTGACAATCATATCCGTTTGTCTGTGTTTCAGTTCAATGAAGAGACAAGTCTGAAAGTTCAGAGTTTTAATTCTTCAATTTAAACTAATGATTTGAAATGACAATCATAGGAAAAATAATCAACATTGGCAACCTTGTTGGACAATCTTTAACAGTTGATATTTTAAGCTTGCACAAATAGACCTTGTGTTGGATGTGCTAAGATTTGAGAATGATGGAATTATGACTGTGTGCATGTATGTGTGAGATTGCTTCAGGGAGAGAAAAGGCGAATCTGAGTGAAAATGATGGTTTGAATTAAACTTAGTTCTTATTAGAAAACTGCATCAGAACGCTATCTGTCGTGTCCTGCCTCACCGTACGTAGGACCCTCTTTTCGGATCCGGACCTCGGAGGATGTTATCGAGGTCACACCTTGGCAGGCAGAGGAGACAGAGGTGTGCGACGATCCGGTCCAGAGTTGACCTCGGTACACGTTGATGAAGCGTTTAGCAGATGTGCTTTCTCAAGTTTAAATTAACTCAGAAATCAAAGACTCTGGACGAGTCTGCGTTAGCAGTTGCATTTCATCTATTCTGTCTGGCCTGACAGGAATAGCGTGGGGGGGGGGGGGGGGGGGGAGAAAAGAGCCGACGGGGCTCCGTTCCCCCGTTGGCGTTTGTTCAGCACGTCCGCTCTCTCTCGTTGTCAAACTCGACCTGACTAACTTACCAAAACCCACGTCTCTTCCCAAAGCAAACTTGTGCGTCAGAGCAAATGTGTTTTGGAGTTACTGTGAATGCAGACCTGAGTGAGCGAGTGTGAAGGTCATCACTAAAACATCTCCCAAAACATTATTTAATTAAGTATACTGATTCATAATCATTCATTTGATTAAAATACATTTATAATGAGCAAAATGATAAAATGATTATTTAGCATTAATAATGAAGAAAAGGAAGTTTAAGACTCTTTATTATCATGGCTAGACTTCCTGTGAGAACTCCTTCTTCTGGAGACCAGATGTTCGGTTGTTGTGGGATCGTGTAGACTCGCTGGCGGCTCAGGTCTTTATCTGTGGGTGAAAGATGCTGGTGACCCAGCTTCGACCAAGCCGGGCAAATACAACCTTTGGCACAGAAAAACCCATACTTCCTCACGCTACAATGGAATACCACTTCTTATTGATCATTGAATAAATGTAGCTGCATCCATCATGCTACAGGAGGTACAGGACTTTGACAAGATTTCTAGGCACACCCAAGGTGTTGAGGGGATCAGTTTTGGTGGTCTAAAGATCAGGTCTCTTCTTATGCAAACAGTGATCTCCAGCTTTTACTGGAGTGGTTTGCAGTCGAGTGGGAAGCGGCTGGGATAAGAATCAGCTCCTCTATCCGAGACCATGGTCTTGAATCAGAAGGGTAGAATGCCTTCTCCATGTTGATTCCATTCCCGGGCTGCTCTGGGTGGCTGCATGTTGGAGTAGCTCTGTTAACTACATGTAAGTTTTTCCTTTTATGGGCATTTATTCTTCTAGCGTCTTAAGAAAAACTGTATTTTTTGGACCTTTTACTTTTTTGTTTCTGGTGCTGTGAAGCTTAGAGGATTTTACTGCAATTTTTTCACTTGTTTCACTTTTTGAGCATTTGTTATGATGTGTAACCATGGCAACAAGCTGGTTTACAATCAGGAGCAGCTGATTAACTTTGGAAAGGCTGAAATAATACCTCAACTGAAGCCACAAATCCCAAATGAGCTAAAACGCAAGAAGCGTGGATGCAGAGCGGGAGCAAAACAGAGACAGAGAAAGAGGAAATTCAAACCATCTCTTCCATCGATCATAATGGGCAATGTGAGATCACTGGCCAACAAGATGGATGAACTCCAAGCCCTTTCAAGGACTCAGCCAGAGTATTGGCAGTGCAGTATTATGTGTTTCACTGAGACGTGGCTGCAGGACCATATCCCCGATTCCAGCTTCTCTCTGCCAGGATTCCTGACTGTACGAGCAGACAGAGATCGGAAGAGGAGCGGGAAAAGAAAAGGAGGTGGAGTGGCAGTGCTTGTCAACAACAGATAGTGCCATCTGTGTCATGTTTCAGTGAAATGTCATCTCTGCAGCCCAGATGTTGAACTCTTGGCAGTAAGTTGTTGCCCATATTATTTGCCAAGAGAGTTCACCAGTGTTGTCTTGGCTACCATTTATATTCCACCTTCAGCCATTGCTGAAAATGCATGTGATGCCATCAGTTCTGTTGTGGCTAAGCTACAAACCCAGCACCCCAATGCATTTGTAGCTATATCTGGTGATTTTAATCATGCCTCGCTCTCTGCTACACTTCCAACATTTCAACAGTTTGTCAGCTGCTCCACCATAGAAAACAAGACATTGGATTTGTGTTATGCAAATGTAAATAATGCACACATGTCCAAAACAAGACCTCCTCTGGGACAATCAGATCACAATCTTGTTTTTCTCAGCTCAGATTACAAACCACTTGTTCAGAGGTAACCGGTGACAAGAACTGAGAAAATGGTCACAGGACACTTAAGAAGCCCTGCAGGGTTGTTTTGAGACCACAGATTGGATGACTCTGTGCCAAGGATATGAAGAGGACATCAATGCCATGACTGGATGTGTCACTGACTATATAAACTTCTGTGTGGAGAAAATCATACCCACCAGAACAGTGAGATGCTTCGCTAATAACAAACCCTGGATAACCAGTGAACTGAAGAATCTGCTAAATGGCCAGTAGAGGGCGATAGGGTGCTGCCCTTCCAGTTTCCCCTGTGTTTTTTATTTTTATTTTAAAAAATAAATAAATAAAATTAACAATAATCACATATTCTAAGTTAATTGTGTGTTTTGTAACAAAAATAAATCATATATATATATATATATATATATATATATATATATATATATATATATATATATATATATATATATATATATATATATATATTGGTCTCTGCCGGTCTCTCCCGAGCGGTGGAGGCTGTGTGCTGTTTTTCAATCGCCCAAACTAGACGGGACCAGTTGTCCAATTGCTGACAAGAAAATCAAAGGGTAGGAATGGGAATGTATCCAATCAGCATCAACGTTGTTTCAGAAGAATGATGGGCGATAGAGCCACCGCCAAATCTTTCGTTGGTGTTCGGTAGAACTCGGAGAGTCTCGACTCCAGCAGGTTTTTGGTCATGACTCGTGACGGTCATGACGCAGACGTAGACATGGACGCCAGTGCGCCTACAACATGGATACCGGATCTCAGCAGCCACTGAATTCAGTTCGGTCTCTTCTCCAGTATCCGTTCGAGAGGAGAACTATGGTGGAAAAACGTAATGTCAAAGAGCTTGGACCAGATCAGCCCGACGTAAAGATAAGCCAGCAGGACTAGGAGAAAGGTAAACTGTACACACGACGCTTCTCCCAAAATTGGTACACCAGAAGCAGTGGCTAGCTGGATGCAATCACGCTAATGCGTTATTTTGCTTTCTGTGTTTGTTATTCAAAACGGCTGGGATCCACAGAAGGTGGATGTGGAACTTGTGTCTCATTGGGGACTCCATTCATTCTCTGACTGAGGAATGCAGCGCATCAGTGCAGCAGCCAACAAAGAAACGGAGGACGTTTGGACAGGGAGAACAGCAGCTGGGTGCAGAGGTAAGCTGTACATTACATTTCTGTAAACAAGACAATCAGAATCAGAAATCCTTGGTTGTCCCACAAACCGGGACATTTGTTTAATAACATGTACATTGTTTAATGTGCAATAACTGTAAAAACTAATTTCAACACACATGCCTATTATACATATTTAATCACGTAAATGTGTATTTCAAGTAAATTTGTTCATACATGAATCTGATTCCATTTTACTTGTTACACTTCTGCTGCAGCAAACAAATTTCCCAGCTTTTGGGACAATAAAACATTTCTGATTCTCAATGAGATGTTTTTACATTTGAAGTAAAAACATCTAATTGAGAACCAGAAATGTTTTATTGTCCCAAAAAGTGGAAAATATGACATTTGTAAGAGGATACTGATGACATTATTTCCTATGAAAGTGTTTCCACTTTCCATAAGTCCTAACAGAGTAAATTTCTGGCATTTTGTCTAAGTAGTGTTTACTACCATTACTGTAACAGTGACCTGCTCATAATTTTTCGTGTTCACTCAAATGTTGAAATTAAACAAAATGTTTTTGTTACTTGCCTCTTGCATTGCCTATTTACCATTTATGGTCATGTTATTTTATGTGCAATTTAATGCAGTATTTTTCAACCTTGGTCCGCAAGGCAGCGTGCCAATAGTCAGACACACCTGGATTAATCAGTTTGTCCAATGATGTAAGACAGGAAATAAAAGAGCTGTGCTTAATTCAGGAAATAGTGAAGTTGTGCACAAAGCTCAGAAAGCATGTTTGTTTTAAAAAAAAAAATAGCACAGCCCCACCAAAAATATTTTTCACCAGCCGCCACTGCTGTACACCTCAGACTTCCAGGACAAATCAGAGACCTGTCATCTACAGAAATACTCAGATGACTCTGCAGTTGTCGGGTGTATCAGAGATGGACAGGAAGCTGAGTACAGAGAGCTGGTGGAGTGCTTTGTGGCATGGTGTGGAAACAATCATCTGGCCTTGAATGTGAACAAAACAAAGAAGATGATTTTAGATTTCAGACGAAACAGGGTGGAGTTAAACACTGTTTCCATCATGGGAGAAGAAGTGGAGGTGGTTGAGGAATACAAATACCTTGGAGCTCACCTGGACAACAGACTGGACTGGAGAAAGGACAGCAAAGCCGTTTACAAGAAGGGACACAGCAGACTGCACTTCTTGAGGATGCTTAGGTCCTTCAATGTCTGTAGCAAGATGCTGCACATCTTCTACAAGTCTGTTGTTGAGAGTGTAATCTCTTCAGCCATTGTCTGTTGGGGTAATAGCATCAGAAGCAGGGACCTGAAAAGGCTCAACAGCTTAAAAAAAGGCTGGTTCTGTTCTGGGGACGACTGTGGAACCACTGGAGGAGATAAAGCAAAGAAGGATTCTCTAGAGAATCAAGAAAATTATGGACAACCCTGAGCATTCTCTTCACAAGACTGTCCGACAACATAAGAGTATCCTCAGTCAGAGGCTTCTTCAGTTTCGCTGCAACACTGACCGCTACTGGAGATCCTTCCTGCCAACAGCCATTGTAATATACAATAACTCTTTGACGACTTGATTATTATTATTCTGAGCTACTACAGCAATCAATTTCCCTCTGGGATTAATAAAGTATTTTTGAATTGAATTGAATTGAATTGAATGTCAGGGACGAGGTCCTGCCTCAAGTGGAGGAGTATAAGTATCTCGGGGTCTTGTTCATCAGTGAGGGAAGAATGGAGGGTGAGATTGATATGCAGATTTGTGCTGCATCTGCAGTGATGCAGGCGTTGTACCAGTCTGTCATGGTGAAGAGAGCTGAGCAAGAAGGCAAAGCTCTCGATTTACCGGTTGATCTACGTTCCTACCCTCACCTTTGGTCACAAGCTTTGAGTAGTGACAGAAATAAGATCATGGATACAAGTGACCGAAATGAGTTTTCTCAGCAGGGTGGCTGGGCTCTCCCATAGAAATAGGGTGAGAAGCTTGGTCATGCGGGAGGGGCTTGAAGTAGACCCGCTGCTCCTCCACATCGAGAGGAGCCAGTAGAGGTGGCTCGGTCATCTGGTCATGGAGCCTTCTGGAGGTCTTCCTGGTGAGGTTTTTCAGGCATGTCCAACTAGGAGGGGACCCAAGGGAAGACTCGCTGAAGGGACTATGTCTCTCGGCTAGCCTGGGAGCGCCTTGGGAATTCCCTGGAGTTGCTGGCTCAAGTGGATTGGGAGAGGGAAATCTGGGCCTCTCAGCATAAGCCTAATTTATACTACTTCGTCAGTTCCACGAGGGAGAGACACGCACGGACAGACAGGGACAATCTGCCCTCATACTTCTCCGTCTCCCAGGGAGTGTTGCAAAGCAGTTGCCCCCCAGGTCAACATAGGGCGTAGCTCTGTAGTATCTGTATCCTGTCATGTATCTGGGCCAAGACATTGTGTTTATATTGTGGGTTTTCTTTTTATTCAAGAGACTTTTACCACAGACAAATTAGTCTTTCACCCTCCTCCACCTCTTCATTTGCTCGCCCTTAAACCCACGTTTCCCACCATTTCCGTCCACAAATAAAACGCTTGCTGCATATCTATTCACTCCTCCAGTAACGGGGGAATAAAACGTTCATTTTTTTGAGTTTTTCTGCGATGGATTCTTCAAACTGCTCCGTGTCTGCCGCTAGACATCCTCAGCTCTCTTTGTGTTTTTGGACGGTGCAATGGCGGCGCTGTAGACGACAGCGGCGTCTTGACCAATCACAAGCTTGCGTTATCCGTCTCGACGGATGGATGTTTAGAACAGAGAGCTTGACTCCATCTGTCCTTACAAGCCAGTCAGAGAACCCTCGGCAGGAAAGATAATGGCGTTACGTGCGTCCGTCCTGACGCAGACGGAGAAGTATAAATAGGCTTTAGGTTGTTACCCCCCCAACCCGACTCTGGATAAGCTTCTGAAAGTGAATGTGCCACCCCACAGCAGCCGACCACAGCTGGAGGTTCCGGATAAAAGGGGGAAACAAGCGACTCAGTTGGTCCAAAAAAAAAGGCAGGGGACCTACTGAACACTAAAACAGATAATTTATTGGGAGGAGCAAGGACAACGCTAAAAGTCCCAGTCTTCAAAGGCTGAAGGAGTAAAAACATAAAAGCAGTCCTAAAAACAATTTAAAACACCCTGTGCATCACTAGGGGCAGGACGGTGTCCAGTACAAGGAGCCACCTCTTTGCTCCAGCTGACTGTGTTGACACACGTAGCTGGGACCCAGTCTGCTCTACCTTGTCCTTTGGCTGTCAAGCACAAAGTGAACCTCCTGCAGCAACCCGTCTGTGCTGATTCTATGGCTCCAGCGTCGTCCCCTCACCCACTGGCTTCTTCTTCTTCTTCAGTGAGGGAGGCAGGCTAGATGCCCAAGAGGCATATTGCTGTCACAGCCGCCCAAACACACCACCAGAGAGCATCACAGCCTCTCATAAACCCCCGTCACATGCAGAAACCACATCAGGGCCCACACCCTACGCCGGTCCTCCACACCCAACAAGATCCACAGAGAAAACACTGACAGACCCGTAGCCCTCAACCTCCGAAAATAGGCCCCCCTCTCACGACCATACTGTCCACAGTGCAGGAGAACATGGCACACAGACTCAGGATCCCCACAATCACACCTCCTGTCCATGTGTTTCCCCACCAAAAGGGAAACACATGGACAGACCCACAGCCACCCACCAAACAATGCAACCCATAAAACTCCTACCCAAAACCACACCATCCCACGATGCCTGCCACAATCTCATGGCCTCCCTGCCTATCGCTGAACAATACTCAGGGGAGCCCATGGCGACCTCTAGGTCCACAACAGTACTCCTCAGCGCCGCCTTGGCCACAGAGTCCACCCTCTCATTGCCCACCACCCCCACATGGGCAGGAACCCAAACATAGCAAACTTCACAGCCACAAGCCTGCAGATCATGCAGCATCACCCTGGCAGAAATCACCAGGTCTGGTCTAGAGCCAGAGCCTGACCCTGACAGAGCCTCCAATGCAGCAGCTGAGTCAGAGCAGATAACAGCACACTCCCAGGACACGCTCCTTCATCCATTGCAAGGCACATAAGATGGCAACCAATTCAGCCATGAACACGGAACAATGGTCCTGGAGCCGACAACCAAAGCTGAAGCACAGGTGCGGGATCACCAAACCCACTGCCACTATCAGGATCCTTAGAGCCATCCGTATACAGCTGCAAATGAGAGCCCCACTCCAACCCCAATGTGTCAGTGTGAGCGTCCCGTCACAGTGTCCCGATTGATCATTAGCCCTGGCTACTTGGCCAAGGGGGTGTCCCTTTGGCTGATTGGTTAGTGCGTATGACTCTCACTCGGGAGTCTGGGGATTGAATCCCGCCCGGGCCCTCGTTTGTACACCTTGCCACACCCATAAAAAACTTAAAAGCACCAGCCACCCCACCATCACGGCATCGCCCCAAAAAAGTAAAATCCACCTCCGGTACAGGCAGATGCCAGGGCGTAACATCAGACCAGACCAGGCGCGAATAGACAGGTGTGGCAAGGTGGAGAAACGAGGGCCCGGGCGGGATTCGATCCCCTGACTCCCGGGTGAGAGTCACGTGCGTTTACCAGTCAACCAAAGGGACATCCCCGTGGCTAAGTAGCCAGGGCGCATGATCAATCGGGACATTGTGACAGGACGCTCACACTGTCACACAGGCCAATCCAGGAAGCCCAAGGCGTCCGCTCTGTCCTGCAACCGGGCAGAAAATCCACCCTCACCAAACCGACCCCGCCCTCCAAACTCCCAATGCTGGTCCAACAGGCCCGATGCAGGAGAAGCATCACCCATACCCCTGACCCTCAACAGGTACCGGAGTCCCAGCTTGACTCGTCGAAACTCCAAGGGCATCTCACCCACATCGACCAGAAGGGCAGCAACTGGGGTTGACCTAAATGCCACACTACAAACCCTCACAGCCGCCGCCTGCAAAACATCCAACCTCCTCATGGTAGTAGGGGCAGCCGAGCCATACAGGAAACACCAATAATCCAGGACCTGAACACACTCTAGTGCACCATCAGCAAGGTGCACCTGCTCGCCCCCAATCTGTCCCAGCTGAACACTGCATCACATTCAAGACCTGTCCACACCTGGCTTCCAGGCTCCAAACATGAACACCCCATGTTAGCCGCTCATCCAGCCACATGCCCAGGTACTTAAGAGAGGACACGCGCTCTTGCAGCAGCCCACCCAACAGCAAACCCACCGACGGGACAATCCACTGAAACCCAAAAACCATAAATTTGGACTTGGATGTGGACAACTCAAAGCCCCAATGCCTCGACCAAGCCACCACACCATCCAAGCCGTCCTGCACCTTGCGGAAACGGGAGGTTCCGGCCCCACTTCCAGAACGCCCCATCATCAGCAAACAAGGACCTCCCCATATCACTGCCTAAGGAGTCAAACAAGCCATTGACCATGACATTAAAAAGCAGCGGACTAATCACACTCCCCTGAGGAACCCCATTCTCCACCCCCACAGAAAACAACAACACAGAACCCACCCTACCCTGAATCGCCCTATCACGGAGAAAGCCCCTAATCCAGCGCAACATTCTCCCACAAACCCCAGCCAAGTACAGAGAAATTAAAAGCCCGTCTCTCCAAAGCATATCATTAGCCTTTTTGATGTCAAGGATCATCGCCAACCCTGCCTCCTTATTCTCCAAAGCCTGCCTAACGTCCAGATCCAGAGGCGCCACCGCGTCCATCGTGGACCGCCCCAGCCATGCTCTCCTGGACTCTTTCCTCAGTTCCTTTTAAACCTCATTTTATGAGTCCATTGCACCTGTGGGCATTCCACACCTTTTCCCATTTGTTTAAATTAGTGTCTCTGGGAGGTACCGCAAAGGGAAAGACCATTCAAAAGACAAAATTAGCATGTCAACAATAACACAATTCATGCAACTTAAACTAAGCAGTAAAATGGCAAATACAAACACAACTCATGCAACTTAAACTAAATCCAAAACTTTTTCACTTTGTGGCAAATGGATGAATTGAATTAAACATGGCTGTCCGGGCATTCCTTTTTTAATTAAATTATTTAAAAGTGATTATTTACAAACTTTATACTAATTTATAATTATAACTCTTAAAGAGCCTTGATTATAATATTGGGTGTATTATAGGGATTCTTTAAATGTTTATTTTTTACCATATCATTATAACCTGACAACCTCAGCACAGACAAAATTGTGGGGACCCTCTTCCCAGATTGGGAGCTACTGGGTTATATAGCTTTCCTGACTCCATTCCAGTAGGTGTCAGTAATGTACCTTTATGTTGGCTTCCCGACTGCTAAACTTAACAGAAGAAGACAACAAGCTGTTCGCTGAGATAGCTTGTTGTTATAGTGTCAGGTGAATATCTTGAGTCTCTGCAGTAAAAATGTCGTCAGCTCAGTCTCTGAGAGAGTTTATCAACAAGCGACTATCTGATGCTGCTGAAGAAATATTCACAGAGTTTAGAAGAAACATCGTTCAGTTGGAGGAAGAGATCGACCGTCAGCGCAGACTGCTGGATCTCACCTGGAAACCACAGATCAACTTACACAGAATAGGTATGAAACTCATGCGGGACTAATGCGGGTTTACTGAGGACAGAATCTCAAATAGGAACGTTTTGTACTCAGTTTTATGTTTATAAGGTTTAAGGTTTTTTTTAAGCTATCTGACACGATTGAGGTGAAAGTGGTCGGTAAACGTTCTCATAAGTTTTTCTGCTTTAGAGAAAAACATTTAAAGAATTTTAGCAGCCACGTGTGCTTATTTGACAATTTACGGGTTCATATTTTTTCCATTTTGACTTGCATCATATGATTAAAGTGAAGGGAGCTTCCACATTAAAGATGGATTATATGTAGGGGTGAAACTACCTACTTTCGGAGGACACACACACACACACACACACACACACACACACACACACACACACACACGCACACACACACACACACACACACACACACACACACACACACACTAAAGGTTGCTTAATTCTTCTTGAATTGATCTCAGCTGGAAACCACAGCTTAATTTACACAGAATAGGTATGAAACTCACGCAGGTTTACTGAGGATGGAATCTTGGTAAAGTCCTATACTCATTTTTTCAGTTTAAAGGCTTCATTTCTGATACTTGGTCGGGAATCTTTGTTACCAGTTGTAACTTTGTTAGCTTTAGAGAAAGAAAATAGAAAAAATGTTACAGGGATTTTAGGGACAGTGTGTGTCTATTTGTCCATTTGCAGGTTTGTTGTTTTCCAAAGAATCTTTAGATGCATCAGATTTGTGCAGATGTCCATCCATTCATTTTCTTCGCCTTATCCACTCAGGTCACAGGGGCCTAAGCAGGCCCAGCCTAAGTGAGGATGCCCAGACTTCTTTCTCCCCAGTCACTTTGGCCAGCTCTTCTGGGGGAATCCCAAGGCATTCCCTGGCCAGCCGAGAAAAATAGTCCCTCCAGCAAGTCCTGTGTTTTCCTTTGGGTGTCTTCTTGGTTTGATGTGCCCGGAAATCCTTACCAGGAAGGTGTCTAGGAGACATCCTAACTAGATGCCCGAGACACCTCAACTGGCACTTCTTAATGTAGAGGAGCAGCAAATCTACTCTGAGCCCCTCCCAAATGATAGATCCCTATGTCCAAGGGCGAGCCCAGTCACCCTGCAGAAAAAAAAAACTAATTTTGGCCTCTTGCATCCGCAATCTCATTCTTTCAGTCACTACCCAAAGCTCCTGACCATAGGTGAGGATAGGAACGTAGATCGACCAGTTCAGCTCTCTTTACCACAACAGACCGGTACAACACCCACATCACTGCAGATGCAGCAACCAATTCAGCTATCAGTCTTGCTCTCCATCTTTCCCTCATTTGTGAACAAGACCCAGAGTTACTTAAACTCCTTTCACTTGAGGCAGGACCACGTCCCTGACCTGGAGAAAGTAATCTATGGCACCAGACCCGTGCCACAACCCGTGCACGCGGATTGGGTCCACAGCGCGCGTGTGAACGGGACTCGCGAGCGAAAATATACATGGCGAGAGGTCATTTGTGCACTGGGAGGGAGCAAACTGTGTCTGTGAGCGCACAAGGATGTGCTCAAGTGACAAACCTGCGTGCGCGCGTTGTCAACGCGCACACGGCAGAGGAAAACGTGCGCGCGCGGCAGCCTCTCTGCGCGCTCGGCAGCCTATGTGCGCTCGGCAGCCTCTGTGCGCGCTCGGTTTCTGACTCCTGCTCGCTCGGCTGTGAAGGGGTTTTGGCACTCTGGAGGCGTGGCCTGTGGCAGATCTTCTCTGTCCTCTGATTGGTTAGTTTTGCCCGCACTTTACCCTCTACCTCATTGGCCCATTAGCTTCCTGTCGGACCAAAATGATGAGAGGTATATGCATATAAAAAAGTCTGATTTTCAGTAGTTGTTGTCATAGCTCAGCTGGGAGAGCGGGTGACTCTCCCCCCGGAGGATCCAGGTTCGAGTCCGGGCAAGGTAAATAATGTAGATGTTATCTTATTTTTTCCTAATTCCTGTGATATTATTTTACAGTTGTGACTGTTCAACTGTCATTAAACGTCCGAATGTTTGCTGGGCAGTATTTTAAAAAGTGCACATAAGCTAGATGGTTTTAACCATATAAAATTATATTTTTTGTGATACTGGAAAAATACATACTGAAATAAAACTACTGATTGAAAACTTTATGACTGTGGTTGTACAATATATGACTCACTAATACACTGCAAAGGCCCTTAGAGTGGGGCTTCCAGAGAGAGAGAGAAAAGTTCTTGCCTCATTAATGTATTGTTTATTTTTTTCAGCATTTAATTGACAAATTATCCTTTCAAATAATTAATTGATGAGTTACATAATTGTCCATTTAGAATTGTTGAATGGACTGAGTCAAGTTTGGTGCACTTTATATATTTCAAAACATGTTTTTTTTTATTTTAATGATGCATATAAATAATTTAAATGTTAATTTAATGAAATATTTCTATTTTTTCATTACCTCACCCTTGTTTTGACAAAAACGGGACCTTGCTGGATAATATCATGGAGAAACTATTTGTTCACACTACTTGGCTCAGTGAGGATCTGTATACCAAAGGAGGAGATACTCAGAAATCTGTCTGCAGATTGTTACAACCCAGACTGGAAGTGGTGGGCTGTAATAAGAAAGGAGACCAGACAGAGGAGTGGGGGTTCAACAACTGATTTATTTAACCAAAGTAAGGATTTACTAAAGCAAGTTAGTGAACAGAAAATGGCCAGTGAGGACTCTCCACCACACAGGAGAGACCCAGTGAAAGCAGAAAAACAGTAGGCTTTGTAGGCAGCACCACACCCTGAGCCCAGGTGCCTCCAAGGCTGCTTAACGAGCTGCCTACAACAGAAGAAAAACACAATTAAACACAAATGAAAACCCAATGAGACGGTGGGGGCATCACAACACGTTCAGGACTACCCAAACACCAGTAATTCTTGACTGCACTGATCTGAGGTGTCAATGGCCATATTCCCCTCTCTTCCAGAGTCATATATTTTCCTCAAGTTCAACTGCACTCTGAAGAGGCTCATTTGGATTGTGCCACATAGGCCAGTGACCTTTGTCTCAGCACTGTATGCTGGAACTATCAGCGACCAACCTGGGAATCTTGTGTGTTGAAAATGCTACAACTAGAGATGGTCATCATGGTAGACAGGGGTTTCTTCATTGATGACATTGTGCCCTGCAAAGTGTACAGGCCAGCTTTCCTTTCTGGCAAACCTCAAATGTCTGCATGTGAAGTTATAGAAACAGAAGCCATAACATGTCTGAGAGTGCATGTGGAGCGCTCCATTCATCTGGTCCAAGAACACAAGCTTTTTGATTGTTATTCCCCTCCTTGTATTTGTAAACAATCAGCTATATGCTGTGGTTTTTCTCCTTACCAACTTTTAAAATAGCCCACTAGTGAAGAACTGGGCAAAGAAGCCTGATGTCTGAGAACCTCAACATATGTACGGCAACCACACTGTATATTTACACACTTTCATAAAGAAACTGCATATCAAGCTTTCATTCAGATGACCTTCAACAGTGCTGCACCCTGCTGAGGGACATCCGAGTAAAACCTTGAGATGGCCATTTTCTGTTCACTAACTTGCTTTAGTAAATCCTTACTTTGGTTAAATAAATCAGTTGTTGAACCCCCACTCCTCTGTTTGGTCTCCTTTCTTATTACAGCCCACCACTTCCAGTCTGGGTTGTAACAATCTGCAGACAGATTTCTGAGTATCTCCTCCTTTGGTATACAGATCCTCACTGAGCCAAGTACTGTGAAGAAATAGTTTCTCCATGATATTATCCAGCAAGGTCCCGTTTTTGTCAAAAACAAGGGTGAGGTAATGGAAAAAATAGAAATATTTCATTAAATTAACTTTTAAATTATTTATATGCATCATTAAAATAAAAAAACATGTTTTGAAATATATAAAGTGCACCAAACTTGACTCAGTCCATTCAACAATTCTAAATGGACAATTATGTAACTCATCAATTAATTATTTGAAAGGATAATTTGTGAATTAAATGCTGAAAAAAATAAACAATACATTAATAAGGCAAGAACTTTTTAAACTTGAACATACCTACACACACAAGTCTATTTTTACCTGGAGTCTCCTCTCAAGAGTGGCTGAAGTAATATTACAACTTTGACAGAATACAAATTCTCTCTCTCTCTCTCTCTCTCTCTGGAAGCCCCACTCTAAGGGAGTTTGCAGTGTATTAGTGAGTCATATATTGTACAACCACAGTCATAAAGTTTTCAATCAGTAGTTTTATTTCAGTATGTATTTTTCCAGTATCAAAAAAAATGTAATTTTATATGGTTAAAACCATCTAGCTTATGTGCACTTTTTAAAACACTGCCCAGCAAACATTCGGACGTTTAATGACAGTTGAACGGTCACAACTGTAAAATAATATCACAGGAATTAGGAAAAAATAACATGACATCTACTCTATTTTCCTTGCCTGGACTCAAACCTGGATCCTCCAGGGGGAGAGTCACCCGCTCTCCCAGCTGAGCTATGACAGCAACTACTGAATATCAGACTTTTTTATATAGATAGGTAGAGGGTAAAGTGTGGGGTAAACTAACCAATCAGAGGACAGAGAAGATCTGCCACAGGCCACGCCTCCAGAGTGCCAAAACCCCTTAAAGCCGAGCGAGCAGTCAGAAACCGAGCGCGCAGAGAGGCTGCCGAGCGCGTACCTTTTCCTCTGCCTTGTGCTCGTTGGCAACGTGCGCACGCAGGTTTGTCACTTGTGCATGTCCTTGTGCGCTCACAGACACAGTTGGCTCCCTCTCAGTGCACAAATGACCTCTCGCCATGAATATTTTCACTCGCGAGTCCCGTTCACGCGCGCGATGTGGACCCAATCCGCGTGCACGGGTTGTGGCACACCTCTGACGCCATAGTAATCTACCCTCTTCCAGTACAAGACCATGGCCTCAGATTAAAGGAGATGATTCTCATCCCTCCCGCTTCACTTTCATCTGTGAATCGCTCCAGTGAAAGCCGGAGATCACGTTCTGATGAAGCCAATAGGTCAGGACCACGTCATCTGCAAAAGCCACCAAAACAGATCCCTTCAACACCTTGCCAGTGCCTAGAAATCCTGTCTATAAAAGTTATGAACAGAATCGGTGACAAAGGGCAGCCATGGCGGAGTCCAACTCTCACCGGGACTGAGCCTAACGTACTGCCAACAATGTGGACCAAGCTCTAACACGTTAATACAAAGGGCCCGGTACCCCATACTCCCAGAGAGAATCTTATTTCTTTCCATCTCAGGGTCCTTCATGTGTCTTTTAGCAAACTTAATCTAAGCTTTCATGTGTCTTGCATTCAAGAGAGGCTTCAGATGGGCCACTCTGCCATAACGCCCTGACTGGTGGAGGGCTGCAATGATGGATGACTTTCTACAACTTTCTCCCATCTCCTGACAGCATTTCTGGAGTTCAGCCACAGTGATCTTTGGGTTCTTCTTTACCTTTCTCCCCAAGGCTACTCTCCCCCGGTAGCTCAATTTGGCCGGATAGCCTGCTTTAGGAAGGGTTGTGGTCGTTCCAAACTTCTTACATTTAAGGATTATGGAGGCTACGGTGCTCTTAGGAACCTTGAGTGCAGCAGAGTTTTTTGTAACCTTGGCCAGATCTGTGCCACGATTCTGTCTCTTAGTTCCTTTGACCTCATGATTCTCATTTGCTCTGACCTGCATTGTGAGCTGTAAGGTCTTAGACAAGTGTGTGGCTTTCCTAATCAAGTCCAGTCAATATAATCAAACACAGCTGGACTCCAGTGAAGATGTAGGACCAGCTCAAAGATGATCAGAAGAAATGGAAAGCACAGCAAAGGACTTAAGACCGTGTGAAATTTCAGTTTTTCTTTTAAATACAGTGGGGCAAAAAAGTATTTAGTCAGCCACCGATTGTGCAAGTTCTCCCACTTAAAATGATGACAGAGGTCAGTAATTTTCATCATAGGTACACTTCAACTGTGAGAGACAGAATGTGAAAAAAAATCCATGAATTCACATGGCAGGATTTTTAAATAATTTATTTGTAAATCTGCGTGGAAAATAAGTATTTGGTCAATAACAAAAATTCAACTCAATACTTTGTAACATAACCTTTGTTGGCAATAACAGAGTTCAAACGATTACTATAGGTCTTTACCAGGTTTGCACACACAGTAGCTGGTATTTTGGCCCATTCCTCCATGCAGATCTTCTTGAGAGCAGTGATGTTTTGGGGCTGTCGCCGAGCAAAACGGACTTTCAACTCCCTCCACAGATTTTCTATGGGGTTGAGGTCTGGAGACTGGCTAGGCCACTCCAGGACTTTCAAATGCTTCTTATGGAGCCACTCCTTTGTTGCCCGGGCGGTGTGTTTGGGATCATTGTCGTGTTGGAAGACCCAGCCGCGTTTTATTTTCAAAGCTCAGGGTTCCCACGCGTCCTGGAAAACCTGGAAAATGATAGTCCAATTTTCCAGTCATGGAAAACACATGGAAAATGGGGGGAATTGCAAAATGTCCTGGAAATTTTTGAGTTGTCCTGGAAAATAATTTTCCCTCCTTGTGGATAAACAAACGGATTATTGGGCAATATTGGGCTGCAGCGCTTCTCCTTTCATTTCTGCATCTAGCTGGCACAGTGCCCCACATGATGCTTCCAACCAATCAGATTGCATATTCCCCTTCAGTTCCAGTTCCACTTCTGTTTTTCTAACTGTCTTTTTTGCTAGATTTACAGATTTTTCACCCCTAGATTTATTTCCCCAAAGAAGGGCCAAAAGTAGCGACTCGGTTCACGAGTATTGCTTTATTGCAGTTTATAGAGTGAGAGGTTTTTCTCCTTCTCTCTGTTGAGTGACAAAGGAGCAGCGGAGAGCTTTTGTTTTTTTCACTCTGCATTGAGACGAGCGAACCTGACGAGAGCTTCAGGATAGCAACGGATAGCAGGTAGTCTACCGGACCCGCGCTCCACTCAGTAATTCATACTAGTTCTATCGTCCGACAGCAGAAACAAAAATATGTGAATGAGAAAAATGTCATGAATTTGATTCTATCAAAAATACTAAGTATGTGCTCAGAGGACAGAGCCTCAGCTGTTCATACTGTTTTTAGCTAGCTACACAGACCGCAGCCAGGAGGCAGTGAGAACTGAAGACTGGCATGGTCGTTTGAACAAACTTGTTAACGTAATTAAATTGAATTCAACACGGCTAAATTAATAACTAGAATGATTTTAAGTGGTAACTATATATTTATCATAGTAATGCTACGTACAGTCCAGACTAAAAAAGTAGCAAACAACTACAAGTACTTATCTCTGAGGTAGAAAAAAAAAAATTTCTCAGGTCCAATATGTCTGTGGTGTTAGCGGGAGATATTAGCCTAGTCATCTACCCTGAATCTTGTTTCTGGATGACTGGACTAACCTAAAATGACCAATACTGGAACAACAAAATGCAGTTTAACATCCAACTATGTGAAATAAGCAGTAAAGTGTAATGTGGTGTGTACAGTAAGTATAATACATAGAATTTGAAAGATATGAAAGAGCTAAGGTTTGAAAAGCAGGCCTAATTTATTGAATAAACAGTCAATATAAACAGTAACAATCTTTCAAAATATGTCTTTGTGTCCTTAGGCAGGAGAGTGTGATGTCAGGAAGACGGTGCAAATTCAAAACTTTTCAAAACTGGCTTTTTGCTAGCCCCAAGACTCTCTGCCTGTGTGTTGGGGTTTACCCCGGGGGACGAGAGGGTAGCTTCCCTGCGCCTTCGGGTCGGGGAACGGGTCCTGACTGTTGTTTGCGCTTATGGGCTAAATATCAGTTCAGAGTACCCACCCTTTTTGGAGTCCCTGGGATGAGTGCTAGATAGTGCTCCATCAGGGAACTCCATAGACCTACTGGGGGACTTCAATGCTCACGTGGGCAATGACAGCATGACCTGGAGGGGTGTGATTGGAAGGAACGGCCCGCCTGATCTGAACTCGAGTGGTGTTTCATTATTGGACTTCTGTGCAAGCCGCAGTTTGGCCATAACGAACACCATGTTCGAACATAAGGATGCCCATCGGTACACTTGGTACCAGGGCAGCCTAGGTCGCAGGTCGATGATAGACTTTGTAGTCTTATCATCTGACCTACGGCCGTATGTTTTGGACACCCGAGTGAAGAGAGGAGCGGAGCTGTCAACTGATCACCACCTGGTGGTGAGTTTGATCAGATGGCAGGGGAAGATGCTACATAGACCTGGCAGACCCATACGCATAGTGAGTGTCTGCTGGGAACGCCTGGCAGAAGAACCTGTCAAGACGGTCTTCAACTCCCATCTCCGGCAGAGCTTTGACCACGTCCTGAGAGCAGTGGGGGACATTGACTCCGAGTGGGCCTTGTTCCACTCTGCGATTGTTGAGGCGGCTGCTGTTAGCTGTGGTCGCAAGGTGGCCGGTGCCAGTCATGGTGGCAACCCCCGTACCCGCTGGTGGACACCAGAGGTTCGGGGAGCCGTCAGGCTGAAGAAGGAGGTCTACAAGGCGTGGCTGGTCTGTGGGTCTCCGGAGACAGCAGACAGGTTCCGGATATCCAAGCGGGGTGCAGCAGTGGCAGTTGCCAAGGCAAAATCTCGGGCGTGGGAGGAGTTTGGTGAGGCCATGGAGAAAGACTATCGATCGGCTCCAAAGAGGTTCTGGCAAACTGTCCGGCGCCTCAGGAGAGGAAGGCAGCAACTCGCTCACACTGTTTACAGTGAGGATGGGGAGCTGCTGACGTCAACTGGGGCTATAGTTGGACTTTGGAAGGAATACTTAGAGGAGCTCCTCAATCCCTCCTATGCGCATTCCGAGGAGGAAACAGAGCCAGGAGACCTGGAGATGGACTGTCCAATCTCAGGGGCAGAAGTTGCTGAGGTAGTCAAACAACTACACAGCGGCAGAGCCCCGGGGTGGATGAGATTCGTCCTCGGTATCTCAAGGCTATGGATGTTGTAGGGCTGTCGTGGTTGACAAGTCTCTGCAACATTGCGTGGTAATCAGGGGCAGTTCCTGTGGAGTGGCAGACTGGGGTGGTGGTCCCCATCTTTTAGAAGGGTGACCTGAGGGTGTGTTCCAACTATAGGGGGATCACACTCCTAAGCCTCCCTGGAAAAGTCTACTCCAAGGTACTGGAGAGGAGGGTCCGATCGATAGATGAATCTTAGATTGAGGAGGAGCAGTGTGGTTTTCGTCCTGGCCGTGGAACTGTGGACCAGCTCTATACCCTTGCAAGGGTGATGGAGGGGGCATGGGAGTTTGCCCAACCAATCCACATATGTTTTGTGGATTTGGAGAAGGCTTATGACCGTGTCCCCAGGGGCTCTCTGTGGGGGACGCTCCAGGAGTATGGGGTGGGTGGATTACTGTTAAGGACCATTCAGTCCCTTTACCAGAGGAGCGTAAGTTAGGTCCACATAGCTGGTAGTAAGTTGGACCTGTTCCCGGTGAGGGTTGGACTCCGCCAGGGCTGCCCTTTGTCACCGGTTCTGTTCATTACCTTTATGGACAGAATTTCTAGGCGCAGCCATGGTGTGGAGTGTGTCAAGTTTGGTGGCAGGAGAATCTTGTCTTTGCTTTTTGCGGATGATGTGATCCTCCTAGCTTCATCCAGCTCTGACCTTCAGCTCTTGCTGGGTAGGTTCGCGGCCGAGTGTGAAGCGGCTGGGATGAGGATCAGCACCTCCAAATCTGAGACCATGGTTCTCAACCGGAAAAGGGTGGCTTGCCAACTCCAGGTCGGGAGAGAGGTCCTACCTCAAGTGGAGGAGTTTAAGTATCTTGGGGTTTTGTTCACAAGTGAGGGTAGGAGGGATCGGGAGATCGACAGGCGGATTGGTTCAGCATCTGCAGTGATGCGGACGTTGAGCCGATCTGTCGTGGTGAAGAGGGAGCTGAGCCAGAAAGCCAGGCTCTCGATTTACCGGTCAATCTACGTCCCAATCCTCACCTATGGTCATGAGCTTTGGGTAATAAACGAAAGAACGAGATCGCGGATACAAGTGGCCGAAATGAGTTTCCTCCGTAGAGTGGTCGGGCTCAGCCTTAGAGATAGGGTGAGGAGCTCGTACATTCGGGAGGGACTCGGAGTAGAACTGTTGCGCCTCCGGATCGAAAGGAGTCAGTTGAGGTGGTTTGGGCATCTGGTCAGGATGCCTCCTGGACGCCTCCCTGCGGAGGAGTTTCGGGCATGTCCTGCCGGCAGGAGGCCCCCGGGTCGACCCAGGACACGTTGGAGAGGTTACGTCTCCAATCTGGTCCGGGAACGCCTTGGGGTCCTGCCGGAGGAGCTGGTGGAGGTGGCCGGGGAGAGGACGGTCTGGAGCTCCCTAGTTGGGATGCTGCCCCCGCGACCCGGACCCGGATAAGCGGAGGAAGATGACGACGATTTCAATCAGCACAGTGAATTAACCTGGTTCAGTTGCTGAGCATATCAAAAACATGACAACGAGATGACTTGATGATGCCACAATGTCACATCTCTGGTATGAACTAAAGTAGAGAATAACTTCTGTTTTAGTTGTGTTGCATTGTAAGTAGAGGAAAGCAGGTGGGATTGTGAAAGACAAAAATCTTTCCACAACTATATTCTCAAAATAACGGTATAGAGCTCCGGACCCCACGTGACTCTCAGATAGTGGACGCCATTTTGGCATGCAAAAAAGGTAAACAAACACGGATGTAACCATGAACATGAACGGGATCCGCTTGGATTTTACTTCGTCGGAGTTTACTTCACACTTTAAAACAGAAGAAATCGTTTTATATAGTCAGAAATTAAATAGACTAAACATCTCCGACCCTTACCGTGCCCCTGGGATACTTTTTAAAAACGCCAGAAGCTGTCGGAGCGGACTTCTTATCAGCACAACACCGGACCTGAACGGGGAACCCCTTGGGATTCCCCCGGCCGGAGGAGCTGGGGAGAAGGTCTGGGACTCTCGACTCTACTGCCCGCTCCGACGCCAGAAGCTGTCGGAGCGGACTTCTTACAGGCACAACACCGGACCTGACCGGGGAACCCCTTGGGATTTACCCGGAGGAGCTGGCTCCAGCGGCTGGGGAGAGGGAAGTCACGCTACTGCCCCCGCAACCCGACTCCGGATACGCGGATGAAAATGGATGGATGGACGGACAAATAACAGATTTACACGTAAGTAGTCTCGGTGAGACAGATAATAGCAATCCAAAGTGCTTTTTATGTGTGATCTGACAATTGATCAACCATTGCTTAAAAATTAAATACAGCTTAGCCGGTTAATTGCTGTCATCATAAAACACGGAAACGGCAGCAAGCAGAACTCACGAGGCAACGTTTTACGTGACGTTTACTTGCTGCTATGAGTAATAAGACAGAAAAAGCCACGCCAAAACAAGTTTAGGAAGCCCACTAAGAATCGTAATAAAAGCATTTAAAATAAATACCATACACAGTTGAGGAAACGTTGGTTTAAGTACCTGATATGAAGCGGTCGCTGCATAAGTGAAATCCTTTACTCTCGGGATCCCACAGCTTCATTTTAGCCTGGTCACTAGCGCGTTTTTTTACAATGATCCAACGTTTGCGGCGCTCCGGATCTTGGGGAGTCCTGTAGATGGCTCATTCCTTATGTCGTCCGTGTCTGTTCTGCATCCTGGGGCACAACAGGAATCTACCATATTTCCCGTTTGATTGAGTTTTCTGACAAAAACAAATAGTCCAGCTGCCGGCTTCTGCATGCCAATGTGGCGCCGTTTCGATTTGAACTGTTGCATGCCGGGAGAAGTGACGTCAACTCCCGGAGCTCTATAGGTAGGTACAATATCATATATGTTTCTAAATATATCGGGATATCGGCAAACCGTAGTTATGATAACATGACTTGTACACTGAAAAAGTCTTGAAAATGTCCTGGAAAAGTCCTGGAAAATAATTTCAAGAAAAGAGTGGGAACCCTGAAGCTCTCACTGATGGAAGGAGGTTTTGGCTCAGAATCTCACGATACATGACCCCATTCATTCTTTCCTTAACACGGATCAGTCGTCCTGTCCCCTTAGCAGAAAAATAGCCCCAAAGCATGATGTTCCCACCCCCATGCTTCACAGTAGGTATGGTGTTCTTGGGATGCAACTCAGTATTCTTCTTCCTCCAAACACGACGAGTTGAGTTTGTACCAAAAAGTTCTACTTTGGTTTCATCTGACCACATGACATTCTCCCAATCCTCTGCTGAATCATCCATGTGCTCTCTGGCAAACTTCAGACGGGCCTGGACATGCACTGGCTTCAGCAGCGGAACACGTCTGGCACTGCAGGATTTGATTTCCTGCCGTTGTAGTGTGCTACTGATGGTGACCTTTGTTACTGTGGTCCCAGCTCTCTGCAGGTCATTCACCAGGTCCCCCCGTGTGGTTCTGGGATTCTTGCTCACCGTTCTCATGATCATTTTGACCCCACGGGATGAGATCTTGCGTGGAGCCCCAGATCGAGGGAGATTATCAGTGGTCTTGTATGTCTTCCATTTTCTGATAATTGCTCCCACAGTTGATTTTTTCACACTAAGCTGCTTGCCTATTGTAGATTCACTTTTCCCAGTCTGGTGCAGGTCTACAATTCTTTTCCTGGTGTCCTTCGAAAGCTCTTTGTTCTTGGCCATAGTGGAGTTTGGAGTCTGACTGTTTGAGGCTGTGGACAGGTGTCCTTTGTACAGATAATGAGTTCAAACAGGTGCCATTAATACAGGTAACGAGTGGAGGACAGAAAAGCTTCTTAAAGAAGACGTTACAGGTCTGTGAGAGCCAGAGATTTTCCTTGTTTAAAGTGACCAAATACTTATTTTCCACCCTGATTTACAAATAAATTCTTTAAAAATCCTGCCATGTGAATTCATGGATTTTTTTTTCACATTCTGTCTCTCACAGTTGAAGTGTACCTATGATGTAAATTACTGACCTCTGTCATCATTTTAAGTGGGAGAACTTGCACAATCGGTGGCTGACTAAATACTTTTTTGACCCACTGTAACTGCAGACATTTCTAAAATTCTGAGTTTTTCTGTCAATGTGGGGTGCTATGTGTATATTAATCAGGGAAAAAATGTATTTAATTGATTTTAACAATTGGCTGCAATATAGCAGAGAAAGAAAAATTGACGGGGGTCACAATGCTCTCCGTACCCACCGTATTAAATAATAAACTAAGATAAATGGAAGTCTGCAGCATTGCAGAGACCGCCCCCATAACCCCTTTATTCCGCCATTGCCTAATCTTTTCTAAAAAGGACATGATTGCGCCACATTACTGCCACTGTCTGACCACATATAACTGACCTAAGGGTCCCTGATGCTGCCATGACACTGTGTCAAATTGACAGCATTATTTTGTAAAAACGGCTAATGAGACTTCTACACCTCTCCAGGTATTTTGACCCATTATGAGCAAACTGCTCCAGTCGTCACAGGTTTGAACGGCACCTTTTCCAGATGGCATGTTTCAGCTACTTCCAAAGATGCTCAGTAGGATTGGAAGGAATTGGACAGGAAGTCGAGCATTGTATGCATTGAGCATACCGCGGAAGCATTTTTGCCACTTGACCGGTGGGGAAACGGGTTTCAACAACAAAACTGACCAGAATACTGATGTAACACCGGTGCACAAAGGTGTTGAATTCAATTAGCAACAGGAGAGGGAGTGGAGAGGGCAAACAGCCAGAGAAACACGGAGGGACCAAACTGATTGTAAAGTTTTTTAGCTAAACTGCGGGAAAAGTGTGGGTGTTTAATCTCATTAGAAAAATATGAGTTTAAACACCCACTTTCTCCACTGGTGCAACGCCCATGGATGTGGCCCTTAAACTCTATGCAGAAATAAACATGGTTGTCCGGGCATGCTTTTTTAATTTGAGACTGCAATTTAAGATACAGCTTCTCATAGAGCCCATTTGGAAACAGCGGTACATGCTTTTATCATGTCATGCCTTGACTACTATAATGTATTGTATGCTGGATTGAGTCAGGCTGCAACTGCCCAGCTCCAACTCGTTCAAAACTCTGCTGTCAGATTTCTGACTAGGACTAGGATCCTCCTCTATGTAAACAGGGCTCTGCAGGGCAGTGCTCCCCCCCATCTGGCTGCAACAGGCGTGTCCCCTCTAGGGCCCTTCGCTCTGCTGGGTAGGGATTGCTGGAAGTCCTGCACTCTAAACTGACATCAAAGGGATACCGGGCCTTCTCAGTAATGGCTCCATTCTTTTGGAGGGAGCTCCCTCTAGAAGTAAAGCAAGCTCCAGCTCTTTAGATGTTTAAGTCTCGTAAGAAAACCCAATTTTACTTGTTTGCTTTCCCCCAACACTGTTCACACTGGCTTTTGTGTTTTTACTTTTTATTTTGTTTTGCGTTGCTTTGAATTACTTTTACTTGTGTTTATCTATTTATTGCACTTAATGCTATTTTTAATTCTATTTTAGCTGTCATGATGTCTATCCATGTTTTTAAATAGTGTTCAGCAGCACCTTGGTTTCCATTAAGGTGGTGCTACAAGTAATAATAATATTGTGGTGACGATATGGCTTGCAATAAATAAATAACAAAAGAAAATCAAAAACAAAGAAATTTAAAAATGGATAAAAAATATGGGAAAAGCAAAAATTGTGATCAAAAGAAGTGAGAAATGGGAAAAAGAAAATAAGGAAGAAAAGGCAGTCAGTGGATTCCAGGAAAAGCAGAACAGGAAGAAAGAGCTGAAGGTAAGAGTAGCTTCAGACAACAGGATTTGGAATTTTATTTCCTGATATTTGGACAACTTGCCTTCAACACGACTCAATCACTGACTTAGTTTACTTTGCAGCTTCCACTTGTCGAGGTGTTCTCTGCTGTTTTCTGGATGTTAAACCAACAACAGCCTTCCCCGTTGTGAGTCAAGATGGGTGGGTCAATGAATGTTAGGTGGCTGTGTGACGTAGATGTGTCAGGATTTTCAAACCCTCAGGTTTCACCATCTGTCTTTTATCATAAGCTAATGCAGGAAATTAAGTAGAGGACTATTGTCATGTTTAGTCTGCATGACAACTCTTGAGTGAATGGTTATAATCAGAAATAGTAATGAAAAATGATTTTTTAATGAAGTTGAACTTTAACATGAGGATTTTCCCACTATGGGATTAATAAAGTATATTTATTTATGATTTGTAACACCAGTACACCCAGTTGTGGATTTATTGAATGTGAATGGCTTGATGGAACAGGCTTGTGTCATCTGGGTAGTGTCGAATCCAGAACCCCCTACCCTGGACTGTAAATGCTAACATCTACTCCCCCTTCAAGTAGCTAGCAAAGAGTTTTAATCTCCATAATTGTAAAGATGTGATTTCTTTCTTATCTAGTCTGCACTTTTGGATGTATTTTTAGCTGTGAGAGGTACAGGAATTAGGATTTGAAATGCAATAAATGGAGATTTTATTTTGAAGTTATTGCCCAGCCCTACAACGGGGTATTCCACTCATGACTCTAGGCACCTCAACTAGCGTTGCTTCGTGTTTGGGTCCTCCAAGCAGGGAAAGTATGATTCATGCACAGAGAGCAGCAGGGTGAGAGATGGTCAGAGCAATTTGATGGATGAGCAGTGATCCAATCATCATCGAGGACGAGTGTAACATGCAGACTGAACGTGAAGTGAGTTTCTACCCCTTTTTTTCAGCATTAGTCTCAAATAGAACATAGACAGAAAAAAAGCTTGGTTTAAAAAAGACTGACAGATCTACGTCACTCTGTCAGCATTTAGCAATCATGGACTCACTTATCTTGGCTCACAGTTGGAAGGCTGTTGTTGATTTAGCGACCAGGAAAGAGCAGATCACATCTTGACTAGTGGAAGCTAACTGTTAGCATTAGCAACTCCACAACATGGCAGAACTCCTTCAGGCTTGTGTTATTTGTGGAGACAAAACATCATTTCAAAGCAAACAGACAGTGATAGAGTCATGTTGCTGTTAGCCAATCAGAGTTGAGATGTTAGAATATTATCAAATACAGTAAGACCACAAATCCTGCTGTCTGCTGCCTTATTTTTATGTTCTCAAACAGGTGCATCTGAGCTTTTTTTCCCCCCGAAGAGAATGGCGCCCGGAACACAACAGCTGCGAAGTGGATCGCTCACAAACTTTGTGTGATGCCCGCTTCTCCGCTGTTCACACATCAGGCTAGAATTTTTGATGAGCGCTTCTGCTCACGCCTACTGTTTTCCAAAAACACCTTTAAAGGGACTTTTCGGACTTTTGAATTTTTATGCTCACGATTGCCCCCTCAGGCCAAAAGCGCAATGGCAGCTTCAATAGTAGGCTCGTGCACGAGGCGCGCATGCTGTACGTGCACACTCCTTAACAAAAATAACAGCTGAGACAGAGCTCTGAGAGCGTTCCGTGTGTGTGTGTGGGGGGGGGGGGGGAGGACAGAAGAACACAGCAAATTAATAAAATAATGAGCCTCTGTCTCTGCAGCTGCACTTTCTCGTCGACCGGCCGAACGTGCAGTGTGTGTGTGTGTGTGCGTGTGGCCCGGAGGACAGAGGACAGGAGAACACACACAGCTAATTAATTAAATAATTTGGTTCTGTACATTTTTCTTCAGCACAGCTGACAAAGGTTTATGATGGGTCAGTCCTCCTGCATGCTCAGATCATTCCCTTCCCTTGCTTGAAAAATTGTTCCAAAATGAAAGTTGAACCCACATCTTGTTTATCTGTGAATTCAATGCCTTTCGGCGAGTCTCAAATAAAAATTTGGGCGTCTTATTATTGTAAAAAAGTATACCATTAATGTAAAAAAGAAACTCCAAATAAACTATGTTTACACCCGGATTCGAACCCAGGCCCCCAGCATGAGAGTCTGCCATTTTACTAGGTGAGCTAAAGCACCAGTGAGTACATTTACATGCAGCCAATATCCGGGTTATGATCGGGTTAAGGTCGGTATTCGGGTTTCTGAGTTTTCAGAATAACACGTTTACAAGCATATATAGAAAGAGTTACCTCCAACTTGCATAACCCGATTTAAATGCGGACGTTGGGGTAGCGTCAGGACGTATGGACTACGTCCAGACGCAATGTGCGTCATTTCCGGTTCTTCTTGTTCCGGTATCCGTGAAAACAACAACATGTTTCTCAGTTCGGAAGAGATAGCGACCGCGTTTGTTTGCGCTTTAGTTTCCTCGTCACTCCAAAAGTGTGGTGCTGTGCCACGACTCGCCATGTTGCTCCCAACTTGTTGTTTACTTCTGGTGTTCTGGCGCATACAAGACGTCTCGCTACTCAAAAGACCAAGATTCTTTGCGAACAGAGCATGCACAGAACACACGCTTTGATGGGGATATCCCGATATGCGTTTACACGACCAAACATTCGGGTTAGAAAAGGGTTACCCCAGGTGTAGTAACCGGGTTTTTAAAAACCCGGTTATGAGCATATCCGGGGTTTTGGCGGTGTTTACAAGGACCTGCGGAACCGGGTTATTGTGAATATTCAGGTTTTAAAAGGGTTACTGGCTGCATGTAAACGCACTGACAGACATTGATTCTATCTATAACGTTTATATCCTTGATGACAGCTGAAACAACGTCAATCCAAAGAACGGTTCGGAGCGAAAATGGCTATTTTGTTGCCAATTTGCTGGAAATATCTAGAAGAAATTTCTACAGAAAGTAGTTAAGGGTCCTCAGAAATGTAGCTAGGTTTGTCTCTAGGCGTTAGGAACAGCGACAAAGTCGCTGAGTTGGCACTGCCTCTCTCCCTCTACTGCTAAAGCTACGGATAGCAAATGCTACGGGCTATGCCTGAGCATAAACACGCATGAAGCAGCCTGCTCGCCCCGAGCATCTCTCTTTTTCTCTGATTTTACAGAAAACAGGCAATCACAGTAAAAATGCCAGGGCTCATTCTACAGGACCAGGGCATTGCAGGAGAATGTATGAAGAAGAAATTTATTTTTTCTATACATGTTTTGACTGTCAAACTTCCTTATAGTCCCTAGGGCTGCTCGATTATAGCAAAAATAATAATCACGATTATGGTGACTGAAATTGAGATCACGATCATTTAGGACGATTTTTCAATTTATGCTGATTTTATTTGTTTTAGTTCAGTCATAAAATTGCTCAGGGCACAATCAGGACAAAAAGAAATAAGAAACAAGATGATCACTAAAAGAACTCCTGATTACCAGTATAAAAAGACCAATATACTTATAGCTCATAGTCTATGACCCAAGGGCTATAGACCTTGGTTTAACTCATTTAAGTCTAACCAGTACAGACCCAAATACCAATATCTTGCAAATACTGACAGCAAGAATTATACAGTGGCATTTATAACAAATAAATGCAAATAAATTGATGTTCACAAAATGTTGTATAACATTTATTTAGTCGTGTCAAGGTTCTGTAGGAGAGTGCACTAGCACCGTGTCCTCAGAGAGATTAGTTATTAGTTATGTGTGAGGAACTTATTTCTACCTTATTTATAAACTATTTATTTACAAGTCGTCCATCAGTTAATGCAATAATTTTCCCAACCACAGCTGCACCCCCCCAACCCCCAACCCGGTCTCACAGCAATCGGGACAAGCCGCACGTGTGTTTAGCGTGCCGCACACGCACATTTAACTGTTTTTAGTGGCTCAGGAGTACGCAAGTGCAGTGTGTGTGCCACTCACTCTGGTTACTCTAACAGAGCCGACTCTGAGAGCTGTTTCTTTAGCGACAGACACATCACTGCATCATTCCCTTTCCTAATGTCCTGAAGAACGGTCCGGAGCGCAGGCGGAGTGTTTAGCTAACCTGCAGGAAATGTCAACGACAGTTATCCAGAAAGTAGCTAATGGTTACCAGAGATGTTTCTGAGGTGTTCGCTAGGTACTTTTAAGATTTAAAAAGTCAAGAAGGGGGTCTGAAAAGCTGCTAGAAATAGCGTCAAAGTCGCTAAGTTAGCAACACTGTGGAGCGCTTCATTTGCAACTCGGGGCAGCGCAATTGGGAGGAGCAAATAATCGGCTTGTTTTGTTTTTATAATCGTTCAAAACTCAGATCGTAATCGTGATTAAAATTCGATTAATTGAGCAGCCCTAATAGTCCCTTTAATCAGCATTTTGTTTGGCCTGTTTTTCTGTCTAGAACTCCCGCTGCATTATGTCTGGAAAGATGAGGATGTTCTGACTGACCAGCAGCTCTGTAACCAGGAGAGGACCTTGGATCAAGATGAACCAGAAGTTTTATGGGTGGGGCCAGAACCATCAGAGACGAAAGAGGAGCAAGATGACCCAGAACCTTTGCAGATTCTAGAACAACGGGAGCTGAGCATCGGTCAAAATAAAGAGCAGCTGGTACTGAAACTGGAGACCGTTACCTCCCTTGTGAATTCTACTTCTGAGGAACAAGACCACAATGAACCAGAACCAAACCGTGACCAACTCCTATTTTCATTGCTTCCTGATGCTGAGATCCAAGAACAGGAAGGAAGCAGAGAAGAAGATGTTGAATCTGGCAGAGATGAAGAGATGATACAAAATCAGAGAAGTCCACAAACAAGAGATACCAGAGGCAATGAAGACGGTTCAAAACTAGAAAAGCCTGGAAACCTTCACACAGGTAAAAATTTATCAGCATGCAGGAGAAATTAGCTTCAGATGACATGATTTGGAAGCTTATTTCCTTGTATTTGGGCATCTTTCCTCGGATTGGACAACAGCATTGCAACACTACCACTGTCTCTGTTTGCGTTGCAACGTTGATGTTTTATCTCCCCAAATAACACAAGCCTGAAGGAATCCTGCCATGTGGTGGACTTGCTAATGCTAACAGTTAGCTTGTACTGGGCAAGGTAACTAATTATGTAGCACATTTCATACACAGAGGCAATTCAGTGTGTTTACCAGGTGAAAGATCAGCAAGAACATAAAACAATAAAATCAATGTGACATAGGGCTGTACGATATTAGGAAAACCTGCAATATTCGATAACAGTGCTTGATATTGCGATATCGGTATTACTCACGATAAATAACCAAATACTAAAGTATGCAGTGTTGATGTTGTCTGGCGTGTGACGTCTGCTCTGAGTTCAAAGCAAACAAAAACTAATGCATGAATTCCATTACAATATAACGTTTTCATTGCAAAAATATGCAGCTGCACCTGCTACTGTATTAGCAGCAAAACAACAACCTGCATGCATGCAGTTTCTCAGTGACTTTAAAACATCTCCTCCACCATAAAACTTTTTCTGATGCTCAAAATACTGAAAAACATCCCTTACCAGGGTTTTTGAATAAATAAAAAAATCTGAAAGTAAGTTTAAATGTTAAATAATAGTTAACATCACTTAAATGCAACAGCAAATTCTCTCATTGCTACTGAACATTTTCTCCACTTACGTGGTTATATAAGGCTGTTGCTGTAATTGGGAAGTGAACTGTGCTCGGCCAAACTAGGAGAATATTAAGATTTTCTGAGGGAAAGAGAAAAACAATTGTCTACCTTTCAGAAGAGGAACTGGCAAAAAAAAAAACTACATGGAAAATATGTGAAAATGTTTGTTTTTAACCCCAAATTGAACAAGTTTACCTAGGTCTTAAAAAGCAGCTCAGATGATGAAACTGCAACTATGATTCTGATAACAAGCTAACAAATTGAACTAGCTCCTCTTAAGATAACCGGCTAGAAGAGCTTCTGACTGACAGTTTATGTGCAGCAGCAAATCAGCTATCCTGATTAACAAGGTTATAAAAGCTCATAAATGAAAAATCACTTTGATGTGTGGGGGAACTTTTCCAGGCCCTCTTTAGCAGGATGGGACTGGGAGGAGAGTGCTGTAGCCTTTTAGCTGGAAGATAAGCGGAGCCTTCGCTAACGTCACCACCCGGTGGAACACTAGTGACACGAAGGTGGGTTGGTTCACCGGCACGTGTCGGGAGCCAGCCCGGTTATTATCAGCTGCTTAACGACACCGAGCGGACTCACGTTCACGTTTGAAAGCAGCGCTGATTCCAGAAACCTCAGCACAAAGTGCGTTCGTTAATCTGAGCCAGCATGACGAACAAGGGAACGGCACCGCTAACTCAGTTCGGGTGCTCAGTGTTCCCACGCGTCCTGGAAAACCTGGAAAACCTGGAAAATGATAGTCCAATTTTCCAGTCATGGAAAACACATGGAAAATGGGGGGAATTGCAAAATGTCCTGGAAATTTTTGAGTTGTCCTGGAAAATAATTTTCCCTCCTTGTGGATAAACAAACGGATTATTGGGCAATATTGGGCTGCAGCGCTTCTCCTTTCATTTCTGCATCTAGCTGGCACAGTGCCCCACATGATGCTTCCAACCAACCAGATTGCATATTCCCCTTCAGTTCCAGTTCCACTTCTGTTTTTCTAACTGTCTTTTTTGCTAGATTTACAGATTTTTCACCCCTAGATTTATTTCCCCAAAGAAGGGCCAAAAGTAGCGACTCGGTTCACGAGTATTGCTTTATTGCAGTTCATAGAGTGAGAAGTTTTTCTCCTTCTCTCTGTTGAGTGACAAAGGAGCAGCGGAGAGCTTTTGTTTTTTTCACTCTGCATTGAGACGAGCGAACCTGACGAGAGCTTCAGGATAGCAACGGATAGCAGGTAGTCTACCGGACCCGCGCTCCACTCAGTAATTCATACTAGTTCTATCGTCCGACAGCAGAAACAAAAATATGTGAATGAGAAAAATGTCATGAATTTGATTCTATCAAAAATACTAAGTATGTGCTCAGAGGACAGAGCCTCAGCTGTTCATACTGTTTTTAGCTAGCTACACAGACCGCAGCCAGGAGGCAGTGAGAACTGAAGACTGGTATGGTCGTTTGAACAAACTTGTTAACGTAATTAAATTGAATTCAACACGGCTAAATTAATAACTAGAATGATTTTAAGTGGTAACTATATATTTATCATAGTAATGCTACGTACAGTCCAGACTAAAAAAGTAGCAAACAACTACAAGTACTTATCTCTGAGGTAGAAAAAAAAAATTCCCAGGTCCAATATGTCTGTGGTGTTAGCGGGAGATATTAGCCTAGTCATCTACCCTGAATCTTGTTTCTGGATGACTGGACTAACCTAAAATGACCAATACTGGAACAACAAAATGCAGTTTAACATCCAACTATGTGAAATAAGCAGTAAAGTGTAATGTGGTGTGTACAGTAAGTATAATACATAGAATATGAAAGATATGAAAGAGCTAAGGTTTGAAAAGCAGGCCTAATTTATTGAATAAACAGTCAATATAAACAGTAACAATCTTTCAAAATATGTCTTTGTGTCCTTTATAGGCAGGAGAGTGTGATGTCTGGAAGACGGTGCAAATTCAAAACTTTTCAAAACTGGCTTTTTGCTAGCCCCAAGACTCTCTGCCTGTGTGTTGGGGTTTACCCCGGGGGACGAGAGGGTAGCTTCCCTGCGCCTTCGGGTCAGAGAACGGGTCCTGACTGTTGTTTGCGCTTATGGGCTAAATATCAGTTCAGAGTACCCACCCTTTTTGGAGTCCCTGGGATGAGTGCTAGATAGTGCTCCATCAGGGAACTCCATTGTCCTACTGGGGGACTTCAATGCTCACGTGGGCAATGACAGCATGACCTGGAGGGGTGTGATTGGAAGGAACGGCCCGCCTGATCTGAACTCGAGTGGTGTTTCATTATTGGACTTCTGTGCAAGCCGCAGTTTGGCCATAACGAACACCATGTTCGAACATAAGGATGCCCATCGGTATACTTGGTACCAGGGCAGCCTAGGTCGCAGGTCGATGATAGACTTTGTAGTCTTATCATCTGACCTACGGCCGTATGTTTTGGACACCCGAGTGAAGAGAGGAGCGGAGCTGTCAACTGATCACCACCTGGTGGTGAGTTTGATCAGATGGCAGGGGAAGATGCTACATAGACCTGGCAGACCCATACGCATAGTGAGTGTCTGCTGGGAACGCCTGGCAGAAGAACCTGTCAAGACGGTCTTCAACTCCCACCTCCGGCAGAGCTTTGACCACGTCCTGAGAGCAGTGGGGGACATTGACTCCGAGTGGGCCTTGTTCCACTCTGCGATTGTTGAGGCGGCTGCTGTTAGCTGTGGTCGCAAGGTGGCCGGTGCCAGTCATGTTGACAACCCCCGTACCCGCTGGTGGACACCAGAGGTTCGGGGAGCCGTCAGGCTGAAAAAGGAGGTCTACAAGGCGTGGCTGGTCTGTGGGTCTCCGGAGACAGCAGACAGGTTCCGGATATCCAAGCGGGGTGCAGCAGTGGCAGTTGCCAAGGCAAAATCTCGGGCGTGGGAGGAGTTTGGTGAGGCCATGGAGAAAGACTATCGATCGGCTCCAAAGAGGTTCTGGCAAACTGTCCGGCGCCTCAGGAGAGGAAGGCAGCAACTCGCTCACACTGTTTACAGTGAGGATGGGGAGCTGCTGACGTCAACTGGGGCTATAGTTGGACTTTGGAAGGAATACTTAGAGGAGCTCCTCAATCCCTCCTACGCGCATTCCAAGGAGGAAACAGAGCCAGGAGACCTGGAGATGGACTGTCCAATCTCAGGGGCAGAAGTTGCTGAGGTAGTCAAACAACTACACAGCGGCAGAGCCCCGGGGTGGATGAGATTCGTCCTGGGTATCTCAAGGCTATGGATGTTGTAGGGCTGTCGTAGTTGACAAGTCTCTGCAACATTGCGTGGTAATCAGGGGCAGTTCCTGTGGAGTGGCAGACTGGGTTGGTGGTCCCCATCTTTTAGAAGGGTGACCTGAGGGTGTGTTCCAACTATAGGGGGATCACACTCCTAAGCCTCGTACATTCGGGAGGGACTCGGAGTAGAACTGCTGCGCCTCCGGATCGAAAGGAGTTAGTTGAGGTGGTTTGGGCATCTGGTCAGGATGCCTCCTGGACGCCTCCCTGGGGAGGAGTTTCGGGCATGTCCTGCCGGCAGGAGGCCCCCGGGTCGACCCAGGACACGTTGGAGAGGTTACGTCTCCAATCTGGTCCGGGAACGCCTTGGGGTCCTGCCGGAGGAGCTGGTGGAGGTGGCCGGGGAGACGACGGTCTGGAGCTCCCTAGTTGGGATGCTGCCCCCGCGACCCGGACCCGGATAAGCGGAGGAAGATGACGACGATTTCAATCAGCACAGTGAATTAACCTGGTTCAGTTGCTGAGCAGAACAAAAACATGACATGGAGATGACTTGATGATGCCACAATGTCACATCTCTGGTATGAACTAAAGTAGAGAATAACTTCTGTTTTAGTTGTGTTGCATTGTAAGTAGAGGAAAGCAGGTGGGATTGTGAAAGACAAAAATCTTTCCACAACTATATTGTCCAAATAACGGTATAGGTAGGTACAATATCATATATGTTTCTAAATATATCGGGATATCGGCAAACCGTAGTTATGATAACTTGACTTGTACACTGAAAAAGTCTTGAAAATGTCCTGGAAAAGTCCTGGAAAATAATTTCAAGAAAAGAGTGGGAACCCTGGGTGCTGCGTTCCACCCATCCTAAGGGTCGACGTAGGGGGCGGGCGTATTACGTGAACGGACCCATCTGATTGGCCGCATATCAGAAGGGCTACATTTGATTGGTCAAATAATACTTCCGTGTAAAAAACAGAGCTGGTTTACAAAAAGTTGATGTATGACACGGATGGAAATGTTGAACCAAACATTTATCGCCGTTTTTGACGTGTTTTGCGATGGGCCTATCGCACGCCCTGTTTTCGCGATGACGATAATTTTTCGATATATTGTGCAGCCCTAATGTGACAACATGAAACCATACTAGTTAAAACATTCTCTGCTGTTTCTTGGACGGTAAACCGTCCTGTCGTGAGCCAAGATAGGTGAGTGCATGAATGTTAAGTGACAGTGTGACATAGATCTGTCAGGATTTTCATATCCTAGAGATTCACAGTCTATTTTTTATCAGAAGCTAATGCAGGAAATAGGGTTAGAAAACTATTTTAATGTTCAGCCTGCATGAAAAACAGAGCAATTGCATATAATTAGAAATAATCATTAAAATAAGTTTGTCTTGGGCCAGCTCCTCAAGGGGAATCCTAGGGCCGTATTACTGAAATGTAATGGTCCGAGGGCTACTCGACAAAACGACCTGGAAGGTCTACACACAACACATAAACCTAAAATATCTATTGGGCTATTGAGTGCCACAGTCCTAGGCTTTTCCCAGGCCAGACGAGTCACAGTCCCTTAAGCATGTCTTGGGTCGTCTTTGGGCCTCTTTCTGGTTGGATGTGACCAGATAAACCTCTCCAGGCAGGCATCTAAGAGGCATCCAAACCAAGTACTATTGCCACCTCAACTGGCTCTTCTCAGTGGTGGAGCGGTGGATCTACTCCAAACTGCTCCCAGATTACTGAGCTTTTCTAACGGAGAGCCCAGATGCCATGGGGAGAAAACTAATTTCAGCCGCTTGTATCCACAGTCTTATTCGATTGGTCACTACCCAAAGCATGTGACCAAAGATGATGATTGGAATGTAGATCAACCGGTAAATCGAGAGCTTTGCCTTCCGGTTCAGCTCTGTTCACCATGACAAATCAGTACAACGCCTTAATCACGGTAGATGCAGCACCAATCCGCTTATCACTTTCCCACTCCAACTTTCCCTCACACGTGAACAAGACTCCAAGATACTTAAAGGTGCACTATGTAAGAATATATTGAAAATGCCACAGTGACAAAATCCCCAAATAGTCTATTGTTAGTCTTTTTGGAAGGAAGGTTATACTGAAACATAGTTCATATCCAGCTGGTTGTGAGGATTGTTGGTTTTTCTCCTTTTAAAACCAAGGAAGGAGGGACGTAACTACTGTTTACCATCAGTGAGTTTGGCTTATTGTGTTTCCTGCAGGCTAATACTGCAGCGTCAATGATTATAATCTGACGACAGCTGGTAAAAAGCTCCAGAGTTGTTTAAAGTGGTTGCAGGAACCACATTTTACCACAGGATGACATTTTTACCTAATATCTACATAATGCCCCTTTAAACTCCTACAGTTGAGGCAGTTCCTCGTCCTTAACCTGGTGAAGGCACTCTACCCTTTTTCGATTCTAGACCATGGTCTCGGATTTAGAGTAGCTGATTCTCATCCCAACTGCTTCACACTCGGCTGTGAACTGCTCCAGCAAAAGCTGGAGATCACTTTCTCATGAAGCCAAAGGGACCACATCGTCAGCAAAAAGCAGATACCTGATTCTTAGGCCACCAAAACAGATCCCCTTGACACCTTGGCTTTATCTTAGAATCCTGCCCCTAAAAGTTATGAACAGAATCTGATATACATTTAAATTAAATCAGGCTGCAGCACTGGACTGCTCTGATATATAAAAATTGGTAAATCAGTTGAACAATATATTGCTATATCTGTACTACAGTGGTACTAGGGAGTAGTAGAATGCTTGAAGTGGGAAAAAAAAGGTTCAGTAGTACTCCCCATACTGCCCCTTACTGGTCAGGGGCAGTATGGGATGCCATTTCTAAGGTCAAACATCATAATTTAACAGTAATATTTTGTAGCCTGGCCTGCCAGACTCTGTCTATTCTACACAGAGAACGAGTCTGGATACTCAAAGGCAGAGAGCACCATCAGGGGTGGGACTAGCCAGCTCAAAAATAACCAATCAGAAAAAAGATGGAAATACCAACTATATTGCTGTAGTTTTTTAGCTGTAGTCAAAAATGGCCTCTGCCGACAGCACAAACATCTTTCTTTAGAAGAAAGGCATTTAGCGCTTCTACTTGCTGTGGTTTTAAAGACATGTCCAAGTCATTTAGAACAGAGGAAAGAGCCGCAGCGAACTCCATTTCAGACGCCCTCTTTGTTGTTTATGAGAAACTGAGCGTCGTGGTGTGTGACGTATGCTGCTTAGCGCTGATTGGCTCGGTTGTTTTCTCAGTTATTTTACAAACTAAATATTTAATTTCCCAAAATAAAAATTTAGATCACAGCTAAATATTTGTTTTGGGACGAAACCTAAGTATTGATTTCGCAAACAAAATGCTTTCCTCTAAAATAAATGTTTAGCTGGGATCAACATATTTAATTTGGAACCAAATATTTAGTTTGTAAATAATTTTATTTAATTTTAGATTTTATTTGATTTATTCTTTATTTAACCAGTGTAGCGATAAATATAGATTTATATCTATATTTCAAATGTGGCGTAGATTTAGCTCGTTTATTATCGTCTATTAATTGATCGAGGCACCACCAGTTTCCGGAACTGGACCGTTGGATTTAATATCTATATCTTCGCAATGTAATCAGTCTCAGAGTTAACACCACAGATTGATCTAAAGGATGAATTCTTGACAGAATGCGCCGATAATTCCCGAGAATTGCTAGACAAAGATCAGGCGTTATTTACCTTTTTTGAATTTATTACAACATCAGCTAATACATTGACAAAAAACAAACAAACACAGCTTATAGTTTCATGCATGGAATTAAGAAAATTGTTAACCCAAAGCTTTATGGCAGTGATAGGAAATAACTGATCCGTAATAAAAGTGGAAATCCGGTTACACCAGGATTATAGAGAAATGGGGAATAATTTCTAAAAGGAGAACCAAGTGTGTGTGTGTGTGTGTGTGTGTGTGTGTGTGTGTGTGTGTGCGTGCGTGCGTGCGTGCGTGCGTGCGTGCGTGCGTGCGTGCGTGCGTGCGTGCGTGCGTGCAGGGTCCGAAATTAAATTTTTTACTCACCGGCCAAGTTGGCTGGTAGATGATAAAAATCTACCGGCCAAGCATATTTGTTACCGGCCAAAATTATAAATGATTTAGATCTACCTAAAGCATGTTATTCTATATTATGTTGATTCCAAACAGTGACAAAATAATTAAAACATCAATTAATAAGAAAAACAACTCTTTTGTCATTTTTACTATTTATTTATTTATTTTTAGAGATGTTTTTATGAACTCTTTCATTGAAATCTAGTCAGACTCCTTGTTTTCTCTGTCCATGAAGTCTGGCCTCCTGCTTCTGACACCGTCTTTGTGCCAAAGCATTACAGCCTCATTTGGGTCATAGTCCTTGATCTCTGGAGAACACAGCTGCACCATGAGAATATCTGAAAGTGTGTCAGGGCTAGGGTTGTCACGGTAACCGGTGTAGCAGTAAATCCCGGTAAAAAAGTTGACTTTAATAATAACCGTCTTGTTTTAAAAAATATATAATCTCGGTGGATTACCGTGGCTGTGGTGTAGGCGCGGTAACCCTTACCAGCCACCGTATCATCTGCTAAAGTTGCCGGCGGCACATGCACACTTTGTTGTTTACGACCAAAACTTTCTTTAAGCTAAAGCTGAAATAATGGCCAGATGAGACGGCAACACTCGGGACATTTATTATCCCTCAAAGAAGACAAAGTCGGAAGTATGGGCATTTTTTGGATATTTGAAGAATGCCGAGGGACAGTTGTCTGTGAAAGGCAGCAATGCTAAGTGGCCATCATAATGTAGCCATTGTCTCACGACTCCGCCATCTCCAGTTCGCCACTTTTCACAAAATCTTCTGGTTGCCACTGGTCCTGGTGGTTTTCCTTCCAGTTCGACGAGTTTTCTTTCTGAAGGATGGATGACTCCAGTTAAAAACCGCCACATTTCACCGCTAGTTTTAACACGAAGCTAACTACTAACTTGATAAACTGATTGAATGGGATAGGCGGAAATGACGCTGGATGCGGCGCTCATGTTACGCATACGTTTGTGTACGTTGCATGCAGGTGGGAGGAGTATCAGAAATCCATGGAAGATGACTGATAAATATAACTAATTTGGTGCAGACATTTACTTGCCATGTGGCAGATAGAGCTAAAAAATTTACTCGCCAAATGGAGCAATTTGCTCGCATTTGGCGAGTGTTAATTTCGGACTCTGTGTGTGTGTGTGTGTGTGTGTGTGTGTGTGTGTGTGTGTGTGTGTGTGTGTGTGTGTGTGTGTGTGTGTGTGTGTGTGTGTGTGTTCGAGTGGCTCGTTATGGCAGACGAAGAAAGGGGATCTTGAAGGCTAACGTGAATCTGGGATCGAAATAAAAACACAATAAAGAAATGGACTAATGTGAATTCACTAATCGGGCTTAGCACAAAAGTCAGCCAGATGAGATGCCTCATAGACCTTTTTCTGTCGCCAAAGAGGTGTCCTGTGGGCTGGTTCAGCTGTTCCAGAAGCTTGAATGCGACCTTCAGGGGCCATAGGACTTTTTGGCACCTCAGCTTAGGTCAACGGTGTCTGTGGTGTGTAGAAGGTGTTCTCCCGTAGTGGCTTGACTCAAGGTTCCTTCACTTCAGCGGCCTTGAAATGTGGAATTCAGATCGCGGGCCCAAATGATCCCAAGCGGAGCCGAATCATCAAACTGTTCCAAATTGCTCTTACTCTTAATATGAAAACTCGACCGCCACGCAGACTTCCGGTTTCACGTAGAAAGTCAAAACAAACAAACTGGGTTTCTTTTGATTTTTACCGTAACTTTTGTGAGCTAATGGCTTAACAAATTTATGAGTGTCGGGTTGTCTGGTGCTGGGCCCAGATGAAAAGCCCAGCAGAGGTTCGCTAAGGCATCTTTCTTCTTTGTTCTGCCCCACGAGGTCTGCACTGTGGCTTTATAACCTTCTGGGTCACACCCACATGTATTTCACTCATTAACCACTGGACACTTGATGGCACTGTGGCTCTTTCAAATAAACTCTTCCTTGTCAAAGATGGAAAGTCCATGATCACAGTTTAACACAGTTATTCATATGAAGCCTCAAAAAGTATTACTTTAGCATCAAAGTATTACTTTAAACAGGAAAGAATGAAATTCATGTCTTAAAACTAAACAGTTTTACCATTAGCATGAATTTTAACTGGAGAAGCAAAAATTGGACAGAGGTTTAACATAAAAGAAAAAACACAAAACAATCAATTAGGTTTGTAACTGATAAGATTTTAACTTGGAGCACCTTGATTTCTATTTTAAGGGTAAACAACCTAAACACCTTCTTTGATTATAGATCAACAGAAAAATACCAGGATTTTGATAAAGGCTCAATTCTGGAATCTTCCAGAATGACCCTTGAGAAGATTTACGAGCACCCGGCCTTGGGGGAGAGTCAGTTATTGGCAGGTTGAGGTAAGACAGACCAAGTCCTGATAATGTCCGGCTTAAAGAATCACTTGGTAAAATTTACGGTCCTGGGAGAAAATGTAGGAGTTAACCAGAATGCTCAAACTGCGGGCAAGTTTCAAATTCCCCTTCTTATTTTCTTCTGCTAAATGTGAGAGGAAAATCTTTGTGAAAATAGTTATGTTCTCCTTCATGTGAATGCAAACAAAGTTAATCTGAGGATATAAAATGTGGATTTTCGCTACACCAGGAAGGTCTCATTGAGGTTAAAAACCAAATTTTCAAGGAAGTCCTGGCCAAGAGGCAGTAAAAGTTACAGTTACAAAATGTGAGAAGTTACACTTCTCCTTGAGATTAAGTTACAGATGTAGGTGGGTAGTAATGCAATTATGGCCTTATAAATTATGGTGTACCAATGTCCCAGCCTCCTGGTGGATAAAGAAGGCCATTCCACTCGAGATTACAATTCACAATGATGGGTCAGTGGTCTATAGTTAGTAATAAACCTCAGCGAGACATGGTGAACCGCATAAATTTTACAGAGACACTGTGCTGAGGCATTCATATGCAAAAGGTCTCCATAATCCAGAATAGACAGAAATGTTGCAGTAACTAGTTGTTTTTATTTTATTTTATTTTTTTGCCTCTAAAGAAAAACACAGTTTATTTCGAAAAAAGAAACGTTAGGTTATGCATATAACCACTGTTCCCTGAAGGAGAGGAACGAGGTACAACAGAGGTACTATGGGATCCCCACCCACCGCACTAACCGATCAAGCAAAATATCATGGTCAATCGTATCAAAGGCTGCAGTAAGTAAGGCCGACTCAGTGATGTGCCCAGACCTAAACCCTGACTGTAATAACTCAAATAATTCCGAGTCCCATGGATGAGACACCAGCTGCTGGTAAACAACTTTTCACAAACATAATAAAGGCTATGGTGCAACAGGAGGAATATCCCACATCCCTTTGCTGTAGAGTAAAACTGTTATGGCACCCAGATCAACCATTCTGTCTGCTTCAGCGGCCAGGACAGGACAGGTAAAAAAAAAAAAGAAAGACAGCCCAGAAAAACGTCCAGGCAGCCTGCCTTGGTAAATAATGCAGAGAAAACTATCCATTTTTTGTTATTTAATACCAGGGGTGCACAATATATCGGCATCAATATCGGTATCGGCCGATGTTAGTCATTTCTTAACATATCGGTATCTGTACGATAAATAAAACTGGGCCAATATTAACAATTGATATTTTTTCCATCTTGTTTCCATTTGTTTATCTGTTTCAGAGGGTGAGGGTGGTGATGTGTATTTGTTTAGTCATGTGACAGTGATTGTAATAATCTCAGAAGCATAAATGTTTGTGGTGTGTATACATAACAATGTAAACTCAGCTTTGATTATTTTCATTCTATACAAAATCTGCTGCTTTTTTAGAAGCATTAATGTCAGTATATCGATATCGGCAAATATCGGATATCGCCTATTACAGTGATATTAATATCGTTATCAACCCAAAAATCTCATATCGGTGCATTCCTATTTAATACATTTGAAGGCTGTCTTTACCTTCGGTTTTCCTCCTTGCATTAGGGGTAGAACAAGAAGAACATGCTTTTTATAAAGCACCTCTGGATAAAATTTACAAGTTGCTTCACAAGCACATTAAACATTTTTTAAAGTTTAGAAAATATCGTAATGGGAGAAATAATGGCTTTTAATGTTTTGATGTTATGATTGGATAATATTTTATTATATAGTATACTATATAGTGAACATTTTTTGTCTGTACAGAACTCCCACAGCATCATATCTGGGAAAAGGAGATGGTTCTGACAGAACACCTTGTTGGTAACCAGGAGACGACCTCCAGTTTGGACCAGGAGGAGCCAGCATCTCCGCTGCTGAAAGAGGAACATCAGGACATCTGTATCAGTCAGAAAGAAGGGCAGTTCACTCTGAAGCAGGCTTCTCTTTCTGAAGACAAAGAGTCAACATCAAACGGGCATGAAAATTTTACACAAAATAACATATGTAAACAAAATAATATATGTAAACAAACTAAAGGGCACAGAGACAGTTTTGACAGTCGCAAGAGGCCATTTTCATGTAAAGTATGCGGAAAATGTTTCAGTCACAATTGTTTTTTAATACATCACATGAGAACACACACAGGTGAGAAGCCATTTTCATGTGAAACTTGTGGAAAATGTTTCTCTCAGAAGAGTAACTTGACTAAGCACATGAGAACTCACACCGGTGAAAAGCCATTTCCATGTGAAATTTGTGGTAAAAGATTTTCTCAGAGTAGTAACTTGACTCTTCACATGAGAAGCCACACAAATGAGAAGTCCTATTCATGTGAATCTTTTGGTGAATGTTTCTCTAAAAATGGTGACTTGACTCTTCACATGAGAACACACACAGGTGAGAAGCCATTTCCATGTAAAACTTGTGGTAAACGTTTCTCTCAGCGTAAATACTTGACCAAGCACATGAGAACTCACACAGGTGAGAAGCCATTTCCGTGTGAAACCTGTGGTAAACGTTTCTCTCGAAGTGATCACTTGGCTGTTCACAAGAAGACTCACACAGGTGAGAAGCCATTTCCACATGAAACTTATAAATGTTTCTACGACAGTGGTGTCTCGACTTGTCGCATGGGAACTCACACAGGTGAGAAGCCCTATTCTTGTGAAACCTGTGGTAGATGTTTCTCTAGAAAGGCTGATTTAACTCTTCACATGAGAACACACACAGGTGAGAAGCCATTTCAATGCAAAACTTGTGGTAAATGTTTCTCTCAAAGTAATCACTTGACTAAGCACATGAGAACTCACACAGGTGAGAAGCCATTTCCATGTGAAATTTGTGGTAAAAGATTTTCTCAGAGTAGTAACTTGACTCTTCACATGAGAAGCCACACAAATGAGAAGTCCTATTCATGTGAATCTTTTGGTAAATGTTTCTCTAAAAATGGTGACTTGACTCTTCACATGAGAACAAACACAGGTGAGAAGCCATTTTCATGTAAAACTTGTGGTAAACGTTTCTCTCAGCGTAAATACTTGACTAAGCACATGAGAACTCACACAGGTGAGAAGCCATTTCCATGTAAAACTTGTGGTAAACGTTTCTCTCAGCGTAAATACTTGACTAAGCACATGAGAACTCACACAGGTGAGAAGCCATTTCCATGTGAAACTTGTGGGAAATGTTTCTCTCGAAGTGATCACTTGGCTGTTCACATGAGAACTCACACAGGTGAGAAGCCATTTCCATGTGAAACTTGTGGGAAATGTTTCTCTTACAGTGGTGTCTTGACTTGTCACATGAGAACTCACACAGGTGAGAAGCCATATTCATGTAAAAAATGTGGTAAATGTTTCTCTCAGAACAGTAGCTTGGTTCAGCACATAAGAACTCACACAGGGATAGGTCTTTTCCATGTTTGATCTGTGGAAGGAGATACAGTCATAAGCTTTAGGTCTTCACATGAGAATTCACACTTAAGAATGTTTTTCGTGTATTGGTACCAATATCATGGTAACCATCTCTCAAGTCACACTCAAGTCATTAATGTTTGATATTCAAGTCACATAGGATTAGTCCAAGTCGAGTCAAGTCACTAGGTCCTAAAGGGCCAAATCTGCGTCCCAAGTCCAGCATCTAGTTTCAACTGCCACTTATGTTTGCACATAGAAATTAAATGATATTGCTATTGTTAGAATTAGCATGTAACTGATGCTAATATTAGTTTGGTATATTAGCCCAAATTACTGTGTTAATAAAACATTTGATTTAAAATCACTTTTCACAACACCCAGAAATACTTAACAATAGAGAAAACATAGACAAAGAACATAACACCATCCATCAATTTTCTTCCGCCTATCCGAAATTGTGTCACGGAGGCAACAGCCTAAGTCGGGAGGCCCAGACTTCCCTCTCCCCAGCGTGTCCTGGGTCTCCCTTTAGATATCCTCCCGGTAGGATTGGCCCAGTAAACCCATCAGGGACACGTCCAGGAGGCATCCAAATGAGATACTCGAGGCACCTCAACTTGCTTCTCTCAATGTTGAGGAGCAGCGGATCTACTTCAAGCCCCTCCCGGATGACCAAGCTTCTCACCCTATCTCTAAGGGAGAGCCCAGACACCCTGCGAAGAAAACTCATTTCGGTCACTTGTATCCGCAATCTCGTTCTTTAGTCACTACCCAAGGCGTGTGACCATAGGTGAGTGTAAGAACGTTGATCGAGAGCTTTGCCTTCTGGCTCATCTCTCTTTTCTCTGTGACAGACCAGTACAATGCACGCATCACTGCAGATGCAGCACCGATCTTGCGCTCCAGTTTTCCCTTGCTCGTGAACAAGACCCCAAGATACTTAAACTCCTCCACTTTGGGCAGGACCTCATCCCTGACCCGGAGAAGGCCTTCTACCCTTTTCCAACTCAAGAACATAGTCTCAGATTTAGAGGAGCTGATTCTCATCCCAGCCACTTCACACTCTGCTCCGAACTCCAGCGAAAGCCAGAGATCCCATTCTGATGAAGCCAACAAGACCACATTATTTGAAAAGGCAGAGATACAACCCCCAGCACCTCAACACCATGGCTGCACCTTGATATCCTGACCATAAAAGTTATCAACAGAATCTGTGATTAAGGGCAGCATTGGTGGAGTCCAGCACTGGGCACAAGCCTGACTTACTGTCTGCAATGCAAACCAAGCTCTGACACATACATGACCCAGCAGACCATATCAGAGGACCTGGAGCCCCATACTCCCGGAGTACCCCCCCCCCCCCCCCCCCCCCCGAGGGACGCGGTCGAACGCCTTCTCCAAATCCACAAAACACATGTAGATTGGTTGAGCAAACTCTCACGTACCCTCCAGTACCACTCAAAGGGTATAGAGCTGGTCCAGTGTTACACGGCCAGGACAACATTCACATAGCTCCTCCTGAATCCAAGTTTTTACAGTCCAATGGTCCCTCCTCGTCAGACACCCTGGATAGACCTTACCAGGGATACTCGGGAGTGTGATCCCCCTATTTTTGGAACACCGGATTTGCTCGGAAAACCTCACCAGGGAGGCGTTCTAGAGGCATCCTAATCAGTTGACTGAGAAACCTCAACTGGCTTCTCTCAATGTGGAGGAGCAATTGGTCTATTCCAAGGCTCTTCCCAATGACGGAGCTTCTCACCCTCCCTCTAATAGAGAGCCCTGGCACCCTGCGAAGAAAAATAATTTTCGTTGCTTGTATCTGCAATATTATTCTTTCTTTCACTACCCAAAGCCCGGGACCATAGGTGAGGGTAGGGACATAGATCAGCCAGTAAATCAAGAGCTTTACCTTTCGGCTCAGCTGTCTCTTCACTATGACAAACCGGTACAATGCCTGCATCACTGCAGACACAGCACCAATCCGCCCATCAATCTCATGCTCCATCCTTCCAACACTCGTGAACAAGACCCCGAGATACTTAAACTCCTCTACTTGAGGCAGGATCTCGTCCCTGACCTGGAGAAGGCATTCTACCCTTTTTCAACTAAAGAACATGTTCTCGAATTTACAAGTGCTGATTCGCATCTCAGCTTTTTCACACACTGCTGTGAACCATTACAGTGAAAGCTTGTGATCATGGTTTGATGACGCGTACAAGACCACATCATCTGCAAAAAGCAGAGATCTGATCCTTAGGCCACTAAAAAAGTCCAACCCAAAGTCCCTACAATCTGCTTATTCACTGAAAGACATGCCAGGGACATTGAGGAGGTCTTTAAAAGTACTCCACCCACTGACCCACTGTGTTCCCAGTGAAGGTCAGTAGCACACCGTCCCTATTATAAACAGTGTTGGCAGTACACTGCTTTGCCCTCATAAGGTGCCAGATGGTGGACCTGAATCTCCTCGAAGCAGTACAAAAGTCTTGCTTAATAGTCTCGCCGAACTCCTCCCTCACCCAGGTTTTTGCCTCTGCGACCACCGAGCCACATTCTGCTAGTACCATCAGTATCCATCAGCTGCCTCTGGAGTCCCACAGGCATACCTTAACGCCTGTGTCCACCAGCGGGTTCTGTGGTTACTGTCACAACAGACACCGATGACCCAGCGGCCACAGCTCCTTTCGTGGTGGAGTTGGATTTGTTTGTCAAATGTAAGCTAGAGGTGATGGGAAAGTTTTAAATAAAAATGGTGGCATGTGTGGCCAGTATCTGGGCTTAACATACCTTGGGGGATGTAAGGCTGGGTGGGGGTGGGGTGCTGTAAGGAGCTGCTGTGACATCCAGCAGCAAGGACTCCCTCCCCCTAGGGCAGTGGTCCGAAATTAGCAACCCGTCAGCCAAATCCGGCCCGCCAGACTTTTCCGCTGGCCCCCAACTCTTTGGGCCCAAGGGCCTCCAAATATCAATAAATATTGTCATGCTGTACCTCTAAAGAAACGTCAGGACCTTGGCTACAAGAACATGTAAACCTTTTTTGAGTTAACTAAAACTACAATCAAAACAGTGATCACAAATCCCTCATGTGTGAGTGTTTTCAGTCGATTCACTCGGTACAAGAAGGTACTATGGGACTTATCGAAATGTCCCATTAGCAGCTATCAAATCTGGGTTGAGATTGCAATCTAAGATGGCAAGTCAGACCCAGCAGAAAGAACTGCATGCGCTACTGAAGGGGCCAAAACATCCAAATGGCAAAACTTCACAAAAGTGTGGTGTGTAGCCCAGCTTGCAGCTGAGCAAATGTCACCAACTGAAACACCTTTTAAACAGTGCCCAAGACGCAGCCACACCTTTAGTAGATTGTGCCCTTACCCCTTCTTTCCACCGGAGCCGTCAGCAGCACGTTACTGCAGCAGCACATCATAGCTGCTGATAGGAACCGCTGTGGTCAACAGAACCTTTTCCACCGGAGCCGTCAGCAGCTGTCAGAAGCGCGAGTCGGCCGCGTCTCAGGAGCAGCATGTCGCGGCCCTTGCGCGCCGGTTCTATTTTCTACGCGCGACGCCTCTGAAACGGGTCAAGTTCTACATTTTTGGGGATGGAAAGACAGGAAATCGGATGCGGAAACGGAGCGAAGCTCCAGAGATTTTCAGAATAAAGAAACGTACTGCCTTCCGGTTGCTTTACTTTAAAAAAAAGTTACTAACTGTGCAGCCCCGTGAGAAGCTATCACCTAGCTAGCGGTCTCCTTTGTTTTTCAGGTCTGTATTGGCGATTATATAAAGGACAGAACATTAAACACAAACCTTTTGGTGCCGTGTTGTGATTTTCTCCTGCTTGTTGTGTTTACTGACGAAGTCACTCTTGTGACTTTGTGCTCTGTCAGTGACAACTGCTCCCCTGCTGCTTCGCGTCTCGTGGGAAGGGCCAAGCAGCAGCTTACGCGAGTAAGGCGTGCTGCTGCAGTGACGTGCTGCTGATGGCTTCGGTGGAAAGAAGGGGTTACCCTTAGAGGAAGCTGGGACCCAGTGACACTGTTACACAGGGAAGTGGTCTCCACAATCCAATGAGAAAGTCTTTGCTTTGACAAAGCTTTACCCAGCTGCTGCTTTCTTCGGTCCCATGGCAAAAAACTCAAAAACTTTGTCAATATATGTTTGCAAACTTTCTAAATTTTCTCCACTTACCTCCATGTTGAGTGTTATATTTACCAGATTTTTATTTATTTTTATTTTTATTTGCATTTTCAGTGAATAAATTAGGCGAAAATGTCTCTTAATTGTTTGTGGAAGTTGGTTAACGAGCTGCTATCTGCTTCAAACGCTGCCGTGTGTCCAGTGATCGGCCGTCAGTGCATGCTCAGTCCAACATCTGCCCCTGGGTGGGTCTGGGTGGGGGCCTGGGGGCTCGGGGTGTGGGGGTGGCCGGCCCCGTGTGGGGATCTGGGCAGGGCCTTGGGGGTCGGGTCCTGACATGTATGCTGCCGGGAAGAAGGCAGGAACATGCAGCACTGCCTGGCCCGGGTTCAGGGGCCTCGGGTAAACCTTGGCTCCTCTGCTGTCCCATCACAGGGGAGGGGGAGGACCCAACCTTACCTGGATGTCCTATGTCTTATATATTCTGGAAGTTGTGCAAATGCAGGGATGGGCGTAGATATTCTGCTGGGGTGGGGCTGGGTTGGTGCCCTCGGACTCCGTGAGGCTCTGCAATGCTGCTGTTTTGGGCCCTGGCAAGATGGGCTGGGGTCTCCGTGCCCTGGGAGGCATTTTGACAACAGAGGGGCCTATTGGGGCCAGTGGGGGAGCTGGCTCCCTGGACGGCTACGCCCAACCAGCCATTCCTTCTCATCCCCACACATTTCTCTCCTCCTGCTCCCTAACTTCATCACACAAACGTGCACATAGGACCTTAGGGGGTGGACAAGTCATAGAGTGCGGGTGTGGACCCCATTTTCGCATTCCTGTGGCAACCTGCCCCCTAATTTTATTTGCACCTTAAACACTTCCACCAATGACATTCCACGCAAACACACATTTAGGGCCTTGGGAGTGAGCACATTCAATGGCATTTGGCAGGGGGATTTCTCAGCCTCATCCCGAGTGCCGGTGCCCACTTCCAATTTTAAACCGCACTTAGACACCGAGGGCTGTGGGTGCAAGTGGGGTGGTGTGGTGGCATCAGCTGGCATAGGCCAGACAATGCCCGCACTGCCCGCTCACCACAGCCATGGAATACACCTCATCAACATACACTAACACTATATTGGAGCAGGCGGAGGGAGACTAGGGGTCTTAGCACACCTCTGTTGTTGCTTGGCTTCATGGGGCTGGAGGCTGGGAGGGAGATCTGGCCATCTGGTTGGGGTCTGGGGTGGTGGGTTGCTGTGCTCAGCGTTGGGCGGGGGAGCATGCTCATCAGCACCCCAGCAGAAAGGGTCAAACTCTGGGAACCGGTAATGGTTGTACCCCATGTGAGCAGTACCGGGACCAGAGTGAATAGGGTGTGTATGGGGAGCACGAGTGGATGTCCGTAATGCATTTTTGTAAGTCTTTGGTTGTATGTGTATGGGCGAGCATGAGGGAGGGAGTGTATGACTGTGTTTGTGTATGACTGTATATGTCAGGTGGGACCTTTGACTCCTCCCTTCTCCTGGGACTTCTTTTGATGATACAGATCTTCGTCTCCCCTCCCCCTGCCACAAATGGTGTGGAGTGCGGTGCCTTGGCCTGCCTGAATGTTCGTAGCTCCCGGGTCAAGGGGTTAAATATTTTTGGCATCTGCCTGATCAATCCCGGTGGCTGCCTGGTGGGTTCTGGGTCCCTGGGCTCTGCTGGGTCCCCGGCGGGGGTGGTCGCCCCTGGGTCCCGGCTTGCTGGGTCCCGGGCTCGACCGGCTAGGGGGTGGGAGGCTGCAGGCGGGCCTGTGGGCTTGCCGCTGGTATCCCCCGGGACTTTGCCAGCTGCTGGTTGTGGCCCCCCGGGACGATCCTCTGCGCCTCTCGAGGGGGGCAGTGGCCTTTCTGGTTGCAATCTCCTTGGGGTTCCTGTGTCCTGGGGCAGCACCTGGATCTCTGGGACTTGGAGCTCCCTCCGTCTCCTACACATCTTTGGGGGGCAGATCTGTGGCCCCTCACACTCTATTGGAAGCTTTTATAGAGAAATCTTACATAAACAAGCACGTGTACACACATAGGTGCTCACATGGTGCTCTCATAATTATGGGCTTGGGCACGTTCAACACATGTCTTAAGGCTGTCGTTGCCACTAAATGCCCAGGGTTTCCCTTACATAGGCGTAGTCGTGGCGGCCCGCCACGGCTGAAATCCCACCGCCACGCCTACAAGATCTCAAGGTTTTTTTTTTTTTTTTTATGCGCTGTTTCCCGAAGAAGCAGCGGGAACTACTATGTTGTCGCTTGTGATCACAGCCGGCGGCAGCAAGGAGGAGCAGGCAGGGCAAGGTGAAGTTACAGCATAAGTTACTGAGTTTAAAATTAGAAAGGTAGCAGTGGATATAATGCTTTTTAGTTTACATGTTTCAATAGCATTAAGATAAACGTGTGTTGACAATCTTGACAGGGTTTTCTCCAGTGCTTATTAGGCCAGGTTCTCCTCCCCCCACCAGGCTAAGCATTACTTATTCATGTAAAAAAAATTTTTTTTTCATGTCTGATTTTAACTGCATCTAATACTGTATTACGGCGTGAGCGCAACAGCGACAACTTAAGATTGATGTGTGAGCAGCCTGAGAGGTCGGGTGTTTCATCTGAACCCTTAAAACCTCCAGCAGGCCACGCTGCACTATTGACGTGTTAGCGCACGTCGCTAACAACTTAGCGATGTGACATGTCTCGGAGAAAGCGTAAAAACACATTGGACGCTTCTTCTGAAGCGGGAAAATAACACCTCTTCTTAAGCAGAGCACGACGTTGCCTCGGCTCGTTCACGGCCGAGCCGGACTGAGCTCGATAACATTGACCCAGCACAGCCACTGGGTCGTTGGAGCTGCCCCGTGACTGCCTGATGGAAAACCAGCGGGTTTCATCAGACTCGTAAAGTTTCTTGCTTTTGCTGGGGACATCCTGTATTTTACCGCTCCCTCCTGCAGTCTTCCCCTATTAAAATGTAAAATGATTCTGTAAATTCCGTGTATCAATAGAAACAATCTCTGCCTCTGCCAGCTGCAGTAAATGTAGTTTCCAAATAATAAAGAAGAGGTGCATTCATCCGTGTATCTCCTTTGATCCACATTAGTGATATTCTCAGCACCAGAACAGTGAAGCAAAGAAACAGATTCCTGAGTTAGTAATTTTATTTATTAGGTGCATCTAACCTGTTCTAATTTTCTCTGAAATGAGACCAGACCAGTGGTTCTATGGGTTGTCTCCATTCTGCACTAGAAAACTTTACTTTGTTTAGAGACGTGTCATAATCATGTTCCACATGTTGCATTAATACCACCTGTTTTTATGTTTCTAACACCCTCTACTGTTCAACTGTCGCAAATCATTATCCTGCCTCCCAGAAAATTGTCCAACCTTTGTCCTGTGGAAATAGGAATGAAATTCTTTCAAACAAATGTTTTGTTTTAAATCAAAGACAAGTGAGAATTTTTGTTAGAAGAACAGATATCAGGTTTGACCTGTAATTCCTGCTCATTTATATTACTCTCTTATGTTGCATCTAAGATTATCATCAAAATGGAATGAAAAAAAGTAACAATTTATGTAACCAACAGTCGGATTTTACAGGCAGACTTAATTAGAGCTTATTGTTTTCTTGGTAGAATAAACAATTATAACACAACTGGTTTAACTGGATCATTTTCATACACTGAGGAAATTTCAATAATCTTTTCTTAATCCTGCATCTGAGACATTTGTATTCAAAGTTTTGAACTGGTGTGTAATGCATGAGAATAATGAATGAGTTGTGAGTTTCTAAATGGTCATTAAATATAAGTACAAACAAACCAACAAGAGCTTGCTCTCTTTCTTGCATATTAAACCATTAATAATTACTAATGTAATTAACTACCTTGCATCCTCCATCAAATTTCATGGCATAGCTTTAAACTAAAGTCACCTGATGTTAACAATAATAGAGTAAAGGCTGTTTTGGTGAAATCTTAGAATCGTGCACAGTCTTGTATCATTGTAATCACACTCAATTGTGTGTTGTAAATAACTATTTTCATATAAAATTGTAAGTTACTATACAGCAGGGAAAATAAGTATTTGTCACATCAGCATTTTTATCAATAAGGGTATTTCTAAGCGAGCCATTGACAAAATTTGCACCAGAATTTGCCATCAAGCCAAATATTGAATTCATACAACATTTAAAGGTTGAATATGGAACATGATCACCGTAGTGACATCTAGTGTGTGGAAGTTGTAGTTGCAACAAGAGAACAAGGTTTCCAACCATCGAGGTTTGCTGCTGATACATGAAGTGACCAACCTGCACCATGTCCAATGACGAATCGTAAAGGGTAAGGACTAATTTCTATTAATGCATATATTTTACAAAAGTGTTTAATGTTTGAACATCTTCTTGGCTCAGAAGCAGCTGCTTGACTTGTCGAGTCCATCATTTTCCACAGTGCCAGCCTCGCTTTACTGTTTACTGTTTTTAGCTACTAGCAATGGTGTTCTCTATTGGCTGTTAGATGTAAACATTAATCCAGTGCCATGCCATCAAAAATGTTACATTAGTTTTTATTTAAACACTTTTAAAGGAACTACCCCACACCTCTAAATGCCACGTGGAGGTATCGTTAAGTGTTCTTTTTAATAAACTGTTCCATATTCAACCTTTAAATATGATTTGAGTCATAATAAATAATGAAACGACACAGGGAATAAGAATCGAACATATTTTATTTAATACTTGGTAGAAAAGCCTTTGTTGGTGATTACAGCTTCTAGACGCCTGTTGTATGGAGAGACCAGCCATCTGCATTGCTCTACAGTTATTCAAGCCCATTCTTACACACAAACGCTTGTTAAATGCTTCTTGAAGTTTCCTTGGGCTTCTGATGAAAATAGATGGCAACATATTTTTATCTAGAATGTCCCAGTAAATTACTCCATTCATCCTGCCTTCAATAATATGAAGTCTGCTGGCACCCTTTGCTGAAAAGCAGCCCCACACCATGATGTTTCCACCTCCAAACTTACCGCTCGTATGGTGTTCTTGGGGTGGTGGGAAGTGCCATTTCTTCTCCAAACATGGTGTGTAGAATGACAGTTCAGAGACAAATCGTACAGGATAAGGACTCATTCCTATTAATAAGTTTATTTAACTACAGTATTTACCATTAGAACATCTTCTGGGCTCAGAATCAGTTGCTTGACTTGTGTAACGTGAAACCATAACATTCGAGGTATAAAACAGATGCCACGTAAGCTCTAACGCCAGTTCAAGGCGTTCCAGAGCAAGCATCGGAGTGGCCAATCCGACTTTTAACTCTGCAACTGAAAGAACCACGACAAGCTGAGAAAATCCAGTTGCTACATCAACTAGACGCGACAACAGCTCCTTTCAAAATAAAAGCTCCACCGACCCAGGCTGAGTCTGAACAGACGCCAAGAAAAGAGTTCTGTGCCGGAGGTAACTCGAGATGGGTCTGGTCGGAACCACGGCTCTTCTTCCAGCTCGGTGTCCAGAGAGGGCCCGATTGGACCTCGGCATTCCTGATCTCACCAGGGGACTTCCACCAGGCAGGTAGGCGCTACTTGATGGTGTCTCATGCGGTTCTGAACTACCCAAGCTTATTCCAAACCAACATCTTCAGTTCCCGTCAGAACTAATCGCTTCTCCGGATTTGCTGGTTCTGATTTACATGACACGTCATCCATTTGTGGCACCTTCCTACTGGGTAGGTGCTATATCTACAGGATACAAAAATCCACCCAAGGGTTACACCAGGTAAAGTTGAGAGCGACTGCCAGAGATCAAAGGAATCAGCCGTTAACCACACCAGGGTTTATTCAAAGTACTAATTAAAACATCACAAAAAAGCCCTAGGCCAGTCACTAGAAAGGTTGCCGGAACTGGGCCCGATGAGAGACTGCAGCCTTATCTGGACGCTGCGGGGCAGATTCCTCCTCCTTCAGCACGCTTGTCCGCCACGCCGCCATTTTCCTCTTCCCTCGATAGCTCGCCTCCTCCTTCAAGACGCGTGTCTGCCGCACCGCCGTTTCCCTCAATCGCCCGCTTGCTCCTGCAGATCAGTCACTGGCTCAGCCGCGCCACGCCGTCGTCCTCCTCCGTCGCGGGCAAGCCCCCACAATGGAGCTCTAAAATTGAGTCAAACCCGGAAGTGCCAAAAATTGCAGTTCCACCCTCATCCGCTGGGGGCTGGTGTCAGAAGTGAGCAAATCCTCATTGACTCCCATGTTAAAAATACCAATTTCACAGCAGAAATAAACATGTTTACAGCCTGGTACCAAAACATGTATTTTGTTTAAATTATCTAGTTTACACTCATGACAACTCTGAGGGGGGTGAATTTTTTTCTCACTCTTCTGTTTACGTGCATTAAAAGACTAAAATTCTGTATAACTAATGAGCATCCGACACACGTGACGCCGCCTCAGACCCACGTGACCACAGAGCTAGCTCCGTGGAAAGGCCTCAGTAGAGCCTCGGTCTGGCTTGGAAACTGCTCCGGCATTTTGAGTCTGTGTTTGTGTATTCTTTTTTGGATATTTTTAGTGCAATTGTTGGACAAAATGACTTGCTGTGGCATTAATTGCACTAATAGAGCGCCCAAGGAGTCTCCACTTCATTTTTTTTTCGGTAAGTGAAATTATATTTATTTATTTTAGGTCACTGCCGAGCTGAGCTTAGATTTTATCATGTACTGTTTAACCATGAAATTTAAATGTAATAGGGTAAAACCTAGTGCATTTAACATAATGCTGCATTTTAGAAAATGGTTATATAACATGTTGGTGGAGCTGGGTTCCGACTATCGGCTTGTGGAGCTCTGGGGAGACCGATGTTTTCCACCCGTTTCTCCCCTAGCTTCGCAGCTTCTGTTTGCTGCGTGGAATGCCGGCTGTTTCTCCCTGCAGCTTGGCGCATCTCTGTCTGATCGCGGCTTCTGTTTGATGCGCTGGGTTGCCGGCTGGGTCTCCCGGCAACTCGGCGCATCTCTGTCTGATTGCGGCTTCTGTTTGATGCGCGGGCTGCCGGCTTGTGAAGCTCTGGGATGAAACCTTTCCACCCGGTTCTCCCCAGCGGCAGCTCTGCGCATCTCAGATCGCAGCGGCGCTTGTCTGCTGTGCGGCTGCCAGCTTGTGGAGGTCTCGGAGACCTGTGTGTTCCACCCGGTTTTACCCAGCGGTCAGCCCGGCGTGTCTCTGACTCAGAAGCTCTGGTTTTGTGCACAGTTAACTCCGGTTGTAGCTAGGTTGCTACCTCCGTTAGCTTAGCTCCCACCTCCGCATTAGCTTTGGGTTAGCTTCAGGTTAGCTTGTAGCTAATTCGACCGGGTATCGTCAGTTGATCCCAGCCTTACAGCCCCACCCTCAGCTCCTCCTCTCTTCCCTTTTTGAGAATTGTCTGGGCTTGACGGAACCTGTGACACTGTCAAAATGGCGGTGGTGGCCACCTCCCATTTGGCCTCAAAAACTTGATATTGGAGCCTATGGAAAGGAGATGTCCAGTATATTTATGTCGATGGTCGCGGGTCCACCTGTCAGTGAATTTTAACGGCAGTCACTGCTCGATCGCACACCACAAGTCACACCTTGTCACAGGCCGCTACTCACACGCCAGGGCAGAGGAATACCCTGCCCACATCTCCATGAAGCCTCGTCACAGACAATCGGTCTCCTTTCACCTGGCGACTCTCCGATTTCTGCCACCGTCTCCACAGAAAACGCTCCTAATCTGCCACCGGTGCAGATAATTGCCCCGGTCCGGATGTCATCTGTCCAAGCTTGTCAAAATAAAATCACACATCCTCCCAGTTTCCTGGGTTCTCCAAAATAAAAGCATCCCATGCACTAAAACTAAGTAAAAAGAATACACACTAAAAATACACCACACTGGAAGGAAAAACACCATAAACACCGACTTTGCCCGTATGACATCCCCCCACTTCTTGACGTCGTCAGTCCCTGCGACGTGAACAGTTCAACCCCCATACCTGTCTGGTGGCTTGCCAAAATTGGGCCGAGCAGAGGGCCACACTGCTTCCTGTGGTCCATCTTGGGGAGGCCCGGGCGGAGCCATGGGAAGAAACCCATAGAACAATGGTTCAGACAACTTTAGAGTCTGTAGAAGCCTTTGAGGGTCTGCTTCAGGCTCTGCTACTAGTGGTAAAATGTCTACAGGGGGTGCTGTACACGGCTTTAATGCATTCCTATGCACTGTCTGCTGGCAACCACCTTTTTCAAGCTGCACCCGATAAACCACCCACGTCTCTCCCACCTTGTCCAAAATCACATAGGGGTCATTTCCCCACCATGTACACAGTTTTCCTCTGCCCTGCCTGTTTCTTTCCCGCACCCACACTCGTTCTCCTGGCAGCAGGGGCATGGCCTTGGCCTTCTTATCATAATGCTGTTTCGACTGAGAAGCTGCCTCACTCATCTTTTGCCCCGCTATACTATAAGCGGTGGAAAGTCTCCGCTGGTGCTCATTTACCCACCCACCCAGCTCGTGACGTACCTCTTGGGGGCCAACCCCCAGTTCTAGATCTACCGGGAGTCTCAAATGCCTGCCAACATGAGAAAAGAGGGTGCATAACCGGTGGATCTGTGTTGTATTGTTATACGCATGTACCAGCTCTGGAATGTGCTCCGGCCAACGGTTCTGCTTGGCTGTCTCCATTGAGCGAAGCATGCCTAGCAATGTCTGGTTGAACCGCTCTGTACCACCATTCCCTGCTGGATGGTATGGCGTTGTGCGACTCTTAGTTACACCGTAGGTGCCACAGAGCTGCTTCATTAAAGTAGACTCAAAGTTAGGGCCTCAATCTGAATGGAAACAGGCTGGACAGCCAAAAGGCTGAATTACATGCTTCCACAGGGCCCTCACTGTGGTCTGCGCCGTCTGATCTCTGGTAGGAATGGCCCAAGCAAACCGGGTGAACAGATCTGTGGCAACAAGTATGTTTTGAAAAACATTAGTAGGCCGACCAAGCGATAAGAAGTCTAAACCTATCACTTCTAAGGGGTAGGACACCACCACAGGGTTCAAAGGAGCCCTCAATTCTACCTTATCTCTCTGCAAACTACAGGCGACACAACCCTGGTGGTAACGACGTACCTCCCCCTCTTGGTCCGGCCAGTAGAATTTTTGTCTGACCCGGGCCAGGGTCTGGTCCACACCAGCATGGGCAGCTGCCTTGTGGATTCTCATCCAAACCTCTCTATGTCGAGAACTGGGACATACAATCTGGTAGTGCTCCTCATTGGTGCGGGGCTCAATCACCCTCCGGCACAGTAAATTGCCCTTGTTCACAAGCCTCTTCTGTTGTTGTAGCAACTTCTGGGCCGTGCGGGACATAGCTTGTCGCTCTGCTCTCGGGGGTCTTATTTGTCGGTCCATGTCCTCTTTAACCACCTGGATATCCGGGTCATTGGCTTGAGCCAGCTCCCATTCACCATCAGCCCAATCTTCACTTCCCCCATCAGGGGCGAGCTCCACAGCTGCCAAAAATGCAGCCTCCCCATCGGAGGGTTCATCATCCGAGATGGGCACTGGGAACCTGGACAAGGCATCAGCATTTGTGTTGCTTTTTCCGGCACGATACTTTATGCTGTAGTTAAAGGAGGCAAGCTGAGCAACCCGGCGCTTCTCCGTTGCCCCCCAGGCGGGCTGTCTGCGGATGGGCAACAGGATTATTGTCAGTATATACTGAGAACGTTGCACCAGTCAAATAATCCTTAAATTTCTCGGTAACTGCCCACTTGAGTGCCAAAAGCTCCAATTTGAAGGAGCTATAGTTCGCGTAGTTGCGCTCAGCTGGGTGTAAGCTACGGCTGGCATAGGCTATGACACGTTCCTGCCCCGTTTGTACTTGAGCCAGCACTGCTCCCAACCCCTGATTACTTGCGTCTGTGTACAAAATGAATGGCAACGAATAATCAGCGTATGCCAGGACTGGGGCCTGGATAAGCCCTGTCTTCAATGCGTCAAAGGTCACTTGGTGCTCAGGGGACCATCATACTGCCCGGGTCTCCGTCCCATTGTTAATGGGGGCGCCAGCCAGCAGTGCATTAAGTGGCTGGGCAATTTTTACAAATCCCGCTACAAAGCGTCTGTAGTAGCCGGCCAGTCCCAAAAAGGCCCGCACTTGTCGCACAGTAGAGGGGGGCGGCCAATCCCTCACCGCCGAGATCTTATCTGGGTCAGGTCTTACCCCTCTTTGATCTACCACGTGGCCCAAAAATTTCACCTCACGTTGCAAAAGTTTACACTTGTCCAGCCGTAGCTTCAATCCATGCTCTCTCCAATGAGAGAGTAAGATGGCGCTCGCGCGGGTGCACGCTGCGAGCTGCTCGTCCTCTTTATGCACTGGTGCCTTGCTTTTTACTGGTTTTATTGGCATTTTATTGGCTTTTATGCATTTTTCTTGTCGCTGATGCCTTTTTTGAATGGTGTGGATCCTCTGCTGACATACGATTGAGCTGCGCTGCTGAGGCTTCGTCCTTCCGTTGATGTAGCGGGCTGCGTGCGCTGGGAGCCGGGCTGCGTGAGCTGGGAACCTCACGGATGGTGCTGCTGGTTGGACTGCCCGTTTGCTCTCTCCCCCCAAGCCGTGAAGTGTCGGCCCTCTGTCCGCCCCAGCTCGAGAAGGAAGCATCGGAGAAGACGGGGAAAGAGAGGTAGCCGGTGCGTGAGACGTCGGCCTGGATCCCTGAAGAAGCGGCTGGCCCGATTCGGCACAGCTTCTGACCCGATGGTTCCAAGATGTCTCATGGATTACTCGGCGCCCTGCCTAGCGAACTTGGCCGGCTCTGAGGGTGAACTGGCACCGCGCCACAGCCAATCGGCTCGAAGACCTCGCCAGACTGGGGTTTGCTGGGAGAATCTGCACTTGGTTACGGGCACAGAGTTAGAGGCTGGGACGTAATTTGGGGGGGGGGGGGGGGGGGGGGGACATGTCCCCCCCACTTTTTCAAAAGGCAGTTTTGGTCCCCTGCACTTTTTTCCGTCCAAAAACAATATTACGCTCCATTAAATTGATTTGGTTGAGCACTAGGACCGAAACGAAAACCGGTTTCCTATTAGACCCGCCCAAAAGCTAATCTATTGGCTCTGCTGATACTTGCTAACGTATTATTGGCTGTTGCTGCTGTCACTCAAGTTGTAAACAGTCAGAACGTGCTCACGTTGTTTTGCTAGTTTGGAGACGCTAGGGAACACCGGTACTGAGTCACATCGTCAACTAGACGCTGTGTAATATCAGAGCTCAGCTCAGCTTCCATTACATAACATTTGAATAAGTGTTCATTTGTGAGCCTTTGGTAGTTAGGCACAGCCAGGAGGCAGCATGTCAAGAAAACGAAAAGTGGATAGAAGAGACTTCTTTCAAAGTCAAAACGTAAGTTGGAACATGTGACACCCCTGCATTAAGCTCAGACTCACCTCCTCCTTCACAAACATACTCAAAACTAACTTTTACAAACTCATCTTCTCCACATAACTGACTCCTCAGACACAATTTATTCGTATTATTATAATTATTATTTTTTATTACTATTATCATAATTATTATTACTAGTAGTAGTAGTAGAAGTGTAACTTCAAAACTTTTATCATTTAACTTTTGTCACGTTTAGGAGCAGGAGGTTAGGACCCAAGATGCAGAACCCAGGATGACAAGAGGCAGGAGTGGAATTGTAAGTGAAAATCCTTTATTTTGAGGAAGAACAAAAATAAATCCAAACGGCAGGGAGCCAAAATCCAAAAATCCAGGGAGTCAAAAAGCACAAGAGGGACGAGCAGACTGACAGAACAAATAACGCTGACAAACAACAGTGGACCGACCAGAACACAGAGACAGACAGGGCTTAAATATACTGGGAGGAGCAATCAGGGAAACAGGAAGCAGGTGTGTGGGGTGAGCTGCTGGAGGGAAGGCAGGTGACACTAATCAACTCAATGGGGAAAACAGAAACAGAGGATGGCAAATACCCTAACACAAAACTAAACAATTTCCTAAAGACAGAGGGAAGGATTCACACAAGCTAGCTGGAGAAGGACATAGTACATACACACACACACTGAGCTGGGGACAACGAGGCTGGAGCTGACCTGGGAGGAAACAGTAAAAGATAACATCAGACACTAGACTGACACACAAACTGACACACAGAAACTGACACAGAAAAAGGACACAAGAGGGCGCCAAAGGGCTACAACATAAGACACATAACAGGGATGCAAACAAGGACACATGAGGGCGCTAAGAGAGCACAAGGGGAGCTGGGGGAACAAAGGGACACAAGAGGGAATCTAGAGAGGGATGGAGGACACCAGGAGGAACATAAAGGAAGGGGGCTGACGCAGACCATGACAGTACCCCCCCCCCCCCCCTCAAAGGGCGGATCCCAGACGCCCACAGGAACCAGGAGCAGGGCGGGAGGAGGGGGACCCGGAGGGAGGGCCCAGAGGAACCGAGGGACCACAGGAGAGGCGGCAGGGATCAGCAGAGTGAGGAGGCCTGCCCCTGCGGCAGATGAGGAGGCAACGGGCCCTGGGAGGCTGGCGCCTGGGGCAGATGAGGAGACGAGGATGGACCCTTGGGGGTCGGCGCCTGGGGCAGATGAGGAGACGAGGATGGACCCTTGGGGGTCGGCGCCTGGGGCAGATGAGGAGACGAGGTTGGACCCTTGGGGGTCGGCGCCTGGGGCAGATGAGGAGACGAGGATGGACCCTTGGGGGTCGGCGCCTGGGGCAGATGAGGAGACGAGGATGGACCCTTGGGGGCCTGCGCCTGGGGCAGATGAGGAGGTGACGACAGTCCCTTGGAGGGCGGCGCCTGCAGTAAGAGGCGCCCTGCAGGCTGGGCTGGGGACACAGGCTGGACCGGTGCGACCTTCAGAATCACCACTGGAACTAGAGACAGAAGAGACATCAGGAGAGGCGACGTCGTCAGACGAGCCGACATGAGGCGAGGCGACGACGTCAGGCGAGGCGACGACGTCAGGCGAGGCGGCGACGTCAGGGGAGGCGTCGTCATCAGGGGAGGCGTCGTCATCAGGGGAGGCGTCGTCATCAGGGGAGGCGTCGTCATCAGGGGAGGCGTCGTCATCAGGGGAGGTGTCGTCATCAGGGGAGGCGTCGTCATCAGGGGAGGCGACGTCATCAGGGGAGGCGACGTCATCAGGGGAGGCGACGTCATCAGGGGAGGCGACGTCATCAAGGGAGGCGACGTCATCAGAGGCGACGTCATCAGAGGCGACGACTTTGAACATGTCGTCATCAGGGGCGTCAACTTCGGAACAGGAAGGGGCGTCGACTTCGGAACAGGAAGGGGCGTCGACTTCGGAACAGGAAGGGGCGTCGACTTCGGAACAGGAAGGGCCGTTGACCACCATCGACTTCGGGTCCAGATGGATGGGCTGGACCGGAGCCTCTTGGACAGGCTGGGCCGGGACCGGGACCTCTTGGACCTCATCAGTCAAAGCAGGACGCGATGCGACCCTCGGGACCACCGCTGGAGCAGGACGCGATGCGACCCTCGGGACCACCGCCGGAGCAGGACGCGATGCGACCCTCGGGACCACCGCCGGAGCAGGAGGCGATGCGACCCTCGGGACCACCGCCGGAGCAGGAGGCGATGCGACCCTCGGGACCACCGCCGGAGCAGGAGGCGATGCGACCCTCGGGACCACCGCCGGAGCAGGAGGCGATGCGTCCACCGGGACCACCGCCGGAGCAGGAGGCGATGCGTCCACCGGGACCACCGCCGGAGCAGGAGGCGATGCGTCCACCGGGACCACCGCCGGAGCAGGAGGCGATGCATCCACCGGGACCACCGCCGGAGCAGGAGGGTTGCGGCGTCGTCGGCGTGGTTTTTGTTGGCTCAGCTGAGGTATGGAGAGGACACTGGCAGGAATTGAGGAGGAATGACAGCCCACCGGAGAGTAAGTGGTGGCGCTGTCAGGACCTGGTGAGGGTGTGGCGGTGTAACCCATCTGAGATGCTGAGGTGGCATGAGCGACTAGTGGAGGAGGATCTCGGCCAAAAGTGCGGAGGAGCAATGCAGCAAAGTCCCAAAACGACACCGCCCTAAGATCCTCTATGTCAAAGTGGTCAGCAACCCACTGCAAGGCCTTACCTCTCAACCAAAGCACCATATACGACACCTTGTCGAACTCTGAGGATTTCAAGTCCAAACAACGGGCACAGTTCCGAATGAACTCCACACAAAGGTCTGGATCACCATCGTAATAGATCTCCTGTGTACCCGGAGTTCCCGCTGGGTCCTGTGTTGGTCGGTCCATTCTGTCACGTTTAGGAGCAGGAGGTTAGGACCCAAGATGCAGAACCCAGGATGACAAGAGGCAGGAGTGGAATTGTAAGTGAAAATCCTTTATTTTGAGGAAGAACAAAAATAAATCCAAACGGCAGGGAGCCAAAATCCAAAAATCCAGGGAGTCAAAAAGCACAAGAGGGACGAGCAGACTGACAGAACAAATAACGCTGACAAACAACAATGGACCGACCAGAACACAGAGACAGGCAGGGCTTAAATATACTGGGAGGAGCAATCAGGGAAACAGGAAGCAGGTGTGTGGGGTGAGCTGCTGGAGGGAAGGCAGGTGACACTAATCAACTCAATGGGGAAAACAGAAACAGAGGATGGCAAATACCCTAACACAAAACTAAACAATTTCCTAAAGACAGAGGGAAGGATTCACACAAACTAGCTGGAGAAGGACATAGTACATACACACACACACTGAGCTGGGGACAACGAGGCTGGAGCTGACCTGGGAGGAAACAGTAAAAGATAACATCAGACACTAGACTGACACACAAACTGACACACAGAAACTGACACAGAAAAAGGACACAAGAGGGCGCCAAAGGGCTACAACATAAGACACATAACAGGGATGCAAACAAGGACACATGAGGGCGCTAAGAGAGCACAAGGGGAGCTGGGGGAACAAAGGGACACAAGAGGGAATCTAGAGAGGGATGGAGGACACCAGGAGGAACATAAAGGAAGGGGGCTGACGCAGACCATGACAACTTTATTGTAAACTTATCTATTGCAATGTATATGTTCACATTAAAAAGCTCTGAAAAATGAACAGTATCATCATCGTCAACAGATTTTTTTAAGCTTAATGTCATAGATGTACACTTTTCATTAGATTTATCTTATTTTTTCCATTTATTTTTTGTGTGTTGAAATGCAACAACTGTTTAAACACTTTTAAGGGAAAAAACATATTTAATATGTTTTTATACACTAAATGTTAGGGTGATGATCATGTGTAAAACATTAGTTCAGCATGTCCTCTAACACAGCAAATGAACAAACGGCCAGATCTCAGGAGGGACCGTTTATGTATAAATAATTTTTATACTTTTGACTAGGCCTGGGAAAGTAACAAATTTTGCTGGACGATATTTTGTCCAACAAATTGTTGATGATAAACAATATCATTGTCAACATTATCTAGACCAAAATAACCACTAATATAATGTTAATATATCATAATAATGCAAGTACACCCTTTAAAATGCAACAAATAAACCTTCATTTAACATTGAAATGTCCAGAACCAGAACTTCTAAATGAATAAAAATAACAAACAAAAATTAAATAAAAAAAGGAATCTCACTCCCTGTTAGAAAATGTTGCACCAAAAACAATTAAAAAAGACCCAAAACAATAAATGCAATGGCCTATCCATTGTCAACAGCCAAAACTGCACTTCAATAATAATAAATAAAAATAATAATAGAGTTGTACATTTTTTAACTTTGATATATATATATATTGAGGATGGAAAAATTATTGAGATGGGCACGTGACGTGTCAAGGGGTCTTTACATAACACCCCCCACCCCAAATCCGCACAAGCCTGCTGTGTCCCCCCCACTTCTGAAATCAAAATTTCGTCCCTGGTTAGAGGGGACTGGGCCCGTGCGCGAGCTCGGTGCTGCAGCCCCGCCGCAGACCCGGTTTGGTCTAGTCAATGCCAGGTCTGTGCTGAACAAAACTTTTATTCTTTGTGACTTTTTTATTCAGCATGACTTGAGTTTTCTGTGCATCTGTGAGTCCTGGATCCCGTTTGGTGACTCAAGTGCCCTGCTGGAGCTGGTACCACCTGGCTGCTCCTGTTTTAATATCCCCAGATCACAGGGCAGAGGTGGAGGGCTGGTTGCTGTTTTTAAATCCAGCTTTCCTTGTAAACAGCTCACACCCACCATGTCATTTTCTTCATTTAAACCGTGCTTATTTGAACTGTGCATCTCCCCCCGCCTGCTCGTTGTGCTGACTGACTCTAACTTCCTTAATGATTTCTGTGATCTTGTGGCGGACTTCATCCTAAAATATGACTATGTCCAATTTTTTGGTGATTTTAACATCCATATCTGCTGTCCTGACAATGTGCTTGCTAAAGGTTTTTTTGAATTTGCTAGATTCATTCAATTTGACTCAATGGGTATCGTCCCCAACTCATGCCAAGGGTCACACCCTGGACCTGGTTCTCTCTTTTGGTCTCCCTGTCATGAACGTTGTGACTTTGCCTCCTGTGTTCTCTGACCACTCTCCTATACTCTGTGATGTTACGCTGCCATGTCCTGCCCCTGTGTGTGAAGCTCCAGCTACTAGGTTCAGAGCCCTGGATGCAGAAACTATTTCAAAGTTTGTGGACTGTATGTCTGTAAGGTTAGAGACCTTTAACCCAGATCCATCTACCATTGATCACTATTCACAACACTTTGATGTTCTTTGTAATCAGGTCCTGGACGTGGTTGCCCCTCTCAAGCTTTGCAAGTCTAGGCCTAGGAGGGAGCCTTGGCTCTCTGGTGTCACACGGGCTTGTAGGCGGGCGTGTAGAGCCTCTGAGAGAAAGTGGAAAAAGGATGGCCTACAGGTCTCGTGTGAGTTGTTCAGAGCATCTCTGGTTGCTTATCAGGATGCTGTGAGGGCTGCTAGAACTGCATATTTTGCAGACATCATCGAAACTAACTCCAAGAATCCCAGGATTCTCTACAAAACACTTAATTCTGTTCTGGTGTATCAAGAGCCTAGCTCCATGTCTCCTACAGCTGCTGGAAACTGAAGATTTTCACAGATACTTTGTTCATAAAGTATCAGGCATTAGAGCAGCTATTTCTGGTAACTCTGTTGACCCTGTTCCAGTTCCTCCATCACCACCCACCTTGAGCTCCCTCAATACTGTTTCATACTCTGAGCTGAGTAAGCTTGTTGTCCAACAAATTGTTGATGATAAACAATATCATTGTCAACATTATCTAGACCAAAATAACCACTAATATAATGTTAATATATCATAATAATGCAAGTACACCCTTTAAAATGCAACAAATAAACCTGGCTCTCCACTTGACATTCTGCCGCCTCGTCTCTGGAAGGCTGCCTTTCCGTGTCTTGGCCCATCACTTGGTCAGATTATCAATGGGAGCCTCAGCACATGTGTGGTCCCAGCTGCTTTGAAAGCAGCAGTTATTCGACCGACCCTGAAGAAACCTGGTGCTGATGTCTCTGTGATCGCAAATTACAGGCCTGTCTCTACCCGGCCTTTTACATCAAAACTGCTTGAGAAAGTCGTTTATCAGCAGCTGGTCTCACATTTAGGTGACTCTGATCTGTTCGAGGTTTTTCAATCAGGGTTCAGGTCTGGCCATAGCACAGTCAGCTCTACTGAGGGTCCTAAATGACATCTATCTATCACTAGATCAGGGTACTTCTGTGGTGCTTCTGTTGTTAGACCTGACAGCAGCCTTCGACACAGTCGACCACGCGATTCTCCTCGATCGCTTGGAACGATGGGTTGGGATCAAAGGGTCTGTTCTGGACTGGTTTAGATCGTATCTCCACAACAGGACATTCTGCGTTAAACTGGTTGATGTTTTTTCATCTTGGGAGGGGCTCCGCTGGGGGGTCCCGCAGGGATTGATCCTTGGTCCTCTTTTGTTTGCCATTCATCTGCTACCTCTGGGGTCAATCTTTCGTAAACATGGCCTATCATTCCACCTCTATGCTGACGATTGCCAGATTTACTCTCCATTGTGTCAGGAGAAAGGTCACTCTATCCAGTCCTTTGTGTCCTGTATTAATGAGGTGAAGTCTTGGCTAATGGCCAACTATCTACATCTGAATGAGGGAAAGACAGAGTTCATTGTTTTTCATCCCAACAGCAGGAATGTGGATTGTTATGTTGATCTTGGCCCTCTTTCTCCCTACTCAAAACCAGTTGTTACCAGTTTGGGGGTGAAACTTGATGTAGGACTTAAATTTGATGCTCACATCAATTCTGTGATCCGGTCCAGTTTCTTTCACCTGAGACGCCTTGCAAAAAATCAAGCATATGCTGTCGAGAGCCCACCTGGAGCGGGTACTGCATGCCTTTGTAATGTCTAGGCTTGGCTACTGCAACTCTCTCTATGCAGGGTTGTGTCAGTCATCACTGCATCGCCTACAGGTTGTGCAGAACAGCGCAGCCAGGTTCCTGACTGGGACCAGGAAACGGGACCACATCAGTCCGGTTCTGGCCTCCCTGCACTGGCTTCCGGTTTGCTATCGCTCACAATTCAAAATCCTCGTCTTTGTTTATCATTTCTTCCAGGGTTGTGGTCCCCCCTATCTAGCCACACTCCTGAACAGACACTCACCATCACGCGCTCTGCGCTCCTCTGACCAAGGCCTGCTCGCTGTCCCTCGTTCTAGGTGTCATACTCGCGGGGACCGGGCTTTCTCAGTCCTAGCACTGTCCTTCTGGAACAAGTTGCCACCCTCAGTTAGGCTGTCCCCATCTCTGCCAGTCTTTGAGTCACCTAAAAACATACCTCCTCCGCTTGGCCTTTCCAGAACATGTTTGATTTTGGCCCTCTTTTATGTTGAATTTATTTCACAGTTTTCATTGGTTCACTCAATCCATTGTTTTACACATTTGTCCTGTACCAGAATGTTTCACCTATTTTGTAACTTGTAATTTGAATTGCTTTTATTTTTGATTTATTCAATACATTTACCTTCAACTGAACCATGTTCAGCGCTTTGGGCTTCCTGACAGGGTTGCGGAAGGCGCTTTATAAATGAAGCTTTGATTGATTGATTGATTGATTGATGCTGCCACAGCCTTTGGAGTACCCCGTCCAGAAGCTGTAGGATAGAAATCGGGTGAGTAAATAATGATGTCATCTAAGTACACCACCAGTGACTCTGCCATCTGACTAGGGATGGGTACCGAATTCGGTACTTTTTAAGGTACCGACCGAATTCCACAGTACTGACCGAGCACCGATTCACTTCATTTGAAACGGTGCCTAGTTTCGGTACCCGTCCTTCACAATGAGAACTTGCTTAAACAGCTGCGCATGCGCAAGAGCGTTAAGTCATCGGTTGCTGCGAGCGAGTTGTAAACAGAGCAGCATGGGTAGAAAGAACGAAAGCTAAAGCTTGGGTCCACTTTACTAAATGTGATGGGTAACTGGGTGATGATGAAACCAGCGACAACGATCTACGTGAGACATCCTCATCTTAATCTGCTCCGGTAGGTAAATAAAATGTAAGATAACGTGAGCTTGATTTGTTAGCTTCCGTTTTACTAATGGTGCGTTCGCTTTCTCCTCGGAACTTCGAAATTCCGACTAGAAGAACATGAACACGCACTAAAGTTTGGCTTCACTTTACTAAATGCGACGGGTGATTGGGTGAAGATGAAACCAGTGACAACGATTTAAGTGTGAGGCATCATCGTTTAAATCTGGTCCAGCAGTTAAATAAACTGTTTAAGATAACGTAGCTTGATATGTTAGCTTCCTATGCCACCATTGTTATCATCTAATGGTGCGTTCGCTTTTTCCTCGGAAATTCTAACTTCCCAGTAGGAAAAATCAATTGAAAAAGGACGGTAAAAGGAATGAAGATACAGTAAATTTAGTTCACAGTAAAGATGTTTGCTTCAGTTTAATTATCAGCTTATAAAACTACAAGGATGATGTTAAAATACAAACAGTTGTATGTTATTTATCATGATATTTATCAAATATGGTTATAAATTGAGAAAAAAAATATATATCTAATTATAAAAGAGAATTACAATATTAAACACTCAAAAGTATCGAAAATTGGTACCGTTAAGTACCGGTATCGATTCGTAGGTACCAGGAATTAGTACCGGATCGATTCAAATGTCAAAGGTATCCATCCCTACATCTGACTACTTAAACACTGCTGCATAAGTCGCTGGAAAGTGGCGGGGGCATTACACAATCCGAACGGCATGCGTTCAAATTCAAACAACCCAAGTGGAGTGGTAAAAGCAGTCTTCTCCCTGTCCTGAGGATCCATTTCGACCTGCCAGCACCCACTGGCCAGGTCAAGGGTAGAAAACCACTCTGCTCGGTTCAGACTGGTCAGAGTCTCCTCTATCCTAGGCAAAGGAAAGGCATCTTTATGAGTTACTGCGTTCAATTTCCTATAATCGACACAGAATCTCCAACTGTTGTCCTTTTTCTTCACCAGGACTATGGGTGCAGCCCAGGGGCTACAGCTCTCTCTAATCACTCCTCTCTCCAGCATATCTGACAACAGGGATTTCACCTCTCTGTACACGAGGGGAAGGAGAGGTCGATATCGCTCCCTAATAGGTGCTGCCCCACCAGTGTGGATTTGGTGTTTTACGGCCTCTGTCCGCCCAAAGTTTTCATTATGCTTAGCAAAATCTTTTTCCCACTTCTGCAGCAAGGCACACAACTCCTCCTGTTGAGCTTCAGAAAAATCTGGCCAGTTAGTTAGATCTCTCACCTTTTGTGGAAGCTCACTTTGTTCTGTATGCACTGCTGCATCCACCAACGTCACTTCCACCGCTCCGTCCTCCTCCAGGGACAGGCTCAGACCACGAGGTCCATGAACATCTGTCTCATCTATGTGGTACAGCTTTCCCAGCTTCTCGTACCGGCCAATAGACAGGCTGTAAGGGTGGGGGTTGCAAACACGCACCGGAATTCTGCCATTTCTTACAATGGCCAGTGTCCTGGCCATACCCACTTTACTGGTCTCTGATGTCGGGTCTAACAGGGCACAGTAGTCTGCTCCTCGTGGTCCCCTCCGCGTCCGGCCCCAAACTAGCATCTCACTTCTCGGTGGGACCCTTATATGGCCCCGACTGGCCGGCCGCACAAATCCAAGCAGCCCATCCTCGGCCATAGTGGCTCCAATACGCCTGCAGGTTGCAAAGGCATCCTTCCAGGCCTTCTGATGCTTTATCGGTGATGGGCATGAGGCAGCCTCTGCAGAACTCTTAAACAGGGCCTTCCAGCAAACAGTCACAATGTTCATGCCTATAATGAGTGGGTGTGTACAATGTTCATCCTTAACAATAATAACACCCCACCCAGGTATTCTAATGCCCTCCACTTCAAAGTCCAACACTGCATAGCCAGTATAGGGGATCTCTAATTCATTGGCTGCTCTCAATTGGAAGAATACAGGAGTCTTCTCAGGTTTAATTCCAGTAAAATATTTTTCTAGGAAACTCTGTTGCATTAAAGTTACTTGGGAACCCGTATCCAGTAACCCCTGGCGTTGGACTCCCTCAATGGTGACCCCTATGGTAGGACTTTGTCTGTGGCAAGGTGGAGAAACGAGGGCCCGGGCGGGATTCGATCCCCAGACTCCCGGGTGAGAGTCATAAGCTCTAACCAGTCAGCCAAAGGGACATCCCCTTGGCCAAGTAGCCAGGGCGCATGATCAATCGGGACACTGTGACAGGACACTCACACTGTCACATGTCCAACAAATGTCTCAGTGGCCCCTTCCCCTCTGGTGGTGAATCAGCCATCCCTGCCCCCCGGACCTCAGCAGCAGGGATGGTTAGTTTAAAGGAGGCGGTGAAGCATTTGGCTCCCTACAGAACCTGTCTATGTGGCCTGGACGTCTACATCTGTGGCAGATTGGTCGACCTTGTGCATCCCGGTCGTTGGCATATGATGTGGACCGCCGCCTCTCCCTCTCAAGCCTTGAGGGTTGTGGAGCAACTGCTGCGGGTTGGAGAAGTGATTTAACCTCCCTCACCAATTCCTGGGTAAGCTCTCCCATCTGCGCCTTCACGTCCTCCATAATCTCCCTCTTTAGAGCCTCCTTCCAGCCAGATCCCTGTGATGATTTGGGGGAAGCACATGGATTACTCACAGCTGAACGTGTCGCCTCAGTCGGTGTGTTTCCGTACTCTGCATCAAGTAATAGTGCCTCCTGACGGCTAGCAGCAAAATCCCCCTCAGAGTTACGGCGAGCATAAACATTTAGGGCCTGGGCCAGGGGGCCCTCCTGTAACCCCAACAACAGCTGGTACCGTAAGGCTACATCTGAGGGGGAGTCGTCGGGGCCATGTCGCCGCAACCTACAATTTAGCTCACGCAACCTCAAAATAAAAGAAGATACAGTCTCACTTGGCTTCTGGGTGCAACCGAAAAACTGAGACCTTAACACCGAGGTTGGAGTGCGGTCTCCATGCAAGGAATTTAAATGGTTAAGGATTTTACGGACTTGATCTTTTTCCTTCTCTTCCAAAACACTGACCTGACGTTTGGCTTCCCCAGCCAGCGCCCCCAATACAATATCAACCTTCCTGGGTTCTGCCAACTCCTGTGTCCCTAGCAACCCGGTTATCTGTTCCTTCCAGTCACAGTATTTTAAGTCCTCCCCATGTCCTTTAAATTTTGGAAGCCAAGGGGCCCCTGGGTAAACAGGCATCATCATGGCTAATTTATTTGGCTCCAACAGCCGCTCTCAAAGCCTGGATCCTGCCAACAACGCCAAATGTGGCACCTTCCTACTGGGTAGGTGGGCTATACTATATGTCTACAGGAGTACAAAATTCCACCCAAAGGTTACACCAGGTAAAGTTGAGAGCGACTGCCAGAGATCAAAGTAATCAGCCGTTAACCACTGCACCAGGGTTTATTCAAAGTACTAATTAAAACATCACTAAAAAGCCCTAGGCCAGTCACTAGAACGGTTGCCGGAACTGGGCCCGGTGAGAGTCTGCAGCCTTATCTGGACGCTGCAGGGCAGATTCCTCCTCCTTCAGGACGCTTGTCTGCCACGCCGCCGTTTTCCTCTTCCCTCGATAGCTCGCCTCCTCCTTCAGGACGCGTGTCTGCCGCACCGCCGTTTCCCTCAATCGCCCGCTTCCTCCTGCAGATCAGTCACTGGCTCAGCCGCGCCACGCCGTCGTCCTCCTCCGTCATGGGTCCACCTGTCAGTGAATTTTAACGGCAGTCACTGCTCGATCGCACACCACGGGTCACACCTTGTCACAGGCCGCTACTCACATGCCAGGGCAGAGGAATACCCTGCCCACATCTCCATGAAGCCTCGTCACAGACAATCGGTCTCCTTTCTCCCGGTGACTCTCCGCTTTCAGCCGCCGTCTCCACCGAAAACGCTCTTAATCTGCCACCGGTGCAGATAATTACCCTGGTCCGGATATCATCTGTCCAAGCTTGTCAAAATAAAATCACACATCCTATCAGTTTCCTGGGTTCTCCAAAATAAAAGCATCCCATGCACAAAAACGAAGTAAAAAGAATATGCAATAAAAATACACCACACTGGAAGGAAAAACACAATAAACACCGACTTTGCCCGTATGACACATTCACCGTCTCATCCATTTTTAGTCACACTATACACTTAGTTCTTAAATAAGCCTAGTTTAATTGTTAGTAATAAAATTCTTAACTTTTAAATTTGACTCTTTCTATTCTGTTGTCTCTGAGTGAATCCATAACGGTTACATATTCTCTGCAACAAAAAGATCCGATCTTCTGGTTTAAATAACCCCCGATCCGTGAGGCGGATTTCATATTTCCTATGGAATCCCACGCCTTATGGTTCATTAAATAAAATGTAAGAACCTCTCATTTTTCCCTTACACTTGTCAAGTCTGCCATTTTTCACAGTCCCAATCTTGCCTTGCTGAGCAGACTTTTTAGTGCAATGGTATCTTCTAGTGGCTGTTAGATGTAAAGAAAAACAGTGTCATGCCTGACAGAATAAAAATTTGATTATTTATCTTTTTAAATAATACCTTTAAAGGAGAAACTGTACACTTATTCTGCACACACCTGAACGCCCCCTGGAGGTATTAGGTTATTTTAAATATAGCTTTTTATTCAAATATTCCAGATTCTAACTTTAATGTTGGTTTTGTCTGACCATTCTATAATCTCTTGGTAGTCCACGGGCTTCTTCAAATGCTGTTTTGCAAACTTTGACCAGACCTCAACATGCTTTTTGTTCACCAATGGAATCTTGCATGGTAAGCGTGCATAGATGCCTGGTGTTTAATAAGACATCTGGCCAAAAAAAAAGAAGAGGGAGCAACCCTTCTTCATGCTTGAGTACAAAACACAAAGATTTTAAACAATTCAAGGACTCAAACTCCATGAATACACAGATGAGTAACTAACAACAGCTCGGTCTCAGTTCCCTTAAACATCTTTAGGTTATCTCCCCATCACTCCAAGTCGATTAGATCTTGATCACTGTTGTCCTCCTGTGGTTGCCGACTCCTCAGCCATTCATCTCTTGCTTTCTTTACTTCCTGACCATAATGATAATGGAGTTTACTGAACTCCACCAGTGGATCGGACCCCACCAAAGGCCATTTGCCGAACAAAGGGGCCGGTCCATTGAGTGGCGTCACATAAGCATTCCTCCTTGGCCACAGTTTGGGAGACTTTTTGGGTACTACTGCTTTAGTTGGTATTGATGGGGCTTGTAGCACGGCACTGGTGCTGAAGCTCCTCCCCTCTCTGATGACTGTTGATGTCACCTGTACAGGTAACAAGAGGCTGTTTGGATAGAGGGGACAGGCAGAGGAGCTGGAGTCACCAGGTCCTTGTTGTTGTTTAGCTTCTGCAGAAACAAGAATGTAAATTATTGTTTCTAAACGTACACATTTGGTAATGAGAAAGGCAGTCGAGACATGTCACAACCAACGTGACCTGTGATCTCCTGGCCCACCTTCATACTGCCTCCCCAGATCTATCACCAGCTGCGACAGGAAACAGTGGTTAGCTGGGAGCAACGCTTTCACCCAGCTCTCCTGAGTGAAGTGATGTCCAGCTGCTAATCTGTAGGTTTTGAGTCCAGGCCCAAACACAAGGGAGAAGGAAAACGGTCCATCTGACTTCGAGCACTGAACTGCAAACCTCTCCAGCACAATGACGCCCAGCAGATGTCGATCGGCTGGACGGTCCTGGTAGAAGAGCAGATTAGCCTTCAGGACAAACCATCGCCGATGATAGGTGGCAGTTTGCTCTTTCTGTCAGATCAGAAAAAATAAATGGTTGTTGATGATGTGATAAGAAGACTAACATGAGATCTTGTGTTTGATGAAAACCTTTTGTAGAGATATCCTTCTTTATCCACTGGCGAGGTGCATGATAGATAATGGGTCATAATCTTCTCGTGGATCTTCATTTTCACTTCTAATAAGACAAAGTGATGATTATTTAGGAATGTGGACAATCAACGCCATTAAAACTTGTGAAAAGGTGATCTTCCCATCACAGTGATTTTCTGAATAATCACGTAGCTTGACTCAAACCTGATTTAGACATGCAGCAAGCCCAAATTGTGCTTTATTACGAGATTAATACTTGTAAATAAACTTTAATTTAACACTTTGGCTTCTCATTGTTGCAGTAAGAGTTTTAATTATTACTAGAATCTAATGATAAAAATCTGCATACATTTTCTCTTCATTTTTCAATTTTTTTTAAATCCTTTATATAAGTAAAATAAATTATTACCAATTCAGTACATCAAGTGGAATCAATTTGTGTGCTTTTGTGAAGTATGCTTTATTGTGTGTTGTTATTTTACATTTTAAACAGGTCAGTAAGTGTGTACGGTAACTCTAAAGGGACTTGTGTTCAGAAGATTGCGCAGAAGCACAGTTACAACAGGAATATCATTTAACCAACAGCAACACAATTTATGCTTTCAACATCACAAACTGAGCACTCCTACTACTATTACAAAAAGCCAGATAATTAGTGGGAATAGAAAGAAATACATTGTTGAAATAAGAGTCAAAATGAAATAAGTGAAGTGAAAGTCACAACAGCTGGAATAACACTAAGGCAAAAATATAAATGGTCTGTGCCATAAAATGTATTATTCTTAATTTGAGTGTCTCAGACTGCAATAAAAACAGAAACGAATGAGTCCGACTTACCTCTGTCAGAGCTGACTACGTCACAAAGTTAATTTATGCTCCCCTTCATCTTTATATTTTCTTGTCACACTGGAACGTGAAGCCAACTGCTTTCTACCAGGTTGATTCAACCAAAACCAGACAATGTTTGACTATTTAGTTTCAGGTTACTAACGCCGGTTCTCTCATGGGGACAAGAGGACGGGTGCTGAAATATAAATAACCCGACCCACTTCCTGGTAACAATACCCTGATGCGTTATATTCTCTCGAGCCTGCCTTGAGCTGATGGACTGAACCACACAGCTCACCCATTTGTTCGTGTGTGTGTGTAAATGTATATGTAGTGTATCAATAGTTTCATCTTACGTAGGAACAGTCAGAGGCGGTTTTACCATTAGGCATAGGTAGACGGCCGCCTGGGGCCCCCTTGTGTTGGGTGGCCTCCTAGCCCTGACCGTCGGCACCCCTCTGTTAATGCCACAATATTCTTATTACCAACCTGTCGCCGCAGACGGGATTGGACATGCTTCTCATTACCATAATTCCTGAACCATTCGAGATATCATTAAAATTCCAAAAGTGCTGAAAAGATTAAAAATGGGGCTTTTCGTGCATATAAATACATTACGGTAGCCGACGGGATTCCCTGTCTTGAGCGCAACGAATCACAACACAGATTCAGAGACGTGCTGAATTTGTCATCCAAAATGCTCCGTTTTATAACGTTTGAATGGCTGATCAGATTCAAAAACTTCCAACGGCTCCTAAAAGTACATAAAAGCAGCTTTCCAACGATCTATAGCATGAAGCAATCAGAGTTATGGAAAATATCGCTACGAGGGGAAATCTTGCTGTACAGCCTGATTGAAACGGAGCGCAGCGCCGCGGTGAAAGCGGATAACGGAACGGGGAAGCTAAAAACCAGCATGAAATTATGGAAATGCCTCAAAGAAAATCAACATGATCTATTAGGTGTCCCGGAAGCCTTATATCTGAAGTCAGTGACCACGAAGAAGGACAGATCTCCAGTGAACCAGGGTATGAATGTTTGTTCAGTCTTTATTTTTAATTTTTTTATTTGAACAACCCTCAACTATTTGCTAATTGTAAGATTCAGCTTCATTCCAACATTATTTATCTTTTTACAATAAATAATTATATTTGCTAAAACAAAGGTTTTTGGAGTAGCAGTGCACGGTGTGCAAGAGAAGCACCCCATGGCAGTGTGAGGTGTGCAGAACTCTGCCTGCAGCTGGAGAGAAACTGCTTCAAGGTCTACCACATCAAATAAAAACGTCTGAAAGTTTACAAAATTAAATGGTCTTAAAAACAGCTAAAAATGATACCAAGGTTCAAACTTTTTTAAGAATAGATGCATTACAGTTCAAAGTTTAAATGGTTCATTCCAAATTGTTCGCCCAGTCATTTTGAAGTCCCTGTTCAGTGATAAATGTAAAAAAAAATTCAAATCCGTTTTTTGCTTTTTTCACTTTTAAGCTGATTTATTAATAGAAATAAATTCTAAATACAAACCATACACTGAAAGCTGATGTTGTTCTGAAAAAAGAATTGTTACACACACTTTGTACTTTTTATTACAATTTTACAACCACAAGATTAAAAAAAATACCAGGCGGCCCTGTTATAATTATGGTCATAAGAGGGTTATTAAGATGGCGATGCACAAACATGAAGTGATTGGTAGTCATTCCACTCCAATCCAGTTGGTGGTGGTAATGCACCAAATTGTTGTTTGCCAAGTGCCATAAGACCACAAATAAGAAGAAGAAGAGAGGCGGGAGCGTTCGTAACAAACTCAAAGCGACAGTCAAAACTAAGCATGAAATGGAGTTATCTTTGTGGCTCCAATAAGAGAAAGAAGCTGCATGCTTCATAAAAGCTTTTATTTTCACTTCTGAAAGTGACGTCGTTTTTCTATGTAAACATCAAAAGGAAGCAGAAAGGAAAGACAATGGAAAATGTTTAAAGGGAGGAAAACATGGACCAAAATGGAAAATAGAAAAAAAATAACAAAGGCAAAGGCACAGGAGCACTGACAGGAAAAAGAAAGCAGAGCAAATATTGAAAGCGCTCAAAAGGAGGGAAATACAGAAAAAAAGAGGAGGACTAATAAAAAGGGAAAATAACTCATGTCAGAAGAGGGGAGAGTTTCGCAAATCCAGTTAAAGGTAAGATTGTTGAAAATTTTGTGTAAGGGGCCCCATGTCTGTGTTCGCCTTTGGCCCCCAAATTGCTAAATCCGCCTCTGGGGTAGGAAACCATCAAAGGTGAGATTCCATGGAAAATGTGAAATCAATTTGATGCAACTTTGAGTACTACCTTTGAAGATCAGAACTTTTTATTGCAGGGATTAGGTAACACTTTGTAAAAAACCAGAGTCAAAAGAGAGACAAGTTTTAAAGTTTAAGAAGATTTATTTCTAAACAATTTAAAACAAGGCTAACTCTAACTTTAAACACTATGTGATGAATGGATCTAGTTGTGAATGAGGCAAAATGGATGGTGTAAATGTGGGATGTTGTTATCAGAACTCTCGTTTCCGGAGAAGCCTTAGTTCTGTGTGGGAGCGAATGTTTTGCTCTAAACTACAGTCGGAGTTTCAAAAACCACATTCAGACGCTATCTTGCCGAGCTACATACCCTTGCGGAGAACTCCGTTGCAGATCCAGAATGCCAGGTCCTCGGACCCCCCTTTGGTACCGGAACCGATGAAACAGCGTACAGTATGACAGACTAGTCTTGGAATGCCTCCAGCTAAGCGGCAGTTGGTTGACAGTGCCAGCAGGACCCTGAAGGGTCAGTGAGTTCAGCTTTTACTCTGAAGGAGCGTTGCGTCAGGTGGAGCTTGCAACAGGTTTTATTATCCAGCTTGTCAAGGTTCTTTGTGGTTATAAAGTTATGAATGGCCGGCTCGCAACTCTAGAATGTTTGAACTGAGTTAAGGGTGACGTGGGAGTTAGTTTTATAATTCAGATGTTTTGATTCATGGTCGAATCAAAATTGGACAACAAATATAAACACCGCACAGATCATGCCACGCATCAGAAAGGAAAGCTCTGATTGGAGAGACAAAGGAATGTGTCATGTGATTTAACATTACGTGTGATCAAAGTCAAAGTCAAAGTCATTTATTGTCATTTTCTACTACATGTGCAGGACATACAGAGAAATGAAATTCAGTTTCAGCACACACAATTCAAAGATCAGACATACGTGGGTAAGACACATAACAAGAATTGGTGACTGCGGTCATTCGCAACATGAGTCGCGCTACCTTAATAGTTAGATGAAAAGTTAGATGAGGGAAGTTCAGGGAGGGAGAAAAAAGGCATTAACAGGGTTACACCAGCAGGGTGTAGCACTCCAATGCAAAAAACACCCGACATGTAAGCAACAAACGTCACAGTTCACAACATGAGACCCGGTAGGTAGGGGGGAGGGGCTGGGATCCTGGTTCCTCAGCGGGGGCGTCCTGTGTGGCGCTCAACCAGCTGGCTCCGCAGGTGGGAGGGAGGTCAACCAGCTGGCTCCGCAGGTGGGAGGGAGGTCATAGGGAAGCACAGAGAGCAGTGAGTCCTTCAGCTTGATGACCTCGGTGGAGACCTCAATCTGAAGGCGGGGTGGGTGGGTGGATAGAGATTCACAGCATTTGTCTGCATTCCTTCCAGCATGGGGGTTTTGCATGCAACTCCAAGGCTGCTTGTGGCTTCAGATTCGATGACAGAAACTTTGTTTGGGTCAGACAGAGATAATTTTTCCTCTCTGCCTTAAGTCTGTATTGATCATTCAAGTCCTCCAGTGAAGCCAATTCAGTGATTAAACATCTCCACACCGTCCGGTGACCCTTTCCGAGATGTTATCAATCCTGCGCGCTAACACCGGTAACGCAGCTAAGACATTGTCCAGCTTGCGATTCACCTCGAGCAACGTCCCAGTCTGTGAGGTATCCACACGGACGGTGCCGTCCATGGTTGCGGGTCGCCCTCCAATCGCTCCCGTCATCCCAATTTTACGGAAAGCCAGATATCCTCCCACTCCAATCAGAAGAAATCCAACGATCATCAGGCCAAATATCCACATATCTTCGACGTCCTCAATGGACAGCTGAGAGAGACAGATGACATTCCACTTTTTCCAGGAATCGAGCATATATCCCGCTGCATGTGTCCCCTGAGGACAAGCGTGAGCCCCCTCCTCCGTCCTCATTGTAGAAAAAATCTTATCAATCGCGTTGAATGACCAATTAATTAAGTCCATGTTGAAAAATGCTGAAAAAGGTGATTGCAGAGGAAATGCAGAGAAGCGCTCTGTAGGCAGATGGGACAAAAAGAGCCTTGGGAAAACACAGATAAGGGAGGAAAAGGCAGAAGCATCTGCTCTCTGTGAGCGCTGGAGATCAGTCTAGTGTGTAGTTTAAAAGTTATATTACTTATTAAAATACTATCATAGCATTATAATATCAAGTAATTAATATTTTCATTTCACAGATTGATTTAACATTGAGCTTCACATGATTATTTGGACTAACACAGGTATTTGTAATTATTTAAACAGAAGAGAGTTCTGATCTTCTTTCTTCTCTTGAGCTGTAATGGGAGGCAAATAGCTAGTTAAGACAGTTTCAAAAGGCCTTGAGCATATCTGAAGGAGATTAGTTCTTCCTGAGGAGAGGGGTCCTTTAGGTCAGAAAAAAGTTCCTTCATGACGCTACTGACCCCCCATTTCAAGGGCACGGTGGTCTGATCAGAGACCACCTGGCGTTGAACAACTAAAGTCCTGAAGGACCCCATCGAGAGATCAATGTATAGTATCCCAGGCAGAGTATAATTTCCCAGGCAGAGTTTAATTTCCCTTGAAAGCACACAATTCATCAGAAGTTAGCAGATCATTAATATATCCACATGGAGGGAATAATTTGAAGCAGAAGTAATAGCACTCTAGCATCTGGACTGACACGTAATGGGATAGCACTGCCTATTGAGAAAGCCAAGTAAGTCTGAAGGGCCATCGGGTCCTTCGAGGTCACACGAGCAATCGCAGACCGGACCATGGCCAGGGACACGAGGTACGGAGGGATCCTCCCCACGAGGAGGGTATCGATCGAAGCGCTCACGTCCCGACCATAGTCGGACAGGCAAGTGGTCAGCATCTGTGTATGAGCATAGTTAGCATTCACAAAAGAACGTAACTCATTCACAGCGGAAGTTGTTTTATTCAAAATGTCGCTATGAGTGTTGAGTACCACCATAGTCTGTTGTTCAGACGTACCCAGCTGTCTCTGGGCGTGCCGTTGCTGCAGGACCTGCTTACGCAGAGCCGGATATTCTCTGTTAAGCTCATTGACGTGTCGACAATCTGTGTTAATCTCAATCGAGTTGACTGAAGAGAATCCGAAATTAGCAACTGAGAAAAATTCGTCAAGGAAACGCTTCAGCCTAATGCTGGTACCGGAAAGGTCACTGTTCGAAACTGTGAATTTAAGCACCTGGATTAGTATGTGACGGATGTCAGCTTCTGCTTGCTGTGTCAGGGTACTAGTCCAGCAGGCTCCCATTTCCGAGAGGTTGCCAAAGGCATTTGTCATCTTATCAGTACACACCATAGCGGGGTCGAATTTGACGAAAATCTTTTGTGTGAACAGACGATAGTTGGTCATCAGCAGACCTGGGCGGTCTCGGAGCATGATACCCGAAGAGGGCCCAGGTTCATACAGATGTGTTGGAGGAGACTGAGAATGAATTCTCAGCTGCAGTTTATATCAGACCGACACACGCGGCTAACAAAATGTAGTTTGCCAAACCTGAAATAGAAACCAGGAATGTTTTAGACTGTAGACTGGCGCAGCCTTGCGAGGGTTTGGCACAGGTGGGAGCTCTGGAGGGCCCTCGGTCGACGTACAGGTGCAGTCGGAGAAATCAGGGTCAACCCGCAGTGGTACAGAGCGCCATTCAACCCCCTCTTTGGTAGGTGAGTCACCAACCTCAGGGCTAGAGGTCATTAGCGCCAGCTGTTGTGCAGTAGGGTCAGTGATGTCATCGGCCCGTCCTTCGGCAGGTGGGGTCCCCACCGCAAGGTTCTGGGCTTCAGCTGGAGTATCGGTGCCACCATCAATCCCCCCTTTGGCAGGGCACAGTGGTCCCACCGCAGGGTGCGGAGTTTCAGGTGGTGTGTCGCTGCAACCGCCACCTCCCCCTAGAATATGTTGTTTTCCCATCACAGGGTGGTGTGGTGCTGTCTCAGCGACGACGCAGACACTTTAGATGTCACTGACTTCACTGGAACTGGATCAACTGGTCAGACTGGCGGCCTCGTTGTAGTTAACAACGCCTAAAGAGGAAATGAGGTCCTCAAAAGACCCCAAGGGCGCCAGTTGAGTCAGCCGCGTTCGGAGTGTCCAATCACCGAATGAAATGCCAGCTTCGAAGCGTTGGATCAGGTCCACTCCTAACAGGAAAGGAAATCATTCAACGTTTGTTACAAACACTGGATGGCTCACGAACATGTCTCCCACTGTGAAGTTGATGGACACCACATTTGACAAGGTCATTTGGCCTGTTGAGTAAGGATGGATGCCCACAGCGCAGGGCATGAGTCCTAAGACGCGACCCTGTGCTGCTGCAGCCATGCAGACCTGCTCCCAGAGAGAGCTGGGCATGATGGTGAAATCTGAACCGGAGTCCAAAACATCCTCACAGTTCAGTGCCCCCTCCAGGGTCACCAGAGTGTGAGGTTTATCAGTAGGATCTTTACGGATGATACTGCAGAGAACCCTTCGTGGAAGTCTGGATGGTGGGCTAGGCTGGCCAGGTCTGGTGGCAGGTTCCGTGGGTGCTAGAGGACTAGCGCTGACAGAAGCGACCACACCAGACCTCGCCAAGGTGTCAGGTGTCAGTGTATGCACCGTTGTGGCAGGCTCCGCCTCTGCAGGATCTGCTTCCACAACCGACCCACAGGCAGGTTGAGGAGGTTCTACCACAGAGATGCACAGAACCGACTCACGTTCTGTCGAATCTTTCAACAGGTCAAGAAGTGCGGCACCCAGAGCGTGAATTTTTCCAGGAGATCGGCTCCTAGTATCAGTTCTTGACCTTGGGGCAGAACTGTAGTCCTTGCGAGCACTTCGCGGTGAGTTTCGGCCACAAGGAGCGCGGCTCTCGCCCGAGCAAGGCTACTCTCTTCTGGAGGTGTATGATGAACCCCCTTTTTCTTTAAATGAAACACGATGTTTATAACGACCGAGTCATGGTGACTTAGGGTCCCCTCCACCAGCCGGTAGAGTGGCCCGAGGTCTGTTTGAATTTTGAGGCTTGTTATTTGGAAAGCCTTTTGGCTTGGAGTTATTAGATTTCTGGTCCTGCTGTTTAGACACATTGTTGTGGTTATTATTTTTACGAGTCCCTGATGCAGTCCTTTCGAGTCGCTGCATGGAGGGGTCTGCCACCACCACCAGAACTGAAGGAGCATGCAAACTCTTGCTTGAGTCTTTAAACTTCCTGAAGGCACAACTCGCCATTCTCCTGAGCTCATCCATGGGTGTGGTTTTAATGTCTACTGTACCCATGTATGGGCTATACTGAGCATGTAGATTCTCAAGGGAAATCCCCTTGAAACTTTTGTGCTCTTCCATCCCATCCTTACATTCCATACCAAAGTACGCATTGAAGAGACGTAGATAGAAGGCTTGTGGGTCTTCAACACGACCCTGTTTGACTGACAAAGCTAACCGTACACCAGCCTCCTTAGCATCGTAAGTGTACTCTCTCCGAATTGCAGTTTCTAGCCTGTCGTAATCATTTGCGATCGCATTACGCTTGCGATCAATGAACGAACCCATGTCATCAGAGGTTAACCTTATTGTGGCAATACGGGAGTGGTCTATGACCTGTTGACGCCAAGGATGGCAATTGTACCTGCTCGAGTGTAATTTTATTAACAACGCCACCTTGGGAATTTCACCCAAGGAATTAAAGCATATAGGTTCATTTCACTTGACAGTAGACATGGTTTCAGAAGTTACAATAAATTTGTTTTATTTTATAGAAGAGACAGTTTAAAAGACATTTTAAAAACTGGCCATGTAAAATACCATAAAAGAATACTAAAATTAATGCCCCAACAGAAACTGAACCAATGAAATGTATGGAGAAACAAATTAATTTAACTCACTGAAATTAATTCATGAAGTCCCAAAAAATGAGAGTTAACTAAACACAATACAACTACAAATTTAAATAAATAAAAAGGTTAACAAGCAGGACTGAGGCTAGTGATGGAGGCAGGTAACGCGGGGCAGAGAAGCCCCAACACAAGAAAAATAATGAAGAACGTATAAAGGATTCACCCCTGGCAGTGAACATTCATACCAACGTGAGAAAACCAGCACCACCACTCGCACACGGGACCACCACCTCCGAGGCCACACACCACACCTCCTGCCTCAGCCTGCACAAAGAAAAAAAAGATTAAAAACGGTATAAAATGTGTACAATATAAATCAGCTGTTCTTCCTTCTGGACTCCGGCCACGAGCCAGGGAACTTCCTTCAAACAGCTGATTTGAAATGTAGAAAAAGGAAACGAAACAAAACAGCGGCGCCTCCCGCTGGACCACGGAGAAATCTAAAAGGACAAGGAAGAGGTAGAAGTTAACAAACTAACAACTGACCAAGTGTGGAGACGGCGCAGCACACACCTACCGGTCCTCTCCCGATGACCCCTGAGTAGAAGGGAACTCGCTGCCCAGCAGCAACGGGGATTCAATCTTTCCCTGGTTTTACAAAGAGCTGATGTTAAGATTGTTTGACTCAGAGATTATCTACCTGCAGAAGGTACGTACCGTTTGCTAATGTTTTGTATAGCAAAGGCAAGCGATGATGTCACACCCAACACTGATTAATTGCCCAAGCTGCAGAGTGCACAACACAGTTTGAGACACAGTAACTCTACTGCTAAACAGAGTAGCCATCCAGGTACATACCACCGTTGGAGCAGAGCCGATCACCCCAAAAACGCAGCCAAAGGACACGGGCTGGTAACACGTAGTGGTATACTTAAAACCAGCTGTTTCCTGAAATTACTTCCTTGCCGGAGGTGCTCCCCTTTTATAGCCGGAGCGCCCTCCTACGTATGGAGGGCATACTGTTCTAAACCAATAAACTTGGAGCAGGTATTTCGTACTGCTACATTATTAAAAAGATCTTGTCCTCCAAGGTCATTCCCGGACATCACTGAAAGTGATGCCGGAGGTCACTCAGGTATGCGTCAACCAGGTATGAATTACCTGGTCGAGGGTTGAATTTCTTGACATTACAGGACATCCTGTAGATGTCAGCCATAGACACAGGTGAGTTAGTTTGGGCTGGCTGAAAAGCTGGCACAACCATCGCAGCAGCACCAGCAGGTGCAGCAGGAGGTTATTGTTGTGCAGCTGGAAACTGTGGCTGGGCTGCAGGCACATATGGATGAGCTGCAAGCACATACAGATTAGCTGGAGGTGGATATTGATGAGCTGGAGGTGGAACAAACTGGCCTGGCTGAGAAGCCAGGGTTAGCTGAGGAGGTAGTCCCACCACAGCAGCAGCAAGTGCAACCCCACTAGCAGCAATAGCAGCCGGTGGAGCAGTAGCTGAAGGTGGAGGAAATGGAGAAAGTGGAGGAGGTGATGGAGTTGGAGGAGGTTGAGATGGGGCTGTGTCAGGTTGAGAGCAGTGGAGTAAAGGGGTCCCCCTTTCACCTTTAAGTGCAGAAATCTGTAATTTTAAATCCTCAATTTCAATTTCTCGTTTACGTACCCGAGCTGCAAAATTAATGACATCAACCTTTAAAGCACATTTCACATTGTCCAAGGTAGCAACTTGATGTTCCATCTGGATCTTGTTATGCAACAAATTAGCATTTTCAGTCAGGGCTTCGTTCAGCCCTTTCTGAGCTTCCATCAGTTCCTTGCTGTGCTATTCCTCATCAAAGTCGGAACCACAGGCTCCTCTGTTTTGCTGTTGGTCAAAAAGTGAGCGCACTACACCTTGTGTTTCCACATGGGCAGTGATTTCTTTGTGCCAGAGATGAGCTAGATCAGCAAATCCTATCAGGTTCTCTGTGTGAGCAGCTGGCTTCACTTTCTCACCCTCTTTGGGCAAATTTTCCAAGTGTGTTAACAACATACTCAACTGAACAATTCTGCAGGTTGTCATCAAAACCATGAGCAGTCATGCTGGTAAAACCTACACATGCTGTTACAGCATCAATAACTTGTCTACCCACAGAAGGAAAACACAGTTGTTCTTCCTCAGAAATTATTAAAATCAAAAGTGATTTTTTTTCAGAAGGTCAGTTCACCTTATCCAGCTAACACAGAGTCCAGATAAACGATAACTGCAACACATGTTTTGACGCATGATCAAAGCTTTCTTCCGGAGGGAGTGGGAGTGTCCTGCGAGCTTGGTAAAACTAACCATCACCAGCTTCAGAGCCAGTTCTTGAACCAACACCACGGAGAAAGGGGAACGGCCATCCCTGAACCTCCACCTGCTGTTCCAGTCACGCCGACCAGAATAGCTAAAGAATAAACGAAACTGTAGCCAGCTAACGAAAACTCTATCCAGAGTTGTTGATTTCTGAAGTTAAGTTAAGACGAGAACGTCCATCTGCCAAACGCTGACAATTGTGTACCCGGGACGTCTCTGGACCAGATGATTGGACACTTGTGTCTCCCCTGTCAGACTGAGTGTCATCTTGGATGAACACATCCTCCTGATCTCCGGATTCACAAGAGGGTGGCAATTTACTACCTATTTTTAAACTTGCCTCATTTTTGAAACGAAACACAGAAAAGGTATAATATTTCTGGTTATTTGAAAGCAAAGAGTCCTAGCTTCTGATTCAAAATAACTTTTGCTATTAAATTTAATTATCTAAATTAAACATAAATCTTTGGATTAAAATTTGATCAAGCAGGTTGATGTATGAACTTAGATCGATATATAAGCATTCGGGATATTTATATATATGAAATAAGCTTCATAGGGTAATCTGATTGGTCATTTTTTGGAATCTTCACTGAATAGCAACAGAGGTGATTTCAGTGTGTAGTCTTAATTCTCAGTAACATAATTGGACCTAGCCAGCCAGTCTTTCAATAATTAGTCTTATTCAATAATCCGGCAAGCCATTTTTACAAAATAAAAATGCTATTTCTATGTTTTATTTTCAATATTTTACTAAAAATGGAAGGTGTCCCACCTTAATTTTCTTCCTCCGGAAACTTCTGGGAGGGAAGCTTTTACGGTGACTCTGACATCCGGCAAAAACATCCAGCGAATTCTGACGCAGCGTTAATCCACAGATCTTGTGGGACTGTTTTAAAAGACATCCTAATTGCTAAAACAAGTGAATGTGTTGTTTTATTGTGTGTTTGAGTGTGTTTGACCGTTTATTCGTCACTTTGTTGAGACACTGCGTCTCCGAGTCAGAGACTCCTTCTTTCGCTCTTCACTTTAGTGAGAGCTAACTGCTAACAGCCAGCCAAGCCGGCTGGAAATAGCACCCACCCCGTTCTCCGTCTACAGTTTAAACGCTCTTATCTTAAGCTTTCGGGAACGTTCAGATTTAGTCTGATCGAACTGCGCGCATCTGCTTGTTTAAAATGAACAAGGGTTCCGTTTTAGACAAAATAGCAACAATAGCTTCGCGTCTGAACACCGCGAACAAACAACACCAGCGTAAGCCGACGTCAGCCAGTGCACAGGCGCACCGCAGCTGAAGAGGGAATCGCCTGATAAAGGGGAATTACCTACAAAAGTCCACGGATCGTTTGACTCGTGGCAGGGGATAGGTTTTACGTGGGTAAGACCGAGCGATCAAACTGATTCGCCGTAGACAGTAGCGTCCCGCGGAATCCTTTTGGGTAATTACTCGGTATAAAAATCACCGTGTTTTAGCCAAAATCAAGAGTTTAGCTTCAACAGCTTTGCTCCTCTCATGACTCTGGTTGAAGGAGTGAAGCATCAGCTCCCTCCATCAACCACAATTCCTTAGCTGATCGATGCTGCCATCTTGTGGCGGTTTTAACACCCGGCTCAATAAGCTCACTTTTTTTTCTGTTCTTTGTTGTTTCACTACTAATGCTTATTTCTCAAAATAAGGTTCCTAGTGTATTATTAAATGTTGTTCAAAGCAAAATTTCTCCTGTAAGATAGCTCAGTATTAACAACTGAAGTCAGCTTCCATTAATTTTTTAAATAAATTAAAGAGCTGTACACTGTTTTTAAAATGAGCTCAGAAGAAATAAAGCAATTAATGTCCCCAATCCTAGAGATGAGAAACGATCTCCAGACTCAATGCCTAGAGATGTGGAACGAGTTCCAAATTCAGACGGCTGAGATGAGGAACCATCTCCAAATTGAGACGGCTGAGATGAAGAACCATCTCCAAATTGAGACGGCTGAGATGAAGAACCATCTCCAAATTGAGACGGCTAAGATGACAACTCAGCTCTCCAAACTGCATCAGGATGTAACAGATATTCAAGATAAAACAAACATGCTGCAAAGGAAACGAGTGACAGCCCCATGCTCCTCCGATTTGCCGCCACATAAACAACAATCAAAATATTCTGATGTTTTACTTGGCTCTGATCTAAAGCAAAAATCCTCATCTCCAACTAACAAGCCTGACATAATATCACAAGATCATTCTGTTTTACCAGATGTACAGCTCTCTCATATTAATCTGCTTCCAGAACAAAACCTGCAAACAGAAGACTCTGTCCATCAGGAAACAGAACCTGTTGCTGAAGTCCACCCAAGCGCAGAGCCTTCCAGAATGTTCTTGGGACACCTGCTCCCAAAGAAGAAAGGTGGTAAAGCTCTGGTGCCAGTTAAGCTGACCCAGAATCTATTCTGCGACGCACCTCTTGACACGAGTTCAGACTTTTCACTGGTAACACGAGCCATGTTCGATCGCATTCGCATTTCTTGTGGAAGGGGGGTTAGGCCCCCAGAAATCACACCATGTTCTGTAATTACCAGGACTTCATCTCATGACCTAATCTTGTCTTCTAGATTCAATATCCAGATAACACTCGGGCCCATGACTCTGACACACCCTGTTTACATCTCCGACCATGCAAGGATGGATCTCACCCTTGGCGTGGACTTGCTGTGTCGAATAAATGCTTTCATTGATGAGGAAAAGGGAGAGTTCTGGTCAGAAGGGATCCTGCCTTCGGCCGCCGCTCCACCCCCGGACCTCGACTGTCTCACGGTTGGTAGCTCTGAGCAGGTGGGAACACCAAAGTCCCCTCCTGGTTCAGAACTTGTGCCACCACAGATCCAGCTTCCATCACAGTCACAATCTAATGCTTTCTTTAGAATAGCTGAGACTCCTACCTCAGTTGTAGACCGAGACAAACAACAGCTTGTGTTAAGTTATCCTGATTGCAATAATCTTTCTCTTTCCACCTTGTACACAGTTGAACACCTCACCAGTTACATGGATGGGCAGAATCTCAGCTTTGACACCTGACTTCCGCCAGAGAACTTCCTCAACGGCCATTTGATCTCTTGCACAGACCAGCTTGTCTCTCAGGGTGAGAAAGTGGACACATCATGGGCTGTAAATCCATTGTGGCCCCCGGATGACCCCATCATTAAACCACCTGAAGGGTTTGTGCCTGTTCAACTTGGCTTTTCTGCGAATGACTTTCTTAACAGTCTTCAGGTCCAGGATCCTGCAGTCAGCTGGATCATCTTGAAGTCTTTTGACCCAAAAGCCCTTTAACATCCTTCACAGGAGTTTGACTCTGTTTCTGAGCTGAGTGCTCTTTCTCATGTCCTTTCTCCTTCAGGTATTGACCACAACAGCATGGAACTACCTGGGAAAACCGGTACCTCTAAGATCAGTGATGACCATGAAGCCTCAGTGGTTGCTGCAGCACAACCACTTATTTCTGTGTTGGGAGACCCACCTGACCCAGGAGAAGCAGGTGCTTGCAGCGATGCTCCACGCAAAGCTCCACCTGTCTCAAGGGGGGTGAAGGCTGGCACAGAGCCTTCAGTTAAAGCCCAGAACCTGTTTGTGGGAATTTCACCTACATACAGGGGGGACAAGGCTGATAACACCACTGACCTTACTGCACTACAGCTGGCGCTGATGACCCCTGAACCTCAGGTGGGTGACTTACTTATTGGGGGGGTTGCACTTTGCTGGCTAACCCTGGTATTTCTGATCACGTGTGCGTCGACCGGGGGTCCTGCAAAGAGCACATCTGCTCTGGATCCTCGTAAGCCTGCTCCTGTTTTTTTTTTGCCTCAATCATCCTTGGCTTCACTCTCCAGGACAGACCATGTTCCTCTTGCTAGGTACATGTCTGTGTCTGATTCTAAACATGGCTGTGTTTTCTTGGCAGCCTCCTTTGATACGACCTTTCGTATCTGGGTCCTCCTCAGAGGTCCCACTTCCAGGACCACCAGATCTTTTGATGTCCGTCCATCACCTGCTGTTCCAGCCAAATCCTGGTAGCTATGTGGCTTTCATTAGTGAGCGTGCATGTGGTAACAAAAAGCATTCTGCCTGTTCTGCTTTTCTTGTCTCACAGACATGGCATAAGTTTGAGAAACCAGCAGGGGGCAGTATGACTCCTCATGTCCTCAGAGCTCCTATTTCTGGTCACACAAAAGTCACCTTTGGTAAGCTGATTAACAACCTTTTGCATGACAGATCAGGTCCGTACCCAAAACAACTCCCTCCGGTCAAGTTTCTCAGATCTCCAAAGGTAACAAAGCACCCATTTATCTATGGGTCCACAAAACCAAATTCAAACCACACAGAAATCCTATAGATTTAGATACTGTTTCCGCCAAAATAGCTGACCAACAACTTGAATCGTGCAGAAAGGGGGGTGAACTCCCATCCGCTCCCGCTGGGGTCTCTGGTTTTGGATCACACGTGTTCTGTTGTGAGTATATGTGTGCATGGAGGACTTCATGTCTAGACATCCCGCACAGGCTTTGTGAATTTTGGCTGTGGTCTGCTGTGGTTCCAATAATCAAGTGTTTTCAGAACATAACAGTTAAAAGTGGACGTCTCCACTACCTGATGGGTCGATCCAAATTCAATCAATTCTTTATTGGATAATTTTTTATAGTTTTGGCAACTTTTGAGGTTAATCAGGATAACTGTCCTCGGCCAGATTATCTTGGTACTAACCCCCACATTTAGGGACTACTAACTCCACTGATTTACATTTTTATTGTTGACACTTACATTTCTATCTTTTTATAGTGCTTTTGTTAGGGTAATTAAGTTTGAGAACTTTAGGGATTCACTTGGTTAATTTCCCTTAAAGGACTACAAGCCAATTTTGCTCTTCATTCTTATAAAGCCTTTAATTAGTGCAGGTGATTTTTCCTATATCAGTTAGGGATTGATTATTTGTGTTTTTTTGTTCATGCTTTTATGCACCACATCTTTTCGCATCACACGAGGCAGGGCACCCATTTCTTCACTCAAAGGCTAAATCCATATAATGCTGACACATAGTACAGAGGTACTCACAGGACAGGTTTATAATTTATTTCTTTGATTTGCATCAAACACAATCTTCGTGTGTCTGCCTCACTGCTGCTCTGCTCTTTTCACTCATGAGCTTCACCATTGGTCTTCGCTGTCTGAGGGATCTCCATCCATGGGGGACTTCACCATCCGAGGGTCCTCTACGCTGTTCCTGCTGCCTGGTGTTCCTGTCACATGGAGCTTCGCTTCGGTCGTGGTTCGAGACGTCCTGTGTGCCTGCGATGAGAGGTCGCCTGGAGGCCATCCGGGGACCTGCTGCTGAAGGCCGGTCATCTGTCTACATCAAACCTGGGCATTTTACGGCCCGCGGGCCACATACGGCCCTTTGGTTGACTTTGACCGGCCCGCGTAAGGTTAATTGGAATTTACAAAATAAATGTATTTTCTCATTTTACCTCATGCATGGACTAAGGCTGCATTGCTTTTATTTTGAAGTTGTTTTTTATGTACACAATGACGCAATACGTATAGCAACAAGTGCCTGTGGTTGACATGGTGATTGTATCCCCCAGAAATGTCCGCTCATGCAAAAAAAAAAAAAAAAGAAAGATAGATGCCGAATGCAGGATTTTCAACAAAAATTGGACTGCTAAGTATTTTTTTTACTGAAGTCGGAGGTAAAGCCGTGTGTTTGGTTTGCGGAGAGGAGATTGCCGTGTTTAAGGACTACAATTTGAGTCGGCATTACGACAAGAAACACTCGGAAAAATACAAGAACTTGTCTGATGCTGAGAGGGCGCAGACATCCGAAGCTTTGCTAGCAAAGTTGCAAAAGCAGCAAGGCTTTTTTTACTAAGCTTCACACATCCAGGGATGCAGCAACCAGGACCAGCTTTGTGATATCCCACAAAATAGCTAAAAACAGCAAGTCGTTTTCGGAGGGAGAGTTTTTCAAAGAGTGCATGGTGGACTCTACCGCACTAATATGCCCTGAAAAAAAGGCGCATTTGAGCAAATCCCGCTGTCCAGGCAAACCGTGACCAGGAGGATCGAGGACATTGCGGGTAACCTGGAGCTTCAGCTGCAACGTGAAGTGGCAAGTTTTGACTTTTTCTCATTGGCCGTAGACGAGAACTGTGATGTCCGTAACACAGCCCAGCTGCTCATATTTGTCCGGGGGATAAAGGACTTCAAGCTCACAGAGGAGCTGGCAGCAATGCAGTCGATGAAAGGGACAACGATAGGGAGTGATCTTTTTACAGAGGTAAATGCATGCGTGGACAATCTGGGATTGAAATGGGAGAGACTGTCAGGTGTCACAACAGACAGTTGCCCAAATCTTACAGGGAAAAATGTCGGACTTTTGAAACGCATGCAAGATAAAGTGACAGAAATCGATGCAGATCAAAAATTGGTGTTTTTGCATTGAATTATACACCAACATATGTTGTGCAAGTCAGTGCTAAAAATCAACCATGTTACTGATGTTACTAAAATAATAAACTTCATCAGGGCGTGGGCAACGAATCACAGACAGTTTGTCGCTCTTTTGGAGGAGCATGAGACTGAGCATAGTGACATCGGCTACCACACAGCTGTCAGATGGCTCAGCCTGAGGAAAGTGCTGAAGAGGGTTTGGGACTTGAAAGCAGAGATTCGAGAGTTTTGCGAGAGGAAAGGTAAAGACATTCCAGAGCTCTCAGATGAGGATTGGATGGCAGATTTTGCATTTGCTGTGGATGTGACTGCACTGATGAATGAACTGAACACCAGACTGCCAGGCAAGGGCCTTTTTGTTCATGAAATGCACAGCCTCGTGAAGGCCTTCATGAGAAAGCTGCAGTTTCTTTCAAGTCAACTGGAGAGTAACACTCTCACTCACATGCAAACCCTGAACGAAGTCACACCATCAGCTGATCACCTCAGCAGGTACGCATCCATGTTAGGAGCATTACATGGTGAGTTTTCAAGGCGTTTTGAAGATCTCAGAACAATCGAGGATGAAATGCACATGATTTCCTCTCCCTTTACCTGCAGTGTGGATAATGCACCCAGTGATGTGCAGCTGGAACTCATTGACCTGCAGTCTGATGCAGTACTGGCAGAGCACTTTAAGTCAGGATCTCTGCTGGATTTCTACTCTTCTCTTAAGGAGGAGAACTTTCCAAACCTGAGGAGATGTCACCATGCAGGTTCCCTGATTCCAGCTTTTGTGAAAGTTCCACTGCTAAAGGAAGACTAAAACCAGAGTGTGATCCAAAAGTTTTATTCTAAAACAGTCTGTTAATATATATATATATATATATATATATATATATATATATATATATATATATATATATATATATATATATATAAAGAACTGTCATTGCTGCTCAGAAAAAAAACAGTTGCTCCCACCAACTGGAGCTCTGGTGCATTCTCTTTACTCTCCTGCAGGGGCCTCCCTGATGCCCTCCAGTCTCTGGTACTTATAGAAATCTCCAGGCTAGGGCCCAGCCCCCCCTCGTCTGGGCTCCGTCACGAATTGCGTCTGCTCCAACTCGTCATCAGTTGGGGTGTGCCGCTGTCCCACTCCTCTTCCCTCCCTGGCTCCGGTTCTGCCGCTGCGAGGAAAACACAAGACAACACCTCAGGGGAGGTGCTCACTTCCCTCCCAGAATCCACAGGCACGCAGGAAATAGCCACAATATTTCACGTTCCTTCACTTAGCTGTTTGGCGGGCGTTGAATGATTCTGATGTCACGGCTGGATCCTCCCGCGGCGTCCTCCGATCTCTCCCAGGAGATAGAAAGCGTTGATACCGCAACCCAACGTAGTTCCAAGAACGCGAGTCCCGCTGCTGCCCGGTTACTCTGTGTCGGCTTTGCTCCGTGTCTCTCTCCTCTCGCACACCTGTCAGTGTCCTTATATCAAGTCCCAATCCCCCAGTTGTCCAATCCCAAGCCGCATCAGTCCGTGATTATGAGCTGTGCAGCTGCTCTCAATCAGAAGTTCACTGTTCCATGCTCATGACGAGAAAACACAAATCCATGCAAATAAACAAGCAAACATCTCAGAAAAGAAAAACATGCATTGATAATTGGAGCAAAACGACATGCAATTGATAATTAGAGGAAAACCGACTTCTGCACAGTAAAGGAGCACTGCATAAACTGTCCCAACTTTGACAGAGACATGCTCAGAAGATGTTGGTTCTCTTCGGCTCTACCTACATTTGTGAACAAACATTTTCAATGATGAAGTTTACAAAATCCAGGTATAGATCCTCTTCTTTTTATTTAATTAAATGGATCATTTCACTATCCATCCATTTATTTTCAGCTGCTTATCCGGAGTCGGGTCGCGGGGGCAGCAGCCTAAGCCAAGAGGCCCAGACTTTCCTCTCCCCAGCTACTTGGACCAGCTCCTCTGGGGGAATTCCGGGGTGTTACCTGGCCAAGTGAGTGACATAGTCCCTCCAACGTGTCCTGGGTCTTCCCTTGCATCTCCTTCCAGTTGGATGTGCCCGGAAAACCTCACCAGGGAGTCATCCAGGAGGCATCCTGACCTGATGCCCGAGCCACCTCAACTGGCTCCTCTTGAAGTACAGGAGCCGCGGGTCTGAGCCCCACCCTGCGGAGAAAACTAATTTTGCTTGTTTGTATCTGCGGTCTTGTTCTTTCGGTCACTACCCAATGCTCATGACCATAGGTGAGGGTAGGAAGGTAAATCGATCAGTAAATCGGGAGCTATGCCTTCTGGCTCAGCTATCTCTTTACCACGACAGACCGGTACAATGCCCGCATCACTGCAGATGCAGCACTATCGATCTCATGCTCCATTTTCCCTCACTGGTGAACAAGATCTGAGCCAGGACCTCGTCCCTGACCTGGACAAGGCATTCTACCTTTTTCCAACTCAAGACCATGGTCTCGGATTTAGAAGAGCTAATTCTCATCCCAGCCACTTCACACACTGCTTCGAAAAGCTCCAGCGAAACCTGGAGATCACTGTCTGATGAAGCCAACAGGACCACATCATCTGGAAAAAGCAGAGACTCAATCCTTAGTCCACCAAAACAGATCCCGTCATGAACATCTTGGCTGCGCCTAGAAATCCTGTCCATAAGTCATGAACAGAATCTGTGACAAAGGGCACCCTTGGTGGAGCCCAACTCTCACCTGAAACAAGCTCGACTTACTGCCGGCATGCTGACCAAGTTCTGACACTGGTCATACAGGGAACTAACAACTCATATCAAAGGGCCTGGTACCCCATACTACTGTAGTACCCCCAACAGGCCCCCCCGGGGGACAGGGTCAAATGCCTTCTCCAAATCCACAAAACACATGTAGATTGGTTGGGCGAACTCCCACACACCCTTCAAGATCCTCCTATGGATATACACTCACCTAAAGGATTATTAGGAACACCATACTAATAACCACACCATACTTTCACCTTCAGAACTGCCTTAATTCTACGTGGCATTGATTCAACAAGGTGCTGAATGAATTCTTTAGAAGTGTTGGCCCATATTGATAGGATAGCATCTTGCAGTTGATGGAGATTTGTGGGATGCACATCCATGGCACGAAGCTCTCTTTCCACCACATCCCAAAGATGCTCTATCGGGTTGAGATCTGGTGACTGTGGGGGCCATTGTAGTACAGTGAACTCATTGTCATGTTCAAGAAACCAAATTGAAATGATTGGAGCTTTATGACATGGTGCATTATCCTGCTGGAAGTAGCCATCAGAGGATAGGTACATGAAGGGATGGACATGGTCAGAAACAATGCTCAGGTAGCCCGAGGCATTTAAATGTTGCCCAATTGGCACTAAGGGGCACTAAGGCATGATGGATCCATGGTCTCATTCTGTTAACGCAAAATTTTGACTCTACCTGATAGGTAATTTTAGATTTATCCCATATTACCTTAAAGGACGACAGAGAGAGAGAGAGAGAGAGAGAGAGAGAGAGAGAGAGAGAGAGAGAGAGAGAGAGAGAGAGAGAGAGAGAGAGAGAGAGAGAGAGAGAGAGAGAGAGAGAGAGAGAGAGAGAGAGAGAGAGAGAGAGAGAGAGAGAGAGAAAGAGAGAGAAAGAGAAAGAGAGAGAGAGAGAGAGAGAGATATTATTTGTAATGTCCATGAATCGCCATGCGAGAGCTGGGTGCAATACCCAACACTACCATTTGAATGTCTCAACAGAAATCAAGACCCATCAGACCAGGGAATATTTTTCCAGTCTTCAATTGTGCAATTTGTGTGAGCTGGTGCAAATTGTAGCCTCATTTTCCTATTTGTAGTGGAGATGAGTGGTACTCGGTGGGGTCTTCTGCTGTTGTAGCCCATCCGCCTCAAGGTTGTGCATGTTGTGGCTTCACAAATGCTTTGCTGCATTCCTTGGTTGTAACGAGTGGTTATTTCATTCAAAGTTGCTCTTCTATCAGCTTGAATCAGTTGGCCCATTCTCCTCTGAACTCTAGCATCAACAAGGCATTTTCACCCACAGGACTGCCACATACTGGATGTTTATCCCTTTTCACACCATTCTTTGTAAACCCTAGAAATGGTTGTGCGTGAAAATCCCAGTAACTGAGCAGATTGTTAAAAACTCAGACCGGCCCGTCTGGTACCAACAAGCATGCTACGCTCAAAATCGCTAAAATCACCTTTCTTTCCCATTCTGACATTCAGTTTGGAGTTCAGGAGATTGTGTTGACCAGGACCACACCCCTAAATGCATTAAAGCAACTGCCATGTGATTGGTTGATTAGATAATTGTATTAAGGTGAGGTTGAATAGGTGTTCCTCATAATCCTTTAGGTGAGTGTAGAGCTGGTCCAGTGTTCCAAGGTCAGGCCGAAAACCACATTGTTCCTCCTGAAACTGAGGTTCGACAATCCAGTGGACCCTCCTCTCCAGAACACCTGAAACGAACTTACCAGGGAGGCTCAGGTGTATTATCCCCCTGTAGTTTGAACACACTCTGTGGCGCCCCTTTTTAAATAGTCTGCCAATTTAGTGGAACTGCCACCAATGTTCACGAGATACTGCAGAGCTGCGTCAACCAACACAACCCCATAACATCTAGGGTTAACGCTCCCACTGTCTTAATGGGTGACCCCGTGAGAAAAGTTGATCATTGAGCAGGATTGATGGTTTATCCCTTGAGGTCCATGTGGCAGGGGTGATGTGGTGCCCACTCCTCATCCCGGCCACATGGACCTCAAGGGATAAACCATCAACCCTGCTCAATGGTCAACTTTCCTTGCGGGGTCACACCGATTAGGACAGTGGGAGGGTTAAGGAATCTGGGCGAATCTCATCCACTCCCAGAGCATTGTTACCGAGGAGTTTTTTGACCACCTCAGTGACCTCGGCCCCAGAGATTGGAGAGTCCAACCCAAAGTCCCAAGACTCCGCTTCCTCACAGGAAGATGTGCCGGTGGGACTGAGGAGGTCTTTGAAGTATTCTGCTCACCGATCTACAACATCCCGAGTAGAGGTCAGCAGCACACCATTACCACTGTAAACAGTGTTAGTAGCGCACTGCTTTCCCACCCGAGCCACATTCCGCTTGGACTACCAGTACCCATCAGCTGCCTCTGGAGTCCCACAGGGCAAAAAGACCCAATAGGACTCTTTCTTCAGCTTGACAGTATCCCTAACCGCTGGTGTCCATCAGCAGGTTCAGGGGTTGCCACCACAACAGGCACAGACAACAACCCTACGGCTGCAGCTGTGGTTAGCCGCCTCGACAATGGAAGCCAGGAATATGGTCCACTCGGACGCAATGTCCCCCACTTCCCTCGGCACGTGTTTGAAATTCTGTGGGGGTTTCAACTGAAGCTCCTTCTGATAGCAGACTCCGCTAGACTTTCCTAGTCCCCCAGCTGAAATCTCCATTAAAGTCCCCCAGCAGAACAAGGGAGTCACTGGAAGGAGCACTTGTGACAGTGTGAGCATCCTATCACAATGTCCTGACTGATCATGCACCCTGGCTAATTGGCCAAGGGGATGACCCTTTGGCTGACTGGTTAGAGCGTATGACTCTCACCCGGGAGTCTGGGGATCGAATCCCGCCCGGGCCCTCGTTTATCCACCTTGCCACATTTGGCGTTGTTGGCAGGATCCAATCCTGTCATTGTGGGGATGAATGTGATTAGTACATGTTGGGATGCTGTCTTCACCAAAGGCAAGTCTGCTTCTCTTCACCAGACATTCCAAGCTCACAGAGCCTGGAAGGATGCTTTTGCTATCTGCCGAGAGACTGTTTCTACTCGAACTGATGGATTTCTGGGTTATGTCTGGCCTGCCAGCTGCAGAGGGGTTCGGGTGCCCCAAATTGTGAAGTTACAGTCTGGGGCCGAGCATGCGGAGGCAGGGGCGGAGCAGAACATTTGGTGTTGGTGGACACTCTACCTGGGGATAAATCCTGGGGAATAGCCAGAACTCTAGCTGTAGTTAAAGAAGGAAGACTTCCTATCATACTTTGTAACCCCCACCCGCATGAAGTCATTATAGGTCGCTACCCGTAGCTGGGTCAGCTGTACCAGGTGGAGGATGTATAGAGGGAATGTCACAGTTAAAATATGGGGGGATGTCACACAGTGGAATGTGTGTTTTCTGTTGCTCTAAATTCTTTTATTAATTGTTGGAATTTCTTAACAGTTTTGTGTTATTGCATGATTTTGTCGTGTGTTGTTGGTTTTATGTGCCTGTTTAGTTTAGATTGTTTTGCCACTGTTGACATGACAGTCACCTGAAGAGGTGGGCGTGACTGGGAGAGCGCACCAGGTGCGCATATTTAGCAGGTTGGTAAAGGGAAGAAGCTGCAGAACTGCAGGAGGAGAGAGGAAAAAGAGACTAAAGAAACAAGAAGGCAGAGGGACTGGACTAATATAGGTGGACGTAGCACAGAACGCGTTGGATCGCAGGAGGACCGGTTCATCCCTGGCGTGCAGCGACAACGAGTGGGAGCAACGCCTTTGAATGACAGGAGGGCAGAGGTTGGACCTCTGCCTGCATCCGTGAGTAAACGGCTTCCTCTGTTGTATGCTGGGTGATGCGCCGTATGGGCCAATCCTACGAGAAAGAAATTGCACTGCGTCACAGACAAAAGTTCTGCCCCAATGTTCTGTCCTTGTCAGGGAGGATCGGCGAGAGCCCCCGGGAGATCACACCTGAGACGAGTGTCTGCTGAGAGCGAGACCAGAGACTGATGGAGTCAGACGCTGAAGCCGGGACGCTGCCTTTCCCATCCTGGAAATTCCCTCCGCGTGACGTTGTGGATCTGGGAGGAACCCAACTATCTTTTGGGGGTCTTTTTGAAGGACATGTTTTAAAATGCTTTTATGGACTCACACTTTTTAGTTGTATATTTTTAGACGGGGGGCTTTTATTTAGTTAATAAAAGAGGTTGCAGACAAACTTCTGCTCTCTGGTGTCTCTGTCCCTCTGGTTTTGCATCCTTGCACTCCACCTGTGTCGTTGTGAATCCCTGTGTGACGCTGGAGCGGCAGAGCCCCAGCGTTGCCTAGGTTACAGTTGGCAGGATCCATGTAGTACTGTCAAGTAGGTCCATGGATGTGAAGTTTGTGGCACCCTGCGCGGGAGCACGAGGACGTGCTTGTGGAAAGAGGGGGGAAGATGTGACAGTGTGAGCGTCCTGTCACAATGTCCCGACTGATCATGCGCCCTGGCTACTTGGCCAAGGGGATGTCCCTTTGGCTGACTGGTTAGAGCGTATGACTCTCACCCGGGAGTCTGGGGACTGAATCCCGCCCGGGCCCTCGTTTCTCCACCTTGCCACACACTCTACTTCACCACCTCCAAGGTCTCCAAAAAGGGTGGGTAGTCTGAACTGTAGTTTGGTTCACAAATACAAACCACAGTCAAGACCCGTCCCCCCACACGTATGCGGAGGAAGGCTACCTTCCCGTTCACCAGGGTAAACCCCAACATACAGGCACCAAGATGGGGGGCAACAAGTATGCCCACCCCTTCTCAGCGTCTCTCAGTGGGAGCAACTCCAGAGTCATAGAAAGTCCAACCCCTCTCGAGGAAACTGGTTTAGGAGCCAGGGTCATGCATTGAGGTGAATCCAACTATATCTAGCCAGAACCTCACACACCAACTCTGGCTCTTTCTCCAGCAGAGAGGTGACATCCACATACTGGGGGTTCGCGTCCGGTCGGCAACACGATGGCGCCTGTGCTTGGCTTAGCCACGGTAACCGGTGTAGTGGAATATAGTTGTATATTCTTACACTTTGATTAGGTCCAGATATTATAATCAGAAGAGGTTGTTTTTCTCTTCAGGGAGTTTTATTTAAACACTTTGTATTGACTGAGAGACAAGAAAAGAGAGAGTTGGGATCGTTTAAGAATCTTTAATTTCTATAATTATAAATTCAAACAATCTACCAGGACTAACTCTATGATGGATGCATATGGATTTGAATGTTGAAGGTGTGTGTGTGTGTGTGTGTGTGTGGTTCAGAATCTCTAGGCTGCCGCAGGCGGATCTGGTTGTCTGATGTTATGACTACGGACCACGAGGCTTCAGAAGCTCAGGACATGAACGCCATCTTGTGCCGTGACTACGTACCGTGTCGGAGCCTCCCGTGTCAGGAAATGCCAGGTCCTCGAACCCCCTTGGTACTGGACTGATGAAACAGCGTCTGCAGCACGACAAAGCCCGTCTGCGGATCGACTCCCGGTAGCAGCGGCAGGCGTCAGCGAGTTCAGCTTTTATTGTGAAGGAGCCGTCGTCTTGTTGTTCACATGACAGAATTTCCAGCTTGACAGTTCTCAGCTCAAAGTAGAAAATGCATCTGGCCAGTCTGCACTTCTCTTAGCGATGACGAATTGAGAGCTGGTTGAACTACGTTGAGTCTATGATGTAACTCCTTTGGAACTCAGATCGAACTGAGGTTAAAATTGCATTGCCTTGTTTTATTAACTTAGTTGTTTATAAATCTTAGCAAATCGGATTGGACAATTTAAATAAACAGCCCAGATTCTGCCCTGCGACAGACGAAAGCTCTGATTGGATGAGAACAATGTGTCATGCGTTTCTATGTTGTGGGGGATCAGTATGTCAGGTGCACAGTCCTGTTTATTCATTAAACATAAATCATGACATTTTTATTTCACAGATCAGTCACCTGATTATTATTGATCAACATATATTTTGATTAGCTTTATCACAAATGAAGTACTTTGCGTAATTAATGAAAAGCGTTCTTATTCTTTCTTCGGTCTCCTTTCCTGGAATGTAAACATTGAGAAACAAGCACCCGACCTTGGCAACTCATGCACGTTGCTACTGTGTGAAGGGGCAGCTGTTAAGGGCAGACAATTAGGATCTTAATAACGCTACACCGGCCACTTTTTCAAACTTTTCTCCACTAACCTCCTCTTTTCCACCTTGCTCCTGTCTGCGATCCTCTTTAATAGTGTCCCAGATACCATCTCCTATGATCGCCAGACTCTTTTGTCCTTCCGTTCGTTCACGATCGCCCAAGATGCACCGAGGATTTACCATCCTGTTTGTTTACCTGAGCGGCGCACTGGCCCGTAACCAAACGATGATGCAGAGCTGCGCACCTCTAGCGATGTTTGTCCGGTCCCGGGAAAACGTCGGAGGAAAAGAGGTAAACGAGCAGGAATCCAGGTGAGAATAAGACTTCTCTTAAAGCGTGGTTTATCTAGTAAACATCTGTGCAATCTTCCAGCTTCTTGTCCTTTGTTTGGTGACCTGAGCGCCACTTCCGCATTCCCGCCAGGCCGCGTTGGGACGCGTTTCATCCGTCCAAGTTTTTTAAGGTCGGTTTATCCTCATTCCTCAGTGGTTTTTCCTCCTGTTCCCTCCATAAGTGGTTTTTATAAACAGCGTGGATCTAACCCTGCTAATTTACGTCCACTAACTCCAGCAGTTTCTGTAGTTTCTGATTCCTCCTCCTCACTCAGCATGGCTCTATTAAATACCCGCTCTGTTAACAATAAGTCCTTCCTGCTCAATGAACTAATTCTGTCTAAAAACCTGGATTTTCTGTTTCTGACTGAAGTTTGGCAGCGAACATCTGATTATTCTGGTCTGATTGAACTTTGCCCGAGTGGTTATTCTTTTCTTAGCCAGCCCTGGGGTTCTGGTCGTGGTGGACGCCTAGCTGTTGTTTTCAGAGACCATCTTCCATGTAGCTCTACAACCTCTGGTCACTTTGCTTGCTTTGAACTGCAGCTGATTAAAGTCGGGCGTAAGGACCCGTTCTACTGTGCTGTGGTCTATCGTCCACCTGGCCCAAACAGTTCTTTCCTTCAGGAGTTTAGTGACTCTCTATCCTCCACTGTGAAGCTGTCCAGACTGGTGATTGTTGGTGATTTTAACATCCATGTTGCTGAGCCCTCTGATCTCTTTGCCATGAATTTCTCCAGCCTTATGGACACCTTTGGCTTTACCCAGCATGTTTCTGGCCCCACACACCAGGGGGCACACTCTAGACCTTGTTTTTATCCTGAGTCTAAATGCTGACAGTGATTGTCCTGAGGATGTTTATATTTCAGATCACCATTGCATTTTCTTTAACTTGTCAGTTTCTGCGTCCCCACCTCTTGCTCGCCGTGTGGTTAGTTCTCGTTTTCTTAATGAGAGCACAGCTAGCAATTTTTCTGCTGCTTTTTATCCACCCTGTTCTTCTGATAACGACCCAGATTCCTTAACTTCTCAGTTTAACGAGCATTGCCTCTCCATTCTGGACAACATCTGTCCTGTCAGAACCAGATCAGTTCCTGCAGTGAACCCTACTCCCTGGTTTAATAACAGCCTTCGCAGCCTGAAGCGCCAATGCAGAAAAATTGAGCGTTTGTGGAAGAAAACCCATCTCCACGTCCATCTGCTGCACCTAAAGGATCTTCTGTCATCCTTTAACTCTGCAGTCAGAGACGCCAGGGTTTCCTATTTCTCCAACCTGGTGTCCCAGAGCAAAGGGAACCCCAAGGTGCTGTTTAACACCATCAGCAGCATTGTCTCCCCTGCCTCTCCTACAGCCTCCATCCACTCTGTTGCAGACTGTGAGATCTTTCTGTCTTTCTTTGTGGACAAAGTCAATAAGGTTAGATCTAGCATCTCTCCTTCAGCCTTATCGCTGCCTCTCCCGACTCCAACCAAGCCCATCATCCTAGATAGCTTTGCTCCTGTTTCTTTGCCTGAGTTAACCAAACTAGTTAACTCTATGAAGACCTCTGCATACCCCCTCGACATCTTACCCTCATCTTTGTTTAAAGGTGCTTTTCAGTCCATCGGTCCCAGCGTGCTCTCTATAATTAACGCTTCTCTAGTTTCTGGTCAGGTCCCTGCTTACTTTAAGAACGCTGTAATCCACCCACTTCTTAAAAAACCGAGTCTCGACCCCTCTCTCTATAGCAGCTTCAGACCCATCTCTAAACTTCCGTTCATCTCCAAGATCTTGGAAAAGGTTGTGGCTAAACAACTCACAGCTGCTCTTGATGAACACAACATCTATGATAGCTTCCAGTCAGGTTTTAGTAGAGTTCATTCTACTGAAACAGCTCTTCTTAGGGTCTCTAATGACCTTCTGACTCACAGTGATGCAGGGGACTGCTCTGTTCTGGTCCTGCTGGACCTGACTGCAGCCTTTGACACTGTTGACCATCACCTGCTACTGGAGATGTAATGAACTCAAGCTGGCGGACCCGTAAAAACACCCAACACAGAATGACACGTTTTAGAATGTTTATTAAAGAGGGAAAAGGGGCGATGACTGGAGAGGCAGAGGCTAGGTCAGAAGACAGGCGGTCGTTACCAGAAGATCCGAGAGGTTGAATATCCGACAGGGGAATCCGGAGACGTGGTCAAGGACTGAGCAGGGTCGTGGCCAGGAGGACAGAGAGGCAGTAACTCCAATAGGGGAAATCCAAAGACGTGGTCGGGAGCAAAGCGGTAATCACAGGAGGGCACGAGGAGCAGGCAGGTCAGAGGACGAGGCAAGGTTCGGATCCGTGGAGTCAAGGTGGGTGAAAGGCTGGAGAATTTACTAACAAAAACGTGTTCAATAATCTGGCACCGGTTGGAGAGCAGGCTGGGAGTTATATAGCAGGAGGAGCAGGTGTGTGTGATGAGCTGATGAGGAGCTAATGAGAGACAGGTGGTAGGATGATGTGGATGGTGAGTTGACTGTGGTTGCTGGGGAAACAGCTTGGCTGGAGCTTGATGAGGTGCGGGCTGTGGCTGCTGTGGCAACAGGTCTTAGGCAGGAACAGGATCATGACAGGAGAGGCTGAGAGACTGGGTAGGCCTATCAGGATCTGCTCTGGAGTGGTTCTCCTCTTATCTCTCTGAGCGCTCCTTTTCTGTGGCCGTATCCAAGTTTAGGTCCTCCACCACCTCTCTTACCCATGGTGTCCCACAAGGTTCTGTGCTGGGGCCTCTGCTTTTCCTCCTCTATCTGCTTCCTCTTCAGCACATCCTGAGCTCCTTCAAATGAATCTCCTACCATCTTTATGCAGATGACATCCAACTGTACATCTCCTTTAAGCTCCATGAGATGTCTAAGCTGCAGCTGTTACACACCTGCTTAGACTCTATCAAAACCTGGATGGCTGGGAGCTTTCTTCAGCTGAATGAAGATAAGACTGAGATCCTCATCTGTGCCCCAGACAAGATGGTTCCCAAAGTCAGAGACTCTCTTGGTCAGCTTGCTTCTCACACCAAACCTTCCGTCAGGAATCTTGGCGTGACCTTTGACCCAGCTCTCACCCTGGATTCTCATGCCAGCTCTCTTGTTCGCTCTTCCTTCTTCCATCTCAGGAACGTTGCTAAGCTGAGTCCCAATCTGTCTCGCTCTGAACTTGAGACAGTTCTCCACACCTTCATCTCCTCACGCTTAGACTACTGTAACTCTCTTTTCACGTGTCTGAGCACAACCTCCCTGAACCGTCTACAGGTGGTTCAGAATGCCTGTGCTCGGCTTCTGACCAAGTCCTCCAAACACACCCACATCACCCCGCTTCTCCTCCAGCTTCACTGGCTGCCAGTCAACTTCAGGGTTCATTTCAAGATCCTGGTTCTGGTCTATAGGGCCCTACATGGACAAGCACCATCTTACATTGGTGATCTTCTTAGTCCCTACACCAACAGCAGGTCCCTGAGGTCCAGTGATCAAAGTCTACTGGTTGTGCAACGCACCAGGCTAAAGGCCAAAGGTGACAGATCATTTGCTGCTGTGGCCCCCAGACTCTGGAACTCTCTTCCTCTGAGCCTGAGATCAGTGGATTCAGTGGTCTCCTTCAAAAAACAGCTGAAGACTCACTTGTTCAAGCTGGCTTTTGGATGACCTTCTTCACCACTCTCTTTATTCTGCTCTCCCCACCAATTCAACCTTTAGCCTGATTTATGCTTCTCTGTCTGTGTCAGTGTGGAGACACGCAACACCATTATCCGTCCTTGCGTAGGGCTCCGGCAGGCACGCAAGTACATATGGAGTCGAGCCCACTTTTTTAAACATCCGTCGAACGAGACGGATTACGCAAGCTTGTGATTGGTCAGGACGCCGCTGTTGTTTATAGCGCTGCCATTGCAAAGAGAGCCGAGTTTAACTAGCGGTAGACACGGAGAAGCTTGAAGAATACCTCGCGAAAAAACTCTAAAAATATGAACGTTTAATTCTCCCGTGACTGGAGGAGTGAAAAGATGCGCAGCAAGCATTTTATTTGTGGACGGAAATGACAGGAAACGTGGGTTTAGAGGTGGGGAGTGCATGAAGCAGTGGGAGAATGAGAGACAAATATGTCCGTGTTAAAAGTCTCATATACACAAAAAACACAATATAAACACACAATCTTGGACCGATACATGACAGCATACCACAGAACAGCGCTACGCCCTCTGTTGTCCTGCCATGCAATTGCTTTGCAACACTCCCCAGGAGACGGAGAAGTAAAAGAGCAAAACGCTTCCGTCAATCCGTGCGTGTCTGTCCCTTGCGGAGCTGACGGAGAAGCATAAACCAGGCTTTACTCAGGATCCACTGATTGCCCTCTTTCCTATTCACTCTCTCTCTTTCTTAACATTTTTTCTTTTAAATCACAATTGCTTATTTTTGCTCATTTTACATTAATTTTTAAACATTTTCTAAATGCTTTTTTATATTTTTGCATATTTATTTTTTAATTTTTAATTTTTGTTTTTGTGAAGCGCCTTGTGATTTTTATCTTGAGAGGCGCTATAGAAATGATATTTTCTTCTTCTTTCTCCTTCTTCTACTGAGAGCTAGCTTTTGTAGCCGAGGATCAGACCACTAAGGTCCCTGTCTTCGGGCGCCACCCGACACACAATGCACCCAACCCCTTTGGCCCCTCCCATTAGTGATGAGTTAATGGAAGGGGGGACCTATGTCTCCTGAGGGAACACCTCCGGGTGAGGGAACACTATTTCCATTGATATTGTTCATCACAAGGGATCTGTGGACTGCACTTTTGGAACTTACATACTAGCATCAGCTCCATTTCGCCCCGCCCATCCCTGCCCAGCTGCGTTTTTTTCCACACTGCCTTGCATATTGTAAATCTGGGATCCATGTACCCTGCTTTTTATCTTTATTTATAACAACAAACTGACATCATGAAGGTGTTTTTCATTTGGTTTTGAATCAGATACAAAAAAGTCTTTATTTTTCTTAATTAAAATTTTCATGTTAAAACTACAAAATGGAAAAATAGGTTATGATTTTTAACTATGTAAACATGTCTTTACTGCTGACTGAATATCTGATCAGTTCCCGGCATCTTTTGAGTAGAGCAATAGTCAGCATGTACAAAGGGTTTTTTAGCCGAGAAATCTAGACAGATAGTAGCCAAAGTGAAATGATTTTGCTCTGCATGTCAGTCTAGCCATGCTAGCTATGCATCCAGCAAGTCTATCGCCCATGTTAACTATGGTGATGGCATACTCTTCTATTTCTCCATCTTTGTCTGTCCAAAGGAATCTATGCAGTTGCAATTCCCGCTCCTCCAACCACACAGAGTTGTACATCTTCCCGATGTCTCCAACAGCAGCACACAATCCTCTTCTGAATCTCATCAGGACTGCTCTGGTGGAATTTAGAACATCTGGTCCTTTTAACAGTAAATCGTTCATGTTCATACCCTTGAATTGTTGACTACTGTTCCAGACAAGATGTACTGGAGTAGAGATGGAGTGAGGATTTGGTGCTACAACATGACTTGTGGACCAGACTGGACCTACCCAGTCAACCATTTTCTTTGTGAGTTTTCTGGCAGCTTGCTGATCCCACATTTCATGGATTTGAGCTGTATAAGCAGCCCCCCACTCAGATTCCTTAGACAACCGCTTCTCAGTTCTCAGGAAGGTAGCCTCGACTCCACTTTTGTTGTTAGGTTTGTAGGCTGGATCTGTTATCCAAGGGTATTTTGCATCCCAGTGGGGAGATTCACTGTGCTCATCATTTATGATGTAGGTGAGGCCATATTTTATGATTTCTAGCTCTCTTTCTTCTATTGGAGTCATCTCCTTCCCTCCTAGTTTGCAGTTGCCACAGCGACATCCACCACATTTTGGGTCAAAGGCTGTCCCACTTCCTATATTCCTATATTCCACTAAGCCTCTATGGGTTTCAGCTGTGTGTGCCTTTATCATTGTGTTTTGCAGAGAAACAATCCTTTTCTCTGTTGGGATTTCCTCATATTTGACAACAGCAGTTCTCATGGAGCAGGCAAAATGAGTTTCTGACTTATATGCTGTCACATCAACTTGTTCAAATGGGCTCCACCCACTGTCTTTCTAAGGGGGATTTTCCACAAGACAAGATATCCCACCAATTTTACTCTTTGGAGAGCCAGCCTTCCTTTTCTGTGACTCACAGGAACACAGTAAATTAACCATATTGGTTTAAAAAAATGTGCTTCACATAACTGTTTAACATTTTCACTTCACACTAAGAAATAACCTCTAAGGCAGGGGTGTCAAACTCATTTTAGCTCAGGGGCCACATTGAGGGAAATCTAGTCCCAAGTGGGCTGGACCGGTAAATTAAAAAACAACTTCAGATTGTTTTCTTTGTTTTAATACAATCAATATAAAACAAGGCTGGAGCCTGAGGACAGTGTATCCAAAATAGTACAAGTACAACACCTGAAGTATTCTTGAAAATTTGAAAAAAAAAAATAAAAATCAATAAATAAAAAAAACATTCCTTCGTGATTCAAACAGCTTACAGATCACATGGCAAAATCGGTTTCATGCAGCACTTAAAGCATATTTGACTCATTTTACTTTACATCTTTTAGCTTTCACCAGCACATCAATATCAGAAGTCACATCTAGGGATAAACCGATCAGGTTTTTTGCTGCCGATCACCGATACCGATATCAAAGAGGGCTGATCACGATACCGATCACCGATACCGATAACGTGGATTGGCCAGAAATTTTCTACAACATTATAATGAGTGCTACAAACTACATAATCTGGGAATAAAGGAAATGTAACCTAATCTAAAATGGTCTAGGGTTGTCACGGTGTGAAAATTTAACCTCACGGTTATTGTGACCAAAATTACCACGGTTTTCGGTATTATCGCAGTAATTTTTTTTAAATGTGCTACATTTTCACACAATTAAATAAACCCTGTATATCAGGAAAATATTGTCCTCAGTTTGTGTCTAAATTTTGCCTAAAATGTGTTATTTTGTAATTATATTGTTTATTTGTTTACATTTTTTCCCTTTAGTCTTTAAAATACCAATATTTGCCCATAACTTCTTATTTTATGTCTGTTTGATGTCATCATTTAAAAATATTAGATCAGAAGATACTCAGTACTCAAGTAGCCTTCTAATCAGATACTTTTTTTTACCCTTACTTGAGTAATCCGTATATCAGGAAAATATTGTCCTCGGTTTGTGTCCTTCCAGTGAGCTTTGCAGATTTGGGAAAATGTCATCAGGCAGTAATCATTGCTAAACTCATAGTTATCCTTGGAGAGAGACCAACTCTTATCTGCCCCTGGGAGCCTCGTAATGCATAGCTTCATTTCAACATGGGGGTGTCCGCGACACGGTTTATATGCAGGTAGCTGCGCTGCGGCTGCTTTATATAGCGACTCGTTGCATTCTCCCTCAACCCAAATCCTCGGATCACGCATTTTAGCTAAAGCGCTAACGTTAGCTTGCCTTGCGTTGACTGCAGAGTTGTGGGTGATGGTCATGCAGATGTGTCATGAGATTTGAAGCATTGCTGCCTTTTGAAAATATATGTATCTACCTTATAAGCTTCTTTTATATATTTACCTTGTAAGCTCTTTTGTATTCTTCTATGCTATTTTATATTATCATATGCTATGGAGACCTGCTCAGTTACTCAAGGCCTCTCAGTGTTCTTCTGCACAAAGATTAATAGCAGCATATTCTCTTCTGCACCAAAGAAAGGAGTGAGCACATTCCAGCTCTTCTCAAGTTCCTCTCGGTACCGGTGAATGTGTATCTTTTCCTGTCAAGGACGTACCAGGATGTTCCTAGTTATCTCACGGATGCACGTTCTCGTGATGTATTAAACTGTCCACTAACAAGGCTGTTATTTTTTACCTGTCATGACCAATGACGTATGTACATGGCAAACTGCGTATGTTACATTCCTGTATTCCTTAATAAAAATGAGCCGTATCAGCAGAGCAGGGAGAGTGTCTAAATGCAACAGACAGGAGCAGAACGCGGGTTCTTGCTGGAAGTTGCATGCTCTCCCCCTCATGAGCGGTGAAACAGTGACTGGACTTCTGATCATTTGACTCCACATTCTACCAACGAAAGGTGTTTATCTCCATCTTCTCCGTACCTGTGTTTGGTCTAGCAGAAGAAAGACCAACAAATTTGGCGTCACGAACAGGATTTTTTCTTTTTGAAGAAAAAGGAGTTTTTGGAGGACGATTTGACCAACCGACCCAGTGAACGATCTTGGCACAAAACACTGCGGTGAAAATCAAGGTAAGCAGGCCTTTTTCTAAAAATCTGCTCATTGGACATATCCAAAGCCTTTGTGTCCAGAATCTTAGTAGCTGTGGTCCTAAAATAATCGTTGGAGAAGAAAGTGGAGACAAGTACAGAAATAATAAGAGATTTTTTTTGTAATGGTTTAATGGTAAAATAAGATAAGGATTTTTACAAATGGTTTAATGACAGAACAAGGGGTTGGAGGCCCAGGGTATTAAGAAGCCCTAAATTCCACTTAAAGAAGGGTTGGAGGCCCAGGACAAATAAAAAAGTCCTAAATTCCATTTTCCAGGTCGTGGCGGACCAAACTATTTACTGACGAGTGAATAGAAATATAACGAGGTTATATTACGCCAGGTTGGAGTCCTTAGGGGGTGGGAACCCTAAAATTCTACAGGTCAGGGACCTGTTCAAGGTTATACTAAAGGTTAGAGGCCATAGGAGGTAAAAGAAAACTCCTAAAATTCTACTACAAGGTCTGGGACCTTTTATGAGACAAGAAAAGTTGGGTTTGAGGCCCTAGGAGGTAAAAAGAGAACTCCTAAAATTCTAACAAAATTTTTGGGCCTTTAAAGGTACCAAGTAACTGATAAAAGTACAAAAAGCACAGCTGTAGAGAAGCTTCACTGTGTGTGTAAGCTGAGTTCAGCCTGTGTGTGTGAGGCGCAGCAAGAGGCTCTTTACGGCTCTGGATTGAAAGTGTGAGCAGTAGGAAAGAGAGAATGCAGAGCCGAGTTTTGGGAGCTCCGTGTGTGTGGGTGGACAGCGCTGGATGATGTGTGTGTGAAGGCCTGATGCGGTACCAGAAAATAAATAAATAAGATAAATAAGAGCTTTAAAAAGTTGCAACTCGTATATGTAAATTACACTGCAGTGCTAAAATTAATGTTTGAAGCTACGCAAAATTCAAATTCTGCAACCCTGTTCTGATCAGTCTTTGAACAGAACACCATAAGTTAATAAATAAAAGGTTTTTAAAGTAACATATGTATATGTATGTGTGTATGTATGTATATGTGTATACATATATATACATATGTAGTGTACAAGCGTGATAATCATTTGTGTGCGGGGCAGCATGTGAGTGACCCCGATCTGGGGGTTAAGTGGCCTGGAGATGAAAAAGGGAAAAAACCAATAAGAAAAGCAAGTAAGGTTGTAAATGACAACTTTATTTTAGAAATATATAGACATACATATACATAAAGTCAGATAGCTGCTAAACAGTAAAATCGAAACAGATCTGCAGAAAATAAATATATAAACTGTTTCTCAGAGCGCTCTCAAAAATTGCAATTGGATTTGCTCTAATGTTACATAAGGCCTGCTTAAAAGCATAGTAAGCATTAAATTCTGAGAATAATCAGTGTAGTGTTACATAATTTCTGTGCTTAAATTATATATAAATATATAAAGAGAATAAATAAGTGACGGACTGACTTATTTAAAAAAAAAGACTGTGACAAACAGAAAGAATGTCGTCTGTGCCTTGTGAGTGAGTGGAGGTGTGTCTTCTTGCATGAGAAGTAAATGCTGCTTCCGCTGGATATTCTCCTGAATGACTCAGTTTTTAATAGAGGGAGCAGCTGCTTGAGAAACAGGGTGCGGTCCATGTTTTTGCTAGACGGTTATTTAGTTCAAGAGACTGTGGAAACAATAGAAAAAGAATTTATGGTTAGTGTGATGACAAGAAAATCCTTTAAAATACAAAAAGTTGTATGGTTGTGGTTATAAAGGAAGTATTTTGCCTGATTATGGGCCGTGAAGTCAGCTGGACTCTCTCGCTCTCTCTGTTTTTCTGTGTAACATGCAGTTTTAAGCAATTTGTGACTTTAGAAAAGATATGTTTTGGTGTCTCGGGCGTACCTTAGGCTTGTGGTTAGGGTCTTCAGGAGATCCTTCCTCTCGACAGTCAGGGGTGAGAATGACTGGAGTTTCAGCCTGGGGACCTGACTCCACCCACTTTTACACACAAGAATCCCGTAGTCTAAAAATAGCACAAGGTGCTGCGAGAAGCAGCTCTGAACTTCTCAGGATCATCTTTATGAAAACCATAAAATTAACAAATAATCAGTCAGGAAATAAAATATTTGTTAAATCTTGCTATAAAACAAAATCCAATAATTGTCTTGCCTCAACTTTAAGAACCATTAACGTTAATGGCTGGATTTTGAGACGCTGAATAATGAAAAAACAGATAAACTAAGTATTATTTCCTGTAACCTGGCTAGAAACTGTACCAGGCTGTTTTGAGTTAAAAACTGGTAGTTATTTTCCCAAAATAAAATAGATAAATAAAAAATGAAAGGAGGGATCTTGCATTTGGGATAGATTGTGCCTAATGTTTAAAACCTGTGTAGAACTGATTTGATGATTCAGAACAAATTGTGCATAGGAAGTAGTCCAGATTTACCTTTGAGTCAATAAAGTCGACTAATTATTAGAAACCATCGTTGATTTTGATTTGTAAAAGAGAAAGTTCTGTCATTTCAACCCAATCAACATATTTAAGGAAAACGTTTGCTGTGCATTGTGGCGGCATGAACTTTACTGGGTGGGCCTGTCACAACCAGCTGCAAAGAATGTTTGGGTCTGACTTCTATACAAAGGAAACCTGGAAGCCCTCACCAAAAGCTGTGACTTATAACATCGAGACGGGGGAGCACTATAAGATGGACAAAGAGGCAGAAACTTATTTGCCCTGCTGCTGATGAAACAAAGTACAAAGGGGAGGAGCACGTGTGCTAACATGTGAACTTTAATCAATGACGGTGGTCATCCTGGACTTACAAAGAGAGGCTCAAAAGAGACTGTTTCCTATGGTTACACCCAGTAAAAGAGTGCTTGCTGCAGTCAGGTAATGAACAAGGCTTTTTGGCAACAACCAGTTGAATTGATGAAATGTCAGAACTGTGGAAAATTTACTAAACTACTGTAGAACATAGTTAACTGAGAAAGTTAGCCTAAAAAAAGATAATAATAATAATAACAATAAATAAATAAATAATAGGATTAGTAACCTGGATTTCAGCCCAACTCACCATTGGACGTCAATATAATCTTTATTGTCTTAGGATACTCAGCTGCAGCGGACATGCAGTAAAGCCTCATTTTCTTTTCAAAAAGGAATTCATCAGCGTCATCACTTATTTTCATTGGTTAAGGAAACGGTGTCTATTTATAAGTCTAGGAGAACGCTTTAGGCTTCAACAGTTTTCTCCTTCGAGCAAACATGGGCAAATTTCTGGACAGTTCCATCCCATTCCATTCATTGCATAAAAATAACAATTAAATGAATAATTTGGCATTCAGCTGACTAAATGATTCATGGAACATCTCATCCGAGACAATAGTGTTGTAGAAAATAATGTTACAAGATATTGAATAAATGGTACCCCTCATTCGATAAAAATTATGTTCACATTTTTCATCTTGTGAAATCTTTAACATAACATTTTTAATTGGCCTTTTTGACGACAATTGGCTAAAAAGTCTTTAAGATTATCATCACAGGATGGCATGATAAATATGTAAATAACATAAATAAATAAATAAATAAAAATAAGAGAGAAAAAGCAAAATTAATTAAATGAAACGTAATAGTAATCAAACGTTAAATTGATCTAAATCTGTCATGAAATCAGTGCCATTGGAAAACGGAAGAGGATAGGGGAGTATTTCTTAGCACAAATCACGTTATTGATTTAGCAATGCAGCTTAATTTCAGACGCTTTAAGGATGATACTAATTTGTGTTATAGATGGAGGAGTAGCACAGAAACACACTTCTAAATGAGGAGATAAGGAGAAACTGCTGATTACCAATACTATGCACAAACAAACCTGTAACTGCAGTTTGGTTATTTATGAATTAACCTTAAGTAGTGAATTAATTCTTAGGATTTCTTGTGCTAGTGAGGTTCTTAAAAAAAAAAAAAAAAAAAAGAAAGAAAGAAGGTAAGAAAGACAGGTAGTTTAGGTAAGGGACATTGGAAAACCTGAAACTATTTTGTTGAATTGATAGTAAAGTGGTTGTCCTAATTTCTAATTGAAGAGACCACATCGCAACGTGAGTTTAGAACAGCAGTTATGGGAAGTTTTGTTGGATTAATTTGATCACACGCTTTAGGTCTTATTTTTTCTTTCCACTGATTTAGCGTTGGGTCAAGTATTTCACACTTTCGCTTCAGTCTGACATTTGCTTGGTGTGTGAGGGCACAGAGACGTGTATGGACCGTGTGTTTGACTGTGTTTATCTTGTTTGTTTGTTTATTTATCTATATGGGCGTGGCCGAGCCTTGAGAAACATCAACAAAGCCATTGGACTATTCTGAGTAAATTAACCAATTCAAATTCAGGATCCTGAAACAATTTGGCAATAACCTCTAATTGATGAAGGACATCTAAAGAATTCATTGTACAAGGCATCATCTCCAGTGTTGCTGGAACTGTTATAAAACCCATGGATGGTTGGGTATTTTAGTTAAATCATTTATACTCATTGAATTATTGTCGTTTACTTTATGTTTTAATTTCTTTGTAATTTTTTCTCTGTGACATAGGTGGAGATGCTGGTGGCAAAATGGACCCCACTCATTTCTTTCTCCCACACACATTCTTACTCTCTCTCTCTCTCTCTCTGTGTATGTGCATGTGTATGTGTTTGTGTGTCCGTGTGTGTCCATGTCATGATTTCACTGTACCTTTAATTGCGCTTGCTGTTTGTAACTGTATGTGTCTGATGTTGAAGGTATCAGAGGCTAGGGTCAGTAAGAGTTAGGACATTTTTATGCATAACCATTAATCCCTAGGCGATCGGTTCGGGGAACTTATGGTCCGGCTGGAGTGTGAATCTTCCTAACAACTATCTGCCAAGATCAATTGGACTGCACAAGCCGAGAAAGCCTTCATTGGACCAAAACTACACACGCGAAGATACTTCGCCTTCGGTGCCAGGCGTCGACTGGGTCCTGCTGAAGGTCACCAAAAGAAAGTGGACGGAATCAAGGTGGACCGGGCCATACAGGGTCACGGAGAGGACGTCACACGCTGTCCGGCTGGACGGCAAGGGAGACACTTGGTATCATTGGACTCAGTGTGCTGCCACGGAAGAGCCCCACCGCACTCTGACCGAGGTCCAAGAGAACCTGTCACAAAGGGAGGATCCTGACCAGGGAAAAGGACCTACAGACCAGGACAAGAAGCAGCCGACATCTGCCTGACCAGGAAAAAGGACCTAAAGACCAGGAAGAGAAGTAGCTGACTGCAGTAGCGTGCCAAGCTACCAATTCTGCAGGACGAGGTAGCATGCCAAGCTACCACCACATCCAGCGGGACGAGAATTGTGACATCATCACCCCCTGCAGCTGCCTGGAGCCAGTGGAGGGACCTCAACAGGGGGAAGAAGAAACCAACCTTCAGTTATTTTACAAGGGTTCTATTTAACACCCTTCAGTTATTTTACAAGAGTTCTATTTAAACACCCTTCACACGGCTTACAAAGGGTTCGTTTAACACCCTCCAATCATTCTATACTATTATTCATTTGTCTGTTTAGTTGAGATATGTTATCACACTCATTGCATTTCTAAAAAACTTAATTCTTAATGATGACTGTGCAGATGATGTTACAGTGTGATGATGTTCAGTGATTTTGGCACAATTCCCTATCACCTGTTTATTTCCATGAGCTTTTGTTGTTTTTCTTTTGACCATTGATGAGGATATTTGTCCTCAAGCTAGGCATGCTCGCTCTGTGCCTCAGGCGTTCGTCCCAGAAAAAAAAGGGAGGACATGGGGGAATTTTCCCTGTTAAAGTACAATGGACAGGGTTTTTCGCCCTCATACGGGTGTGCATGCAATATGTCCATGACGTGATATGTTCAGTCAATGCTAAAGTCATGTTTCATGTATTGTTTCACAGTTTGTCATAGTCACAGCTGTGAATTCATCTGTTTTTCAGTTTCCTGATCATCATATATACATGTTGTTGATGTATTACTCTGGAACTTCATCTTGTGTTTTGAGATGGGTTCTTTTTAGCGATATTTGGTGTTGTTTTTTAATTTCTTTTTACCGTTTATCGATCTAATCTTTGTTGAACTCTTAAAAGAGTTCAAAAGGGGGATTGAAAATATATGTATCTACCTTATAAGCTTCTTTTATAAAATATATGTATCTACTTTATAAGCTTCTTTTATATATTTACCTTGTAAGCTCTTTTGTATTCTTCTATGCTATTTTATATTATCATATTCTATGGAGACCTGCTCAGTTACTCAAGGCCTCTCAGTGTTCTTCTGCACAAAGATTAATAGCAGCATATTCTCTTCTGCACCAAAGAAGGGAGTGAGCACATTCCAGCTCTTCTCAAGTTCCTCTCGGTACCGGTGAATGTGTATCTTTTCCTGTCAAGGACGTACCAGGATGTTCCTAGTTATCTCACGGATGCATGTTCTCGTAATGTATTAAACTGTCGACTAACAAGGCTGTTATTTTTTACCTGTCATGACCAATGACATATGTACATGGCAAACTGTGTATGTTACATTCCTGTATTCCTTAATAAAAATGAGCCGTATCAGCAGAGCAGGGAGAGTGTCTAAATGCAACAGACAGGAGCAGAACGCGGGTTCTTGCTGGAAGTTGCATGCTCTCCCCCTCATGAGCGGTGAAACAGTGACTGGACTTCTGATCATTTGACTCCACATTCTACCAACGAAAGGTGTTTATATCCATCTTCTCCGTACCTGTGTTTGGTCTAGCAGAAGAAAGACCAACACTTTCACAGACACTTTTTCTGCTCGTGCTGCAAACAGGATAGCCATCCGTCTCCTATAAACTCCCTCGGCATTCTTCAAATATCTAAAATATGCCCGTACTTCCGACTTTGTCTTCTTTGAGGGTTAAAAAATGTCCTCCTGAGCGCTGCCGTCTCCTCCTTTGACCATTATTTCAGCTTTAGCTTCAAGAAAGTTTTGTTGTAAACAAAGCGTGCATGTGCCGCCGGCAACTTCAGCCGATGATACGGTGGCTGGTAAGGGTCACCGCGCCTACACCGCAGCCACAGTAAACCGACCAAGATAATATAGTTTTTTAAAAAACAACACGGTTATTAATATTGTCAACTTTTTTTTTTACCGGGGTTTACCGCTACACTGGTTATCATGACAACCCTACCTGATCGTTTTGCTTTGATCTATTTTGAAAATTCCGATCAAAACCGATTGGGGCGCTATCGGCCGATTACGATCAAATGCCGATCCATCGGTGCATCCCTAGTCACGTCCTGAGTGGCAGCCAACTTCAGGGTGTGATTCAAGTTCTTGTGTGAGCCGTGAGCGCAGCTTTGTTTTATTTATACTCATTACAGAGAAAACTTGCTCACAAAGATATGTTTATTTTCACTCTACATTGTAAAGTATGAAAATAAAGTTTACACAACCATCACGGGGGCCGGATTTAACCCGCTTGCGGGCCGGATCCGGCCTGCGGGCCGCATATTTGACACCCCTGCTCTAAGGTATTTTCGTAACGCCTTTAAACTTGTCAAAATCTAATTTGTCTAAATTTGTCAACAGTAGTTAATAAAGGCTAGATCAATTCCTCATCTAGTCAGTTCTTAGCAGCCTCCCGGTTCGGCCGACCGTGTGAGCAAAGCACTTGGGACCATCCTCTTGTTTGACCTCAAGGTCAAAGCCTCGCTTCAACGATTGCGAGTGGTATCAGATGTTACAACACCTCAGTTGTGGAACGTCTAACTAGCACCCCCAGATAGCATCTTATGGCCAGTGATATTTGAATTCAAAGGAAGCCACAACTCTTTGAGATTTCAGGGGCCACTCCATCCAGTGAAATCACCACGCTGGCTTCCTTTCCTCCGGACCGCCAAGACCTGCCGTCACACACTGGTATCGTAGACCTGCACACTGGCGTGGCATGGTTTTTATGAATAATCTATAGCTTGTTAAATCATACAGTCAAACTGATTTTACAACCCAGACATCACAACATCTCTCAGATACTTAACAAGGTTTTGCTACAAAACATCTAGCTTACAATCCATAATTTCATTCATAATTAGTCATTTAATCATTAGTTTAGAAAGACAATTATATTCATTTTATATTTCATTTTTATAAACTAGAAACTTGACTCTGAATTAATATGAAGTGTGTGTTCCCTGAAAAGTTCAAAGAACCTAAGGTAATATTAAATCAAAAATTAAATGACCAATCAGATCATTGAATAAATGTAGCAACATCCATCATGCTACAGGAGGTAAAGGACTTTGACAAGATTTCTAGGCGCACCCAAGGTGTTGAGGGGATCAGTTTTGGTGGTCTAAGGATCAGGTCTCTTCTTATGCAAACGGTAATCTCCAGCTTTTGCTGGAGCGATTTGCAGTCGAGTGGGAAGCGGCTGGGATGAGAATCAGCTCCTCTATCCGAGACATGGTCTTGAATCAGAAGAGGGTAGAATGCCTTCTCCATGTCAGGGACGAGGTCCTGCCTCAAGTAGAGGAGTATAAGTATCTTGGGGTCTTGTTCACCAGTGAGGGAGGAATGGAGGGTGAGATTGAGACGCAGATTTGTGCTGCATCTGCAGTGATGCAGGCCTTGTACCAGTCTGTCGTGGTGAAGAGAGCTGAGCAAGAAGGCAAAGCTCTCGATTTACCGGTTGATCTACATTCCTACCCTCACCTTTGGTCACAAGCTTTGGGTAGTGACAGAAAGAACAAGATCATGGATACAAGTGGCCGAAATGAGTTTTCTCAGCAGGGTGGCTGGGCTCTCCCTTAGAGATAGGGTGAGAAGCTTGGTCATCTTGGAGGGGCTTGGAGTAGACCTGCTGCTGCTCCGCATCGAGAGGAGCCAGTTGAGGTGGCTCGGGCATCTGGTCAGGGAGCCTTCTGGAGGCCTTCCTGGTGAGGTTTTTCAGGCATGTCCAACTAGGAGGGGACCTAAGGGAAGACTCGCTGAAGGGACTATGTCTCTCGGCTAGCCTGGGAGCGCCTTGGGAATCCCCTGGAGTAGCTGGCTCAAGCGGATCGGGAGAGGGAAATCTGGGCCTCTCAGCTTAAGCCTAATTTATACTTCTCCGTCAGTTCCACGAGGGAGAGACACTCACGGACTGACAGGGACAATCTGCCCTCATACTTCTCCGTCTCCCGGGGTGTTGCAGAGCAGTTTCCCACCAGGTCAACATATGGCGCTGTTCAAGATATTGTGTTTGTATTGTGATGGGATGGACAGATCTCGTCTGGTCCCATCCCAGTGAGGAGCCAGGTCGCTCACATTAGAGTGAGTAATCTCATGAAAGGCAGCTGCCTGCTCTTTCAGCAGGACAGCTTTGATAAGGCACTTCAGGTGCTGGGGTAAGAAGAAACCCCAACTGCAAGCAGCGATTGTACGTACTCTCCCTCCTGTGTTGGGTAGCATTAGCTAATGCTCGTTACTCCATTTTAATGTGTTTTGTATCGTGTGATCGCAGACCGGAGCTGCATATGCTGTTACAGTGTCAAACTGCACCCAGGTACTCCTAATCAGTTCTCTGCCCATGTGTGTGTGGCAGCCGTATTAAGGCTGATCTGACTCAGCCGCGCTACGACCGTAAGTCTTGCCTCTGATTGGGGAGGGTTGTACTGATCCAGGGAAACCATGCCAGTTTGTTTGTTTGCAGTGTGGCTGCCCGTCTGTGCACCGAGAGCTGCTATTACATTAAGCTTTGCCTGCAGCTGTGCCACCCAGAGTAGCGGAGAGTTTCACGGTGTCGGCGGTGCACTGACCCTCCTGCTGCTCCATCCCACCGCGACTAATCTCATCTCCAGAGCCGGTTGTGGGCCCAGAAGACTCCTCACTGCTGTTCTGTCCGTATGGATTTGTTCCGCATGCAGGATTTGTGTTGATTAGTTGTTGTGCGTTGGATGCCTGGTTGCTGGGTCAACCACTAGTGAACTCTGAGCTGTTAAGCTCCAACAGCACGTTTTTCGTTTAGATATTTTAATAAAGAGTTGTTTTATTTCAACTGTTTCATCTGTTCCCTCTGTGATCATTTTAACCTGTGGGCCTCCTACCCTTCCCTGGGGGTGGTTAACCCAGGGTGGCATTGTTGCAACCACCTTTTTAACAGTATTCATTTTGTCGCGTCTACCTGCCACAATATTGTGGGTTTTCTTTTTATTCAAGAGACTTTTAACACGGACAAATTAGTCTTTCACCCTCCTCCACCTCTTCATTCGCTCACCCCTAACCCCATGTTTCCCACCATTTCCGTCCACAAATAAAATGCTTGCTGCATATCTTTTCACTCCTCCATTAACGGGGGAATAAAACTTTCATATTTTTAGAATTTTTCTGCGATGGATTCTTCAAGCTGTTCCGTGTCTGCTGCTAGATATCCTCGGCTCTCTTTGTGTTTTTGAGGGCGCAATGGCGGCACTGTAGATGACAGCGGCATTCTGACTAATCACAGGCTTGCGTTATCCAGCTTGACGGATAGGTTTTTAGAACAAAGAGCTTGACCCAGTCTGTTCTTAAAAGCCTGTCAGAGAGCCCTCAACAGGACGAATAAGGGTGTTACGTGCGTCCGTCCTGATGCAGACGGAGAGGTATAAATTAGGCTTCAGGTTGTTACCCCCGCGACCCGACTCTGGATAAGCTTCTGAAAGTGAATGTGTCACCTCACAGCAGCTGACCACGGCTGGTTCCGGATACAAGGTGGAAACAAGCGACTCAGGAGGTCCAAAAAACAGGCAGGGGAACCACTGAAGATGAAAACAGATAATTTATTGGGAGGAGCAAGGACAATGCTAAAGTTCCAGTCTTCAAAAGCTGAAGGAGTAAAAACATAACAGCAGTCTAAATTATCCTGTGCATCACCAGGGCCGGGACGGTGTCCAGTACAAGGAGCCACCTCTTAGCTCCAGCTGACCGTGTTGACCCACGTAGCTGGGACCCAGTCTCCTCCACCTTGTCCTTTGGCTGTCAGGCACAAAGTGAACCTCCTGCAGCAACCTGTCTGTTCTGCTACCATGGCTCCAGCATCGTCCCCTCGCCCGCTGGCTGCTGCATGCACTGCCGGTCTCTCCGTAGCCCCCTGGCACAGTTCCGCTCCTTGGACACGTCACGCCCTCCTCGGCCCAAAGCCCTTACAAGACACAGAGGCACCACCACCAAAATTGCGCCTCTCACACAGGTGAGCAGAGGGCAACCCACAATCCTCCACACTTGGCCGCTTGTCCACATCCCAGGATGGTGTTCCAGGTGCCGATCTGCATTCTGGGGGGTCGGGCGCCCGTGTCGTTGCCAGAGACGTCACTGTCCAGGGTGCGTCTCTTGTTCTCAATCAGGCCTCATGCATGTCTCTCTGGTGTCTGCTGCTCTCCTGGACTTCTTATTCTTCTTTGTCTTGTTTAATGGCAGGTGGCATCTAATGTCTAGGTGCATTTCTGCCACCTATTGTGCTGGAGTGTAAGTCGGAGTATGAGCGCCAAAAACAAAACTGCTCTCCTGGACTTCTTCTTCTTCTTCTTCTTCTTCAGTGAGGGAGGCGGGCTAGATGCCCAAGAGGCGTATTGCTGTCACAGCCGCCCAAACACACCGCCAGAGAGCATCACAGCCTCTCATAAACCCCCGTCACACGCAGAAACCACATCAGGGCCCACACCCTACGCCGGTCCTCCACACCCAACAAAGTCAGCAGAGAAAACACTGACAGACCCCTAGCCCTCAACCTCCGAAAATAGGCCTCCCTCTCACGACCATACCGTCCACACAGCAGAAGAACATGGCACACAGACACCTCCCGTCCATGTGTTTCCCCACCAAAAACAGCCCGCTTCGAAGTCCACAATGCCCCAACCTCAACCGAGTGCGGACCACCGAGTCTCTCCGAAGATCAAGGACAGACCCACAGCCACACACCAAACAATGCAACCCATAAAAGCTCCTACCCAAAACCCCACAATGCCTGCCACAATCTCATGGCCTCCTTGCCTAACAATACTCAGCGGAGCCCATGGCAACCTCTAGGTCCACAACAGTACTCAGTGCCACCTTGGCAACAGAGTCCACCCTCTCATTGCCCACCACCCCCACATGGGCAGGAGCCCAAACATAACAAACTTCACAGCCACAAGCCTGCAGATCATGCAGCATCACCCTGGCAGAAATCACCAGGTCTGGCCCAGAGCCAGAGCCTGACCCTGACAAAGCCTCCAACACAGCAGCAGAGTCAGAGCAGATAACGGCACGCTCCTTCACCCAATGCAAGGCACATAAGGTTACCCACCAATTCAGCCATGATCACTGAACAATGGTCCCAGAGCTGACAACCAAAGCTGAAGCACAGGTGCGGGACCACAAAATCCACCGCCACCCGACCACTATCAGGATCCTTAGAGCCGTCCGTATACAGCTGCAAATGAGAGCCCCACTCCAACCCCATATAATCCTGAAAAGCACCAGCCACCCCACCATCACTGCATCGCCCAAAATGTTAAATCCACCTCTGGTACAGGCAGAAGCCAGGGCGTAACATCAGACCAGATCAGGCGCGAACAGACAGGCCAACCCAGGAAGCCCAAGGCGTCCACTCTGTCCCGCAACCGGGCAGAAAATCCACTCTCACCAAACCGACCCTGCCCTCCAAACTCCCAATGCTGGTCCAACAGGCTCGATGCAGGAGAAGCATCACCCATACCCCTGACCCTCAACAGGTACCGGAGTCCCAGCTTGACTCGTCAAAACTCCAAGGGCATCTCACCCACGTCGACCAGAAGGGCAGCAACTGGGGTCGACCTAAATGCCACACTACAAACCCTCACAGCCGCCGCCTGCAAGACATCCGACCTCCTCAGGGTAGTAGGGGCAGCCGAGCCATACAGGAAACACCCATAATCCAGGGCTGACCTGAACACACTCTAGTACACCATCAGCAAGGTCCACCGGCTCACCCCCCAATCTGTCCCAGCCAAACACCGCATCACACTCAAGACCTGTCTACACCTGGCTTCCAGAATCCAAACATGAACACCCCATGTCAGCCGCTCATCCAGCCACATGCCCAGGTACTTAAAAGAGGACACACGCTCCAGCGGCAGCCCACCCAACAGCAAACCCACCGACGGGACAATCCACTTAAACCCAAAAACCATAAATTTGGACTTGGATGGGGACAACTTAAAGCCCCAATGCCTCGACCAAGCCACCACACCATCCAAGCCGTCCTGCACCCTGCGGAAAAGAAACGGGAGGTTCTGGCCCCGCTTCCAAAATGGCACATCATCAGCAAATGAGGACCTCCCCATATCACCGCCCAAGGAGTCAAACAAGCCATTGACCATGACAATAAAAAGCACCGGGCTAATCACACTCCCCTGAGGAACCCCGTTCTCCACCCCCACAGAAAACGGCAACACAGAATCCACCCTAACCTGAATCCTCCTATCACGAAGACAGCCCCTGATCCAGCGCAACATTCTCCCACGAACCCCAGCCAAGTACAGAGAAATTAAAAGCCCGTCTCTCCAAAGCATTTCATCAGCCTTTTCTATCTCAAGGAACACTGCCAACACTGCATTCTTATTCGCCAAGGCCTGCCTAACGCCCAGATCCAGAGGCGCCACCGTGTCCACCGTGGACCGCCCCAGCCGTGCTCCTGGACTCTTTCGTCAGTTCCTTTTAAACCTCATTTTATGAGTCTATTGCACCTGTGGGCATTCCACACCTGTTCCCATTTATTTAAATTAGTGTCTCTGGGAGGTACCACAAAGGGAAAGACCATGTCAACAATAACACAAATCATGCAATTTAAACTAAATAGCAAAATGGCAAATACAAACACAACTCATGCAAATTAAACTAAATCCAAAACTTTTCCACTTTGGGACAAATGGATGACTTGAATTAAACATGGTTGTCCGGGCATTCCTTTTTAAATTAAATTATTCAAAAGTGATTATTTACAAACTTTATACTGATTTATAATTATAACTCTTAAAGAGTCTTGATTATAATATTGGGTGTATTAAAGGGATTCTGTAAATGTTTATTTTTTACCAAATCATTATAACCTGACAACGTCAGCACAGACAAAATTGTGGGGACCCTCTTCCCAGATTGGGAACTACTGGGTTATATAGCTTTCCTCACTCCAGTCCAGTAGGTGTCAGTAATGTACCTTTATGCTTGTTTCTGGCTGCCTAAATTTACTAAAGAAGAAGACGACAAGCTGTTAGCTTGTTATATAGTATCAGGTGAATATCTGAGTCTCTGCAGTAAAAATGTCGTCAGCTCAGTCTCTGAGAGAGTTTATCAACAAGCGACTATCTGCTGCTGCTGAAGAAATATTCACAGAGTTTAGAAGAAACATCGTTCAGTTGGAGGAAGAGATCGATCGTCAGCGCAGACTGCTGGATCTCAGCTGGAAACCACAGATCAATTTACACAGAATAGGTATGAAACTCATGCGGGACTAATGCGGGTTTACTGAGGACATAATCTCAGACAGGATCGTTTTGTACTCAGTTTTATGTTTATAAGGTTTAAGGTTTTTTTAAGCAATCTGACACGATTGAGGTGAAAGTGGTCGGTAAACGTTCTCACATTAGTTTTTCTTCTTTAGAGAAATAACATTTAAAGAATTTTAGGAGCCACGTGTGCCTATTTGACAATTTACGGGTTCATAATTTTTCCATCTTTATTTGCATCAGATGATTAAAGTGAAGGGAGCTTTGAGCTTCCACATTAAAGATGGATTATATGTAGGGGTGCAACTACTTTCGGAGGACACACACACACACACACACACACACACACACACACACACACACACACACACACACACACACACACACACACATACACACACACACACACACACACACACACACACACACACACACACACACACACACGAGAAGGACCGACCCACAGACACCCACCAAACATTTCAAAACACACACACACCTCAAAGGTGTTTAATTTTTCTTGAATTGATCTCAGCTGGAAACCACAGATCAATTAAAACAGAATAGGTATGAAACTCAGGCGGGTTTACTGAGGATGGAATCTTGGTAAAGTCCTGTTCTCCTTTTTTCGGTTTAAAGGCTTCATTTCTGATACTTGGTCGGGAAACTTTGTTAACAGTTGTAACTTTGTTAGCTTTAGAGAAAGAAAATAGAAAAAAAAAGTTACAGGGATTTTAGGGACAATGAGTGTATTTGTGTGTCTACCTTATCGTGGTGGATTATTTTGAGTGCCCCAATTATCCTCGGAGCTATGTTATCTGGGGCACTTTGTGCCCCTGGTAGGGTCTCCCATGAAAAATTGGTCATTGGTGAAGGGTGAGACAAAGAACGGTTCACAGGATCTTTCATGGAGGTAAAATCAAAGAGTCGGAGTACCCGGCCTGGAGGGTTACCGGGGTCCCACCCTGGAGCCAGGCCTGGGGTTGGGGCCCGTGAGCGAGCGCCTGGTGGCCGGGCTTTCGCCCAGGGGGCCCGGCCGGGCCCAGCCCAAACCGGATACATGGGCTCATCCAACTGTGGACCCACCACCCGCAGGAGGAACATGAAGAAGAAGAAGAAGAAAGTATCATTTCTATAGCGCCTCTCAAGATAAATATCACGAGGCGCTTCACAAAAACAAAAAATATAAAAATTGTAAAAATATAAAAAAGCATTTCGAAAATGTTTAAAAATATATTTAAAATGAGCAAGAATAAGCAATTGCGATTTAAAAGAAAACATGTTAAAGAGAGAGAGTGAATAGGAAAGAGGGAAATCAGTGGATCCTGAGGAAGGTGGAATAGGTGGGGAGAGCAGAATAAAGAGAGAGTGGTGAAGAAGGTCATCCAAAAGCCAGCTTGAACAAGTGAGTCTTCAGCTTCTTTTTGAAGGAGACCACTGAGTCCACTGATCTCAGGCTCAGGGGAAGAGAGTTCCAGAGTCTGAGGGCCACAGCAGCAAATGATCTGTCACCTTTGGTCTTTAGCCTGGTGTGCTGCACAACCAGTAGGCTTTGATCACTGGACCTCAGGGACCTGCTGGGGGTGTAGGGACTAAGAAGATCACCAATGTAAGATGGTGCTTGTCCATGTAGGGCCCTATAGACCAGAACCAGGATCTTGAAATGAACCCTGAAGTTGACTGGCAGCCAGTGAAGCTGGAGGAGAAGCGGGGTGATGTGGGTGTGTTTTGAGGACTTGGTCAGAAGCTGAGCACAGGCATTCTGAACCACTTGTAGACGGTTCAGGGAGGTTCTGCTCAGACACGTGAAAAGAGAGTTACAGTAGTCTAAGCGTGAGGAGATGAAGGTGTGGATAACTGTCTCAAGTTCAGAGCGAGACAGAATGGGACTCAGCTTGGCAATGTTCCTGACATGGAAGAAGGATGAGCGAACAAGAGAACTGACATGAGAATCCAGGATGAGAGCTGGGTCAAAGGTCATGCCGAGATTCCCTGACGGAAGGTTTGGTGTGGGAAGCAAGCTGACCAAGAGAGTCTCTGACTTTGGGAACCAGCTTGTCTGGGGCACAGATGAGGATCTCAGTCTTATCTTCATTCAGCTGAAGAAAGCTCCCAGCCATCCAGGCAATGATAGAGTCTAAGCAGGTGTGTAACAGCTGCAGCTTAGACATCTCATGGGGCTTAAAGGAGATGTACAGTTGGATGTCATCTGCATAAAGATGGTAGGAGCAGTGTTTCCCCTAGGAATTTTTCCAGCTGTGGTGGTGTTGGCGGGGGGGGGGGTGACACGTCTCACCTTTATGTTTTATTTGATGCACTCCACTTTGAACTGCACCAATCCAGCGACTGCTGCATTGTAATAACTAGTATTAAAGGTGAGTACACCAATATTTGCACAATAATAATTTCTGTTTTAAACTCTCAGTGTCACACTTTGCAGGGTGGATTTGGCATTTAATTTTTCTTGGCGTCTGGAAAAACATCTTCTTTTGCCCCCTTTATTTGACTCTCTGCCCCCTTTATTTTGGTCCAAGATCATTACTGGGCTGGCCCTAATAAAAACGTTCTACACCCCTGCTTAGTAGACTTAATGGAGTATTTTTAAGCCAGTATAAAAAGGACTGAAACACAAATTTACATATTTGGCATTATTGACCAATATTTTTGATTTGATTTATTTGTTAAGAACATCAAGATGCATTACTGTGAACATTATAATTAGCTGGACACTGTGCGACTTTTTCACTCGTAACACAGCTTCAGCTCAAACTGTACGACCAGCGCAGGGTAGATCTCACGAGTCATGTGCTCACACTGTACGTCTGGTAGCAACACGTCGGACCTAAAATATGCTAAAAATAGCAGTTTTTACACAACACGTCAGACTTTTTTGTCATTTTGCCTGTTGTCCTTCGGGAGTGCTGCAGGAGGACACACGGGGATTTATGGGGGTTGGATGAGGAAACGAAATAAAGAGAGTAAATCTGTGTTTTGTGATCAGTTTAATTTGACATGAACACGACAAACACGCTTTCTTGACAATCTTTGTGAGTAAAAAAAACGTGTAGAAATAAAAACGAACAGCTTGTGTTATTAGGGAAATAGCGGGCGAGCGGAGTTGATGCAGGATTGCGAATGCGCCGTGAGCGGTTCTGATACTTTTTGGGTCGCAGCTGCTCGCTGCGCCGCTTCAACCCTCATGAGGAACGAGATAAATATTAAACACTCCAGAAGTCCGTGCGAGCTCACGATTGCTGATCAGTAGCTGGTCACATGGTGTTAATCGCCTCTCGACGCTCAGCGCAAAACTCGCCCCGATCGTGTGGATTCTCGCACGAGTGGAAAATCTGCTCAAAAAAGTGAAAAAGTCGCACAGTGCACGCCCGGCTTTACTGTCTGTGTGTGTGCGTTGATGCCTGGACCGAGCTGACGGAGCTCCCGGTTGCAGTTTTGCGTGTAGGGAGGGCCGGGCGCTCTATCTGACTGGCCAATCACAGAGCTTGAAGACAGCCAGTTACCCAATGAGAATTTCATTCAGCACGATTACAGATATTTCCGAGTTTTACACTCGTTTCATGCTCGTATTCGTCAAAAATGCTTTATCCGTACGCTCATAGCTGTAACCACCCTGCCGTGCCTCCTCCTCCTTGCTACCTGCCGGCTGTGATCACAAGCAACAACACAGTAGTTCCTGCTGCTTCTTTGGGAAACGGCGCAAAAAAAAAAAAAAAAAAAAACATCAATAAAACTTGGGATGTTGTAGGCGTGGCGGTGGGATTTCAGCCGTGGCGGCCCGCCACGGCTACGCCTATGTAAGGGAAACCCTGAGGAGATTCCTTTGAATGAGCTCAGGATGTGCTGAAGAGGAAGCAGATAGAGGAGGAAGAGTAGAGGCCCCAGCACAGAACCTTGTGGGACACCATGGGTAAGAGAGGTGGTGGAGGACCTAAACTTGGAGACGGCCACAGAAAAGGAGCACTCAGAGAGATAAGAGGAGAACCACTCCAGAGCAGATCCTGATAGGCCTACCCAGTCTCTCAGCCTCTCCAGTAGCAGGTGATGGTTAACAGTGTCAAAGGCTGCAGTCAGGTCCAGCAGGTCCAGAACAGAACAGTCCCCTGCATCACTGTGAGTCAGAAGGTCATTAGAGACCCTAAGAAGAGCTGTTTCAGTAGAATGAGCTCTACGAAAACCTGACTGGAAGCTATCATAGATGTTATGTTCATCAAGAGCAGCTGTGAGTTGTTTAGCCACAACCTTTTCCAAGATCTTTGAGATGAACGGAAGTTTAGAGATGGGTCTGAAGCTGCTATGGAGAGAGGGGTCGAGACTCAGTTTTTTAAGAAGTGGGTGGATTACAGCGTTCTTAAAGTAAGCAGGGACCTGACCAGAAACCAGAGAAGCATTAATTATAGAGAGCACGCTGGGAACAATGGACAGAAAAGCACTTTTAAACAAAGATGAGGGTAAGATGTCGAGGAGGCATGCAGAGGTCTTCATAGAGTTAACTAGTTTCGTTAACTCAGGCAAAGAAACAGGAGCAAAGCTATCTAGGATGATGGGCCTGTTTGGAGTCGGGAGAGGCAGCGATAAGGCTGAAGGAGAGATGCTAGATCTAACCTTATTGACTTTGTCCACAAAGAAAGATGGAAAGTTCTCACAGTCTGCAACAGAGTGGATGGAGGCTGTAGGAGAGGCAGGAGAGACGATGCTGCTGATGGTTTTAAACAGCACCTTGGGGTTCCCTTTGCTCTGAGACACCAGGTTGGAAAAATTGGAAACCCTGGCGTCTCTGACTGCAGAGTTAAAGGATGTCAGAAGATCCTTTAGGTACAGCAGATGGACGTGGAGATGGGTTTTCTTCCACAAACGCTCAGTTTTTCTGCATTGGCGCTTCAGGCTGCGAAGCCTGTCATTAAACCAGGGAGTAGGGTTCACTGCAGGAACTGATCTGGTTCTGACAGGACAGATGTTTTCCAGGATGGAGAGGCAGTGCTTGTTAAACTGAGAAGTTAAGGAATCGGGGTCGTTATCAGAAGAACAGGGTGGATAAAAAGCAGCAGAAAAATTGCTAGCTGTGCTCTCATTAAGAAAACGAGAACTAACCATACGGCGAGCAGGAGGTGGGGACTCAGAAACTGACAAGTTAAAGAAAATGCAATGGTGATCTGAAACATAAACATCCTCAGGACAATCACTGTCAGCATTTAGACTCAGGGTAAAAACAAGGTCTAGAGTGTGCCCCCTGGTGTGTGGGGCCAGAAACATGCTGGGTAAAGCCGAAGGTGTCCATAAGGCTGGAGAAATTCATGGCAAAGAGATCGGAGGGATCATCAACGTGGATGTTAAAATCACCAACAATCACCAGTCTGGACAGCTTCACAGTGGAGGATAGAGTCACTAAACTCCTGAAGGAAAGAACTGTTTGGACCAGGTGGACGATAGACCACAGCACAGTAGAACGGGTCCTTACGCCCAACTTTAATCAGCTGCAGTTCAAAGGAAGCAAAGTGACCAGAGGTTGTAGAGCTACATGGAAGATGGTCTCTGAAAACAACAGCTAGGCCTCCACCACGACCAGAACCCCGAGGCTGGCTAAGAAAAGAATAACCACTCGGGCAGAGTTCAATCAGAGCAGAATAATCAGATGTTGGCAAAAGGAGATCTGAGGCACTCAGGAGATACAAAAATTAAAAGCCTTTATTAGTACATGGCTTAAATTGTTAAAAACATCAATGCCAACACGTTTCAGCCCACAGGGCCTTCGTCAGGGCTCAAAATGTTTGTATGCTCACTCACCCCCATGTTAAAAAGGCCAATCAGTGACACCTGCCGAAGCTGGGCAGGTAGACTGCATTCTGATTGGATGACCAGTACAACACAAAAACTTTTTACATCTAAACAATCCTATTGTAAGGATGAATACTTACAAATATGAACTTTCACTTATAGAATTTGAGAAAAAATTATAAATATGCTACACAAATTGTAAGAAAACATGAGATTATAAATAAGGAGCTAAATCTAATTCTCCATTAAGACCTGGGAAATTAGTAGCTTTTAGTGTGTAAATCCAAAATGATTCTCTTTGCAAGAGTTTTTTAAGCCTATCTCCTCCTCTAATTGAATTTTTATATGTTCAATCCCTGTGATTTTAAGAGAGTTACAGCTTCCATGATTTGTGTCTTTATAATGCACTGCCATAGGATATAAAGGATTACCAGATCTGATTGCTTGTTTGTGTTCTGCAAGTCTTGCTTTTAACTTACGCTTAGTTCTTCCAATATAGAAGCAGCCACATGGGCATTCTAGTCTGTAGACCACAAATGAAGTATTGCAATTGATAAATGTATTATGTAAAAAGTACGTCCTGTGAAAACATCAGCAAAACAGTTAGTGTTAGTCATGTTGTCACAGTGAACACAATTTCCACATTTATAGTTGCCTTTTCGAGTTGATAACCAGGTTTTTTGTTGCTGTGGAGGAAGGTGACTTTGAACAAGTTGATCATTTAATGTTGGGGCTCATCTGAAGCTGATAGTAGGAGTATCTGGGAGAGCTTCCCTAAGAACACTGTCACTTTTCAGTATGTCCCAGTTTTTTGTAATTATTTTTTGATCTTGTTGGCTTGATCACTGAATTGGGTCACAAAATAAACACCATCTGATCTTTGTAGGTTCTTCTCTTTAGGTACCAATAGCTGTTCTCTTGGCAGGCTTTTAGTCTTATTAGTAGCAGTAGCTCAACAGGTTGAGCGGGTTGTCCAGTAATCGCAAGGTTGCAGGTTCAATCCCGGCTCCGGACAGAGAATTCTGCTGTTGTGTCCTTGGGCAAGACACTTAACCCACCTTGCCTGCTGGTGGTGGTCGGAGGGTCCAGTGGCGCCTGTGCTCGGCAGCCTCGCCTCTGTCAGTGTGCCCCAGGGCAGCTGTGGCTACATCGTAGCTCATCCCCACCATTGTGTGAATGGATGAATGATACACTGTAGTGTAAAGCACTTTGGAGTCCTTACTCTGAGAGGCGCTATACAAGTGCGGGTCATTTATCATTTATCATTATACGCTTTCAGTATAGTTCTTTGCTGGTATCCTCTTGTTGTAAAGCTCTGGCCCATAACTGTAGCATTTCTTTCAAATTCTTCTTCTGTGTCACAAATACGTCTAAGTATTGAAACTGACCAGTGGGAATGTTGTTTATTAACCATGATGGATGGAAACTGTCTGCTCTGAGGATTGTATTACGGTCAGTAGGTTTTCTAAAAATAGAAGTGTGGAAATCTCCATTATCAGATTTTGAGATTTTTATGTCTAGGAAATTAATTTCTGATGAGGAGAATTCTAGGCTGAGTTTCAAACTTTTGTTAGTTTTGTTAAGATATGAATGGAATTTAAGTAGTTCTGATTCTGAACCAGACCACAGCAGAATAATGTCGTCAATGTATCTTCCCCACCACATCATCTTATCAGCATAGACATTACGATCAGAGTATACACGTTTCTTCCCAAAGTCCCATAAAAAGATTAGAGTAATTGCGTGCAAAGCATGCTCCCATTGCTGTACCTTTTTTCTCTCTAAAAAATTGGTTCTGAAACAGAAACACATTGTTACATAAAGTCCACTTCGCCAGCTGAAGGATGAAAGAAGAAGGAGGCATATCTTCTGAATGTCTTTGGTCCAGGTAATAGGTTAGTGCTTCTAGTCCTTCTGTGTGGTCATTGTTAGTGTATAGCGCCTCCACATCCATAGTAACAAGAAGTCCAGGTCCTTTGTTCCTTATATCATTCAGTTTGTTCAGTACTTGAGTAGTGTCTTGAACAAAAGAAGGCAGTTCTGAAACCAATGGTTTAATGAAAAAATCTACAAACTGTGAGGCTGGTTCTGTGATTGATTCATTGCCACTAATTATTGGTCTGCCTGGTGGATTCTCCCAAGTTCTTATGGATTTTAGGGAGCATGTAGAAGGAAGGAATTCTTGGGTGCTCATTCAGTAGAAAGTCATGTTCTTTTTGTGAGATCCATTGTTCGTTTTTAGCATGTAAAATCATCTCCTTAAGTTCAGTCTTTATTTGCTCTGTTGGATTAATTTGAATGTGTTCATAGTATTCACTGTTATCCAACTGTCTCTTACCTTCTGTGACATATTGGTCTCTGCCCCACACAACTACCGCTCCTCCTTTATCAGCTCTCTTGATGATGATGTCTTAGCATAGCATAGCATAGCATAGTTTATTTATATAGCACATTTAAAATGCAGCATGGGAGCTGCCCAAAGTGCTGCACAGGCTAAAACAAAACACACCATTACAAGGAGCTAAAACAAAGGATAAAAATCTCAATTAAAAGCAGAGAAAACATGATGAATACTAAGAGCACATTAAAACAATGACACAATAAAACACTAAAACGAGTCACTGTCTAAAAGCCAAAGTGTAAAAGTAGGTCTTTAAACGAGATTTAAAAACCGCCAGAGATGTAGCCTGCCAAACTCCAATGGGCAATGAGTTCCATAGCTTTGGGGCAGCATGGACAAATGCTCGATCCTCCCGCGATTTGAGTCTCATCCGCGGCGTATACAGCAGCAAAAGGTCAGCCGACCTCAACGAGCGGGTGGGCACATATGGAGTGAGAAGGGCAGAGAGGTAGGAAGGTGCCAGGTCATTGAGTGCTTTAAAAACAAAAGTCAGTAACTTAAACTGCACTCTGAAAATGACAGGGAGCCAGTGAAGAGTGCCAGGACAGGGGTAATGTGGCTACGTCGGTGTGTACCCGTCAAGAACCTGGCAGCAGCGTTCTGAACAACCTGCAGCCGATTCAGGGCAGAGTCCGGAACACCAATGAGTAGGGCGTTTGCATAGTCCAGGCGAGAGGTAATGAATGCATGAATGACTGACTCCAAATGCCTCCGTTTCAGGATTTGTCTGAGGTGAGTAAGGCGGCGAAGCTGATAAAAACAAGACCTCACTACCAAGTTTATCTGTGGGGCCATTGTGAGTCCAGCATCCAGCTTGACCCCGAGACTCGTCACACACTGTTTGGGGTTAAGGATTAAAAGATCACAAACAGGGTGAGAGCCATGGCGGTTGCGGGGGTCAAAAACAATAAACTCAGACTTCTTTTCATTCAGTTTTAAGAAGTTGGATGCCAGCCAGCCCTTCACGTCATCCATACATGCAGCCAATTTCGAGCCTGCATTTTTCTCGTCCATTTCCATGTATAGCTGACAGTCATCTGCATAGATGTGGTAGCTCAGGCCATGCTGATTCAGGATATTGCCCAGAGGCAGAAGGTAGATTGAAAACAGCAATGGCCCAAGAACGGAACCTTGCGGCACCCCCCAAGGCAGTGGAAGACTGGAGGATGCACAGTCACCAATCTGTACAGAGATGGTACGGTTTGATAGGTAGGAGCGGAACCATTTAAGCGCCACCCCCGTCACCCCAACCCAAGACCCAAGCCGATCCAATAAAATATGGTGATCGACCGTATCAAAAGCCGCTGAAAGGTCCAGCTGGAGCAGCAGTACCGTAGACGCAGAGTCAGATGCCACCAGAATATCATTTAGCACCCTAACCAAAGCAGACCCAGTGCTATGGTTTGGTCTAAAGGCTGACTGAAATACATCCAACAACGAGTTGCTATTCACATGGGCAGAGATCTGGCCATGCACAATTTTCTCAAGGACCTTCGAGAGAAACGGGACTTTCGATATAGGGCGGAAGTTCTCATAAGTGGAGGGATCCAACCCAGGTTTTTTCAATATCGGCTGAACAACCGCATCTTTAAAAACCTTAGGGAACACTCCAGTGCTGAGGCTAATGTTAAAAATGTTCATGAGTGCCGGGCTCAGCGCAGACACCGCGTCACGCACCAATTTAGCCGGGAGGCAGTCCACCGAAGAGCCAGCTGGCTTCATGGAGCTAATCAGTTTCATCAAGTCAGCAAGCTGAACAGGAGTAAAGTCTGAGAAGGCAGGTGGATCCGGCGGTTCTACATGGATAGTGTGTATTTGAGGCTGGAGGCTAAGCCTAATACCAAGGATCTTGTTGAGGAAAAAGCTCTGTAGCTCTGTGCATAAAGCAACAGTAGGATTTAGACCATCAGACTCATTTAACAGTAGCAGGGAGTTAACTGTGCTGTACAGCCTGGACTGGTCTCCATGATGCTGTGAAATGATAGCAGAAAAATAATTATTACGAGCAAATCTAACTGCTCTCTGGTAGCGTGAAAGTGCATCAACCAGGAGCAGCCGAGAGCATGACAGTCTGTCTCTCTTCCACCTCCGTTCCAGCACCCTACACTGTCGCCTGAGGCTACGAGTGTAATCATTCAGACAAGGGTCACATGTTGTCTGTTTCCGCCTTGGTCTCAGAGGGGCTACAGCGTCCAGAGCAGCAGAGCAGGTCACCTGAACCGATGCAGAAGACCATCTACATCCATGCAGGAAACAGACAAGGGCGGAGTGAGGGCATCAGTGTCCAAAACCGACAGAAAGTTGGAAGTCGTACTCGGAGATAAGTGCCTGGAGTAACGAGCAGACCGTCGCCGGGCTGGAGGAAGGAGACGTGAGATGCTGAACGTGATCACAGCATGGTCCGAAAACGCCAATGGATCCACAGATAAATCATGCACATCCAGTCCAAAAGATAAAACCAAATCCAGGGTGTGCGAGTCAGCATGAGTGGGAACATTTACCAGTTGCTGTAGTCCAAATGAGTCTAAAACATTCATAAAATCCCTCACCAGTGGTTTCAGAGGGCAGCAGACGTGGATATTAAAATCACCCAAAATAATCCCCTGTTCATATTTTGGGAGCACATCAGCTAAAAGGTTGGAGAATTCATTTATAAAATCCTTATTGTATCTTGGTGGCCTGTAGCACAGTAAAACGAGGATGGGAGGAGAGAAGCCCAGCTCTAATACTGAGACTTCAAAACTGGTCGGAGCCATCAGCCCAGCAAGAGGTTTAAGTGGGAGATTTGAACAGTACAGGGACAGCAAGCCCCCCCCCCCCCCCCGGCCAGAGAGTCTCGGTTCATTAACAATGTTACAGTCAGGAGGACAGAGTTCGACCAAGGAAGCCGTCTCACCTGGCAGAGCCCACGTCTCCATCATGCAGAACAGGCTCACAGCGTTATCGGTGTAAAAATCCTTTAGGATAGCTGTCTTATTTCCCAGCGAGCGGACGTTCAGCAGAGCAATCCGAAGCTGCGGCAGAGAGCTGGATGGAAGCTGATTTGAGGTTCGCCAAAACCCCGACCTCACGGGATAGAGGAGATTTTCCGGATTTATTCCACCAGTGCGCTGCGCTTGCTGGGAGCTCCTGCGCGCACGGGCCAGCCTTTGGCGCTGCAGAACCCAGATGGATCCAGGCGAGAAATCACAGAGGGGTACGTCCTGGAAGAAACGACCATCGCTTTTATCTCGCCGAAGGGCCCTTATCCTAACCCGGACGCCACCACGTTTTTCACGCCGTCTCCACCGCCTCGGGTTTCGCCCCACTCGGTCCGGGACAGCCAGCAGGAATGCCGGGACCTTGTCAAACAGGTGACCAAACGTCAGCCTGAACTCAGCATCATGTAGCCCGAGTCCAGGGCTCAACCGAAGATCAAGAAGGGTGAGTCGATCATATTTAAAAATGTGATCACAAAAAGCTAAAAAGTGACTCAAAAACAATGCTAAAACCACAATTACAAGCAACAGATGGCGTGCCGCAACAGTCGGCGCCATCTTGTCACACTTCATTAGCTGATAACCTCTTAATTGCATCTCTTTCTTTGTTTGTGAGATTATGCTTCGTTTTATTTTTAGATGCAAAGAGTTGATCAACTTCATGTGTAACTTTTTTGTAGAAGACATTTAAGTCTGATTACATATGTTGGGTATAAAGGTGGACTTGGGTCTGAGTGGTGTTCTCCCACCATCTTGCTGTATATGGTCTCGAGAAGCTGCTTGACTTGGATTCGTATGGTACCAGACCTTCAGCTGAAGATTACGGTGAAACTTGAACAAATCCATTTTGGTCTGGAATTTTAACAATTTAAGGCTTTTTATTTTTGTATCTCCTGAGTGCCTCAGATCTCCTTTTGCCAACATTTATGTGGATCCCTTGGCTGAAGAGCACCAGTGAGAGCACCAGATAAGATTTCTCACACCCATGCAGCACTTCCAGCATTTTTTCTATTTGCAGAATAATCAGATGTTTGCTGCCAAACTTCAGTCAGAAACAGAAAATCCAGGCTTTTAGACAGAATTAGATCATTGAGCAGGAAGGTGTTATTGTTAACAGAGCGGGAATTTAATAGAGCCATACTGAGTGAGGTGGAGGAATCAGAAACCACAGAAACAGCTGGAGTTAGTGGACGTAAATTAGCAGGGTTAGATCCACGGTGTTTATAAAAACCACATATGGAGGGAACAGGTGGAGAAACCACTGAGGAATGAGGATAAACCAACCTTAAAAAACTTGGACGGATGAAACCCGTCGCAACGCGGCCTGGCGGAAATGCGGAAGTGGCGCTCAGGTCACCAAACAAAGGACAAGAAGCTAGAAGATCGCGCCGATGTTTACTAGATAAACCACGCTTTAAGAGAAGTCTCATTCTCACCTGGATTCCTGCTCATTTACCTCTTTTCCTCTGACGTTTTCCCGGGATCGGACAAACATCGCTAGAGGTGCGCAGCTCTGGATCGTCGATTGGTTTCGGGCCGGTACGCCGCTCAGGTGAACAAACAGGATGGTACGTCCTCGGTGCATCTTGGGCGATCGTGAACGAACGGAAGGACAAAAGAGTCTGGCGATCATAGGAGATGGTAGCTGGGACACTACTGAAGAAGATCGCAGACAAGAGCAAGGTGGAAAAGAGGAGGTTAGTGGAGAAAAATTTGAAAAAGTGGCCGGTGACCGCGGCTAGGCCAAGCACAGGCGCCATCTTGCTGACCGGGGGGTCGTGTGCGTGTGTCAAGAAGTCATGAAGGGTCCGGTGCAATGTGGATCGGGTGGCAGACCAAGACGGGAGCCTTGGCGGTCCGATCCCCGGACAAGAAAACTGGTTTTTGCGACATGGAACGTCACCTCGCTGGCGGGGAAGGAGCAGGAGCTTGTGGCAGAGGTTGAGCGGTTCCGGCTAGATGTAGTCGGACTCAGCTCGACACTTAGCATTGGCTCTGGAACCCAAGTCCTTGAGAGGGGTTGGACACTCTCCTTTGCTGGAGTTGCTCCGGGTGAGAGGCGGAGGGCTTGGGTTGGCTTTTTGTTAGCCCCAAGACTCTCTGCCTGTGTGTTGGGGTTTACCCCGGGGGATGAGAGGGTAGCTTCCCTGCGCCTTCAGGTCGGGGAACGGGTCCTGACTGTTGTTTGTGCCTAAGGGCCAAATATCAGTTCAGAGTACCCACCCTTTTTTGAGTCCCTGGGACGAGTGCTAGATAGTGCTCCATCAGGGGACTCCATTGTCCTGCTGGGGGACTTCAATGCTCACGTGGACAATGACAGCTTGGCAGGAACGGCCCACCTGATCTGAACTCGAGTGGTGGTTCATTATTGGACTTCTGTGCATCCGCAGTTTGGCCATAACGAACACCATGTTCGAACATAAGGATGCCCATCGGTACACTTGGTACCAGGACAGCCTAGGTCGCAGGTCGATGATAAACTTTGTAGTCGTATCATCTGACCTGTAGCCGTATGTTTTGGACACCCGAGTGAAGAGAGGAGCGGAGCTGTCAACTGATCACCACCTGGTGGTGAGTTGGATCAGATGGCAGGGGAAGATGCCGCGTAGACCTGGCAGACCCAAACGCATAGTGAGGGTTTGCTGGGAAGGCCTGGCAGAAGAACCTGTTAAGACGGTCTTCAACTCCCACGTCCGGCAGAGCTTTAACCGCATTCCGAGAGCAGTAGGGGACATTGACTCCGAGTGGGCCTTGTTCCACTCTGCGATTGTTGAGGCAGCTGTTGCTAGCTGTGGTCATAAGGTGGCCGGTGCCTGTCATGTGGCAACCCCCGTACCTGCTGGTGGGCACCAGGGGTTCGAGAAGCTGTCAGGCTGAAGGAGGCCTAAAGGGCGTGGCTGGTCTGTGGGTCTCCGGAGGCAGCAGACAGGTACCGGATAGCCAAGCGGGGTGCAGCACTGGCAGTTGCCAAGGCAAAATCTCAGGCGTGGGAGGAGTTTGTTGAGGCCATGGAGAAAGACTTATCCATCGGCTCCAAAGAGGTTCTGGCAAACTGTCCGGCGCCTCAGGAAAGGAAGGCAGCAACTCGCTCACACTGTTTACAGTGGGGATGGGGAGCTGCTGACGTCAACTGAGGCTATAGTCGGACGGTGGAAGGAATACTTTTAGGAGCTCCTCAATCCCACCGAGGAGGAACCAGAGCCGGGAGACCTGGGGATGGACTATCCAATCTTGGGGGGCAGAAGTTGCTGAGGTAGTCAAACAACTACACAGCGGCGGAGCCCCTGGGCGGATGAGGGTCGTCCTGGGTATCTCAAGGCTATGGATGTTGTTGGGCTGTCATGGTTGACACGTCTCTGCAACATTGCGTGGTAATCGGGGGGACTTCCGGTGGAGTGGTAGACCGGGGTGGTGGTCCCCATCTTTAAGAAGGGCGTGTTCCAACTATAGGGGGATCACACTCCTCAGCCTTCCTGGAAAGGTCTACTCCAAGGTACTGGAGAGTAGGGTCTGATTGATAGTTGAATCTCAGATTGAGGAGGAGCAATGTGGTTTTCGTCCTGGCTGTGGAACTGTGGACCAGCTCTATACCCTTGCAAGGGTGATGGAGGGGGCATGGGAGTTTGCCCAACCAATCCACATGTGTTTTGTGGATTTGGAGAAGGCCTATGACCGTGTCCCCAGGGGCACCCTGTGGGGGATGCTCCAGGAGTATGGGGTGGGTAGCTTTCTGTTAAGGGCCATTCAGTCCCTTTACCAAAGGAGCGTGAGTTTGGTTCGCATAGCCGGTAGTAAGTCGGACCTGTTCCCGGTGAGGGTTGGACTCCGCCAGGACTGCCCTTTGTCAGCGGTTCTGTTCATTACCTTTATGGACAGAATTTCTAGGTGCAGCCGTGGTGTGGAGTGTGTCGAGTTTGGTGGCAGTAGAATCTCGTCTCTGGCTCTCGATTTACCGGTCGATCTACGTCCCAATCCTCACCTATGATCACGAGCTTTTGGTAATGACCGAAAGAACGAGATCGCGGATACAAGCGGCCGAAAAGTTTCCTCCGTAGGGTGGCCGGGCCCAGCCTTTGAAATAGGGTGAGGAGCTCGGACATTCGGGAGGGACTCGGAGTAGAACCGCTGCTCCTCTGGATCGAAAGGAGCCAGTTGAGGTGGTTTGGGCATCTGGTCAGGATGCCTCCTGGACGCCTCCCCGAGGAGGTGTTTCGGGCATGTCCTGCCGGCAGGAGGCCCCCGGGTCGACCCAGGACACGTTGGAGAGGTTACATCTCCAATCTGGTCCTGGAACGCCTTGGGGTCCTGCTGGAGGAGCTGGTGGAGGTGGCCAGGGAGAGGATGGTCTGGAGCTCCCTAATTGGGATGCTGCACCCAGATAAGTGGAGGAATACGACTAAGACGTGTCCATTTGTCCATTTGCAGGTTTGTTGTTTTCCAAAGAATCTTTAGATGCATCAGATTCATGCAGATGTCCATCCATTCATTTTCTTCCCCTTATCCACTCGGGTCACAGGGGCCTAAGCAGGCCCAGCCTAAGTGGGGATGCCCAGACTTCTTTCTCCCCAGTCACTTTGGCCAGCTCCTCTGGGGGAATCCTAAGGCGTTCCCTGGCCAGCTATTACACCCCTCCAGGCCTAGGATTACCAAGAGGGGCAATGCAAGTGTGGTGGGAGCAAACACGAGGACAATAAAAAGTCAAAAGGAGTTTATTTAACTAAAAGTATCCCTGGCAGGTGAAAACTGGTCCTTGAAAATAATAAAGCCAGAGGTCTGTTTAAACTAGTCTCTTAAAAATATAACTAAAGCTCTTGGCAAGGCCCCACACTCGTATAATACCCTCCCTTGGGTATGTTGTCCTCCTTTCGGTCCCGTGCTGCTCCTAACGTGGCCGGCGTCTCACGCTCTCCCGTTCTCTCGGTCTCTCTCTCTGAGCGGATAGTTCTCCTCCAGGAAAAGATCCCCGTGTTATCTGTCTTTTCTCGTTCAGGTAATCCACGGATCGTGTATGTAACTCGTCTCCACTATCTCCGGCTGCAACTCTCTTCCGGAACACTGCTTCTTTACTCTGCTTTTGCTTCTCTGTTCCGCTCTGCGCTCCTTCTTCTAAACTCCCGAACTCTGTGACGGGACTCCTCTTCCGCTTTGCGCCCTCGCTCCTTCTGGACCCTCTCAAGCGCTCTCTTCGCATTTCGTCTTTTCCGTCCCGCACCCCTGTCTTGCATCTCGTCTTCCTTTATAAGAAGTCCTGATGAGCACTGATTGTCCCCAGCTGGTGTCAGCGGGCCGGCAGAAGGGTGTGTCTTGGCGTGCCTCTCTCCATGGTGCTGATTAGCTGTCTCAGCGGGTTGGAGAGAGGAGCTGTCCATGGTGCAGTGGTTTAAAATAGAGCTCAGGAACACAGAGGTTACACCAGCCAAGAAAAATAGTCCCTCCAGCGTGTCCTGTGTTTTCCTTTGGGTGTCTTCTTGGTTTGATGTGCCCGGAAATCCTCACCAGGAAGGCGTCTAGGAGACATCCTAACTAGATGCCCTAGACACCTCAACTGGCACTTCTTAATGTAGAGGAGCAGCAAATTTACTCTGAGCCCCTCCCAAATGATAGATCCCTATGTCTAAGGGCGAGCCCAGTCACCCTGCAAAAAAAATAAATAAATAATTTTGGCCGCTTGCATCTGCAATCTCATTCTTTCAGTCACTACCCAAAGCTCGTGACCATAGGTGAGGGTAGGAACGTAGATCGACCGGTTCAGCTCTCTTCACCATGCCAGACCGGTACAACACCCACATCACTGCAGATGCAGCAACCAATTCAGCTATCAGTCTTGCTCTCCATCTTTCACTCATTTGAGAACAAGACCCAGAGTTACTTAAACTCCCTTCACTTGAGGCAGGACCACGTCCCTGACCTGGAGAAAGTAAAGTACCCTCTTCCAGTACAAGACCATGGTCTCAGATTAAAAGAGGTGATTCTCATCCCACCCGCTTCACTTTCGTCTGGGAACCGCTCCAGTGAAAGCCGGAGATCACGTTCTGATGAAGCCAATAGGTCAGGACCACATCATCTGTAAAAAGCAGAGGCCTGATCCTCAGGCCACCAAAACAGATCCCTTCAACACCTTGCCAGTGCCTAGAAATCCTGTCTATAAAAGTTATGAACAGAATCTGTGACAAAGGGCAGCCTTGGTGGAGTCCAACTCTCACTGGGACTGAGCCCAACTTACTGCCAACAATGTGGACCAAGCTCTGACACCGTTAATACAAAGGGCCCGGTACCCCATACTCGCGGAGAGTGAGGGGTGCTGCTGGATTGAAATGTCTCTCTGGTTTCTGTCTCCGTGGGGGGTCTCCGTGACTGAATCTAATGCCAGTGAATACTAATTTGGGAAGGCAGCTGTAATAAGGAGTGAAATTGTTTATAGGTTTTAAAATAGTTTCCAGCCCAAAGCGGACAGGGCTTGACAGGGGTGTTCCTGAAATTGTGGATGAAAACTCCACCTCTCCTGGTTGCGACTCCACTGAGTGTGACTTCTTGTCTTCTGCGCATATGAGTTGTTTTGGAGTCATCAACCATTTACACTGGGTAGTCTTTGGTGTTTCATTTCAGTTATAATGTGAACAACCACACAAAAAAATCAGATTTATTTAAAAAAATTAAATTGAGCATCAAGACCTGCAGTGTGAGCCTAGTAGCCTAAAGCATTTTTAGGAATGAGAGTGATTATCTATCATTTGTAATTTTAGAGGTGTGGGAAACTGTTTAATCAATACATTTGCAGTGGTTCCTGGTACGAATGAAAACCTTGCAAGTAATACTCAAGGCAAAATAAGCCACAAAATGCTTGGATCAGCACAGGCAAGTTTCTTGCAGCAAACAGTGGCATAGCACGGCAGGATTTGAAGACTTATTTCCTGACATTTGGACACCTTGCCTCGGATTGGATACAACAAAACATGTTCAGCCTGCATGAAAAACACAAAAATAATCATTAAAAATAGTTTTTCAGCGTCTCACACTTATAAACTGTAGTTACTTATCTTCCATTTTCCCCTCAAACCATATAATTATAATGTATTGTAAATAATGTAAAATTTTTCTGATTAAACAAGTTTATCAAACTATGATTCAGCTGTTGTGATCAATATGACCAAAGGGCCTGGTACCCCATACTACTGTAGTACCCCCCACAGGGCCTTGGGGGGACATGGTCAAATGCCTTCTCCAAATCCACAAAACACATGTAGATTGGTTGGGCGAACTCCCATACACCCTCCAAGATCCTCCTATGGATATACACTCACCTAAAGGATTATTAGGAACACCATACTAGGGCTGCAACTAACGATTATTTTCATAATCGATTAATCTGTCGATTATTTTTTCGATTAATCGGTTTGTTATTGTTTAGCTATTTAACCTATACAAGTGATGAATACATTTCAGTTAAGAAAAAGAAAAACATAAGAGAATTGTGCAGTTGACTGCAATCTATTTTATTGCACATGAACACAGTCAGTGGTGTAAAATGAGCTAAACAATGCAAAATATCAGTCCAGAATTATTTTTTGGCATCAAAATATAAAGGTAAATTCCATAAAAAATAATGTAGAATTGCTGGGGGGTGAGTGTCTTGTTCCCCATGCAGTTGTCCGTCGTTGCTTGTTTTTTTCTGCATAAGAAACACAAATAGACTGAAATAAGTACACATATAAAATAAAGCAGCACACACACTACAACACTAAATCAATATTATATTTGAATTAATTAACAATATACAGTGATCATTTATTTTGACAAAAATGTGTTATGAGGTGTTTTACAGCATTAGATAGTAAAACAGCCTTTTAATAGTAAAAAAATTACCTTCTGAATTTCTCCTGTATTTTAAAATTGAAAGCGTACAACCATGCCACGATATATTCACCTGGACACAGCTCGTCTGTATATTTTTCTCCGCGGAGTTGTCCTTTTTTGAATGAAGAACATAGTTATGGGTTTGTGCCGTTTTTCTCTCAACGAGAACATTCTTATAAACAGACGTGCTAAATTTAGCAAGCTCATGATTCACAACACGGAGGAGATTCACGATTGCATCTAGTCAATCAGAAGTAGAACACCGTAGACTGACGCGGCAAACAAGCATGTTTAACATCCACTATAACGAACTCAGGTAAAACACTAAGTCCCAAATTTGATCTGCGTGTAGTGATATTTAGCTAGTTTATTTGCTGTTACTTACCGGGTTGGCTCTTCCTCTGCTGCATCAGCCACCGCAGTCAAGTGAGCCGTCATTTGTGCATCAGCCCCACATGTTTTCGTCTCAAATGTTCACTTAGGGACGTCGTGCTCCCGTGCCATGCTAGATGGTTTTTGCATATTTTGCAGGTCACCCGTCTTTTCATCTAGAGTGAAGTGCTCCCATACTCGTGAGGTTTTTGTCCGGGGTTTCTCTTCAGATTTGTCGCTTCTATTTTTCTTCCGTATTTCTTCTTGTTCCGCCATCTCTCACAGCAAGATGAGCGTCAGTAACGTGTTACGTCATGAAAACCGAGGGCATTTATTGGCTCGTTTCTTCTTCTACGGCTCCACTGGTAGATCAGTGGCTCATTACTGCCACACACTGGCGGCAAATTTAACAGCTTGTAACCGATGTCAGATTGTGGTAAAAATAGACTTTATGTGGTAAAATGTGATTATTGAACAACTAATCGATGACTAAAAAAGTTGTTAACTATTTTAATAATCGATTATAATCGATTAAATCGATTAGTTGTTTCAGCTCTACACCATACTAATAACCACACCATACTTTCACCTTCTGGTGAACTGCCTTAATTCTACGTGGCATTGATTCAACAAGGTGCTGAATGAATTCTTTAGAAGTGTTGGCCCATATTGATAGGATAGCATCTTGCAGTTGATGGAGATTTGTGGGATGCACATCCAGTGCACGAAGCTCTCGTTCCACCACATCCCAAAGATGCTCTATCGGGTTGAGATCTGGTGACTGTGGGGGCCATTGTAGTACAGTGAACTCACTGTCATGTTCAAGAAACCAAATTGAAATGATTGGAGCTTTATGACATGGTGCATTATCCTGCTGGAAGTAGCCATCAGAGGATAGGTAAATGGTGATCATGAAGGGATGGACATGGTCAGAAACAATGCTCAGGTAGCCCGTGGCATTTAAACGATGCCCAATTGGCACTAAGGCATGATGGATCCATGTTCTCATTCTGTTAATTCAAAATTTTGACTCTACCATTTGAATGTCTTAACAGAAATCAAGACTCATCAGACCAGGGAACATTTTTCCAGTCTTCAGTTGTGCAATTTTTGTGAGCTGGTGCAAATTGTAGCCTCATTTTCCTATTTGTAGTGGAGATGAGTGGTACCCGGTGGGGTCTTGTGCTGTTGTAGCCCATCCGCCTCAAGGTTAAATGATAAATGACCCGCACTTGTATAGCGCCTCTCAGAGTAAGGACTCCAAAGCACTTTTCACTGCAGTGTATCATTCATCCATTCATACACACATTCACACACTGATGGTGATGAGCTACGATGTAGCCACAGCTGCCCTGGGGCGCACTGACAGGTTGTGCACGTTGTGGTTTCACAAATGCTTTGCTGCATTCCTCGGTTGTAATTAGTGGTTATTTCATTCAAAGATGCTCTTTATCAGCTTGAATCAGTTGGCCCATTCTCCTCTAAACTTTATAATCAACGAGGCATTTTCACCCACAGGACTGCCGCATACTGGATGTTTTTCCCTTTTCACACCATTCTTTGTAAACCCTAGAAATGGTTGTGCGTGAAAATCCCAGTAACTGAGCAGATTGTTAAAAACTCAGACCGGCCCGTCTGGTACCAACAAGCATGCAATGCTCAAATCATTTAAATCACCTTTCTTTCCCATTCTGACATTCAGTTTGGAGTTCAGGAGATTGTGGTGAGCAGGACCACACCCCTAAATGCATTAAAGCAACTGCCATGTAATTGGTTGATTAGATAATTGCGTTAAGGAGAAGTTTAACAGTTTTTCCTCATAATCCTTTAGGTGAGTGTAGAGCTGGTCCAGTGTTCCAAGGTCAGGTGGAAAACCACATTGTTCCTCCTGAATCTGAGGTTCGACAATCCAGTGGACCCTCCTCTCCAGAACACCTGAAACGAACTTACCAGGGAGGCTCAGGTGTATTATCCCCCTGTAGTTTGAACACACTCTGTGGCACCCCTTTTTAAATAGTCTGCCAATTTAGTGGAACTGCCACCAATGTTCACGAGATACTGCAGAGCTGCGTCAACCAACACAACCCCATAACATCTAGGGTTAACCCTCCCACTGTCTTTATGGGTGACCTAGTGAGAAAAGTTGATCATTGAGCAGGATTGATGGTTTATCTCTTGAGGTCCATGTGGCAGGGGTGATGTGGTGCCCACTCCTCATCCCGGCCACATGGACCTCAAGGGATAAACCATCAACCCTGCTCAATGGTCAACTTTCCTTGCGGGGTCACACCCATTAGGACAGTGGGAGGGTTAAGGAATCTGGACGAATCTCATCCACTCCCAGAGCCTTGTTACCGAGGAGTTTTTTGACCACCTCAGTGACCTCGGCCCCAGAGATTGGAGAGTCCAACCCAAAGTCCCAAGACTCCGCTTCCTCACAGGAAGATGTGCCGGTGGTACTGAGGAGGTCTTTGAAGTATTCTGCTCACCGATCTACAACATCCCGAGTAGAGGTCAGCAGCACACCATTACCACTGTAAACAGTGTTAGTAGCGCACTGCTTTCCCACCCGAGCCACATTCCGCTTGCACTACCAGTAGCCTGCCTCTGGAGCCCCACAGGGCAAAAAGACCCAATAGGACTCTTTCTTAAGCTTGACAGCATCCCTTACTGCTGGTGTCTACCAACAGGTTCAGGGGTTGCCACCACGACAGGCACAGACAACAACCCTATGGCTGCAAATGTGGTTAGCCGCCTCAACAATGGAAGCCATAAATATGGTCCACTCGGACGCAATGTCCCCCGCTTCCCTCGGCACGTGTTTGAAATTCTGTGGGTTGTTTGAATTGAATCTCCTTCTGATAGCAAACTCCGCCAGACTTTCCTAGTCCCCCAGCTGAAGTCTCCATTAAAGTCCTCCGCATTTGTTCCACACAGCCTTAGGAGTGCAGACGTAACTGAGCACATGGGATGTCATGAGTGCAATTCCGAGCATGTGGGCAGGGCCAAAGAGCGCGAAGAAGTCAGCCGTGTCTCTATTAGAAAACAAAAGCAGCCTGAGTAGTCTTGCTTCTGGAAACTGTGACTGATATTGCATCCTGATTTGTGTGTGTGTGTGTGTGTGTGTGTGTGTGCGCGCGTGTGCGTGCGCCTGCCTACTCACAGCAGTGAGGGACAGAGAAAAACCGCTTCAGTCAGAGGCTTGTTAACTCACAGCATCAAGAATGATAATGAATCTCGCAAGCGGGAAGCCCTCGCAGGTTGATTCTATCTGCCAATTGGAGGTTCCCCCTAATGGTAGGCGTGCTTTTGAGCCATCCAATCAGTCAGCAGTGGGTGTGTTGGATCAGTTCGGCTCCAAGCAGACCTCCTAGAGAAGAGGGCTGAAAAGACATGAGAAAATCCAAGGCTACCTAAATGAGAAAACTCCCAATACGGTCCAGGCGGAGTGGAGCTGATGCTAGTGCGTAAGGGCGTTTAGTCTGCTTTCTCACCTAGAACCTGTTTGCCATGGGTGACCCTACCAGAGGTATAAAACCTCAGACAACTTACCTCCTAGAATCATTGGGGCACATAAGCCCCTTCACCACGGTAAGGTGGCAGCCCAGGGAGGGGAATCACATTGTAGCGTTGTTAATCTATATAAGTAGAATTTAACGCTGTTGCTATTCAGCTTTGTTAAACCTTGAGAAAGATCAACCGAATTGGCAATGAAAGTTATATCATATATATATCCACGGATATTTATATTTGATAGAAGTTCATACACCAACTGGCTTGGTCTATATTTAATCAAAAGATTAATATTCATTTTAAGAGATTTAAATTAATAGCAAACGTTTATTAATTCAGAAGATCTAAAAAGATCTTTGCTCGTTCAATGACCAAATATACACCACTCTGTGTCTTATTTCAAAGAAGAGTCAGGTTTAAAAAGTTAAGAAGTTATTACTAACAATTTAAAGATGACAGTTTAAAAGACAATTCATAAATGACAATTTATAAAAGGCTTTGGCATTAAAGCTTGGTATTAAAGCAATCTGTGTCTGGATGAAACTAAAAATGAAGTGTGTGTTTGGATGTGTGAATGTAAGTCTCAGAAGGTTTTTATCTTAGAGAGAGAAAACGTGTTCTGGGAGAAAAAATTTGGTTTGCAGTTAAGCTAAATTATTTCTTAATAAAAGGCATTCAGACGCAATCTGTCGGAAGTGTCTACCTCACCCAGTTGGAGACCCCCTTTTGGATCCGAGATGTCAGGAGGAGATGATGACCTCCCAAGCACGAGGTGGGTAGAAGAACCGTAGTACGACCAAATCGGTCCTGAGATGTCTCCGGGTCACAACGACTGATGAAACTGGTTGCGTCTCAAAAAATTAATAACTCTGAAGGAGTTAACATCAGCTTGTGCTGCAGATGGCGTTTCTGTTGAAGCAATTCTATCGGCGTGACAGAAAAGCTTTAGTAGAGGTTTCGAACGGCCAACTCGATCCTCTGGACTCTCGTTGCCACAGAGAGAATTTGGTGAGCTCAAGAACTGAACTTGAACTGAGGAGTGAAGTTTTAAGAGACGGCCGGTAGTCTTATTCTAACGAACTAGATTTTGACATGTTAGAGGGTGGGACTTATCATACCTCGGAACACGCCCTCTCAGAGACAGAAAAATCTGGGTTGTCATGTGACAAAAGGTTATGCAAGTGCAAGGTTACCATTTAACATGGAGACTATGTGTGAGGATGCAAATAATACACTTGTCATGATTAAACATTACTGATTATCATAAATAATTATTAACCACAGAATAAAAATTCATTTCAGTAATTAAATACATTTATAATGAACCTTTGGTGATTTAACATTAAAAGAGTTTATTCTAAATGATTCTTCTGGAACGTGATAAAATCCTTGTCTTGCTGTGGAGGCAAAGGAAGTCAAGAAATGGGAAGGCAGATTAAAGATGGTTTACAGCAGACTTTGCGTCTCCTGTAATGGATAATCTGTAGTAGGGCTGCACGATATTAGGTCAACCTGCGATATTCGATAACAGTGCTTAATATTGCGATATCGATATTACTCACGATAAATAACCAAATACTAAAGTATGCCGTGTTGATGTCGTCTGGCGTCTGACGTCTGCTCTGGGTTCAAAGCAAACAAAAACTAATGCATGAATTCCATTACAACATACCATTTTTATTGAAAAATATGCAGCTGCACCTGCTACTGTATTAGCAGCAAAACAACAAACTGCATGCATGCAGTTTCTCAGTGACTTTAAAACATCACCTCCACCATAAAACTTTTTCTGATGCTCCAAATACAGAAAAACATCCCTTACCAGGGTTTTCTGAATAAATAAAAAAAATCTGAATATAAGTTTAAATGTTAAATAATAGTTAACATCACTTAAATGCAACAGCAAATTATCTCATTGCTACTGAGCATTTTCTCCACTTATGTGGTTATGATATAAGGCTGTTGCTGTAATTGGGAAGTGAACTGTGCTGGGCCAAACTAGGAGAATATTAAGATTTTCTGAGGGAAAGAGAAAAACAATTGTCAATTGTCAATTGAAAAACAATTTTCAGAAGAGGAACTGGCAAAAAAAAACTACATGGAAAATATGTGAAAACATTTGTTTTTAACCCCAAATTGAACAAGTTTACCTAGATCTTAAAAAGCAGCTCAGATGATGAAACTGCAACTATGATTCTGATAACAAGCTAACAAATTGAACTAGCTCCTCTTAAGATAACCGGCTAGCAGAGCTTCTGACTGACAGTTTATGTGCAGCAGCAAATCAACTATCCTGATTGACAAGGTTATAAAAGCTCATAAATGAAAAATCACTTTGATATGTGGGGGAACTTTTCCAGGCCCTCTTTAGCAGGGTGGGACTGGGAGGAGAGTGCTGTAGCCTTTTAGCTGGAAGCTAACCGTAGCCTTGGGCTAACGTCACCACCCGGTGGAGCACTAGCGACATGGAGGTAGGTGGGTTGGTTCACCGGCCTTTGTCGGAGTCAGCCCGGTTATTATCAGCTGCTTAACGACACCGAGCGGACTCACGTTCACGTTTGAAAGCAGCGCTGATTCCAGAAACCTCAGCACAAAGTGCGTTCGTTAATCTGAGCCAGCATGATGAACAAGGGAAGCAAGCGGCAGCAGAAAGCGGGGGCGGAGCAGAGCGGAGATGGTGGAATTTTTGGGGTAAGGGTCTACGTAGGGGGCGGGCATATTAGGTGAACGGACCCATCTGATTGGCCACATATCAGAAGAGCTACATTTGATTGGTCAAATAATACTTCCACGTAAAAAACAGAGCTGGTTTACAAAAAACTGATGTATGACACGGACGGAAATGTTTGAACCAAACATTTATCGCCGTTTTTGACGTGCTTTGCGATGGGCCTATCGCACATCCTGTTAACGTGATGACGATAATTTTTCAATATATCATATTATATATTCAATATATTATATATATTATATATTGAATATATTATATATATTCAATATATATATATATATATTCAATATATTATATATTATATTATATTATATTCAATGTATATTATATTCAATATATTATGCAGCCCTAATCTGTAGATAGGAGTACAGCCAAGTCAGCTTGACCCAGCTGCCACCCCTCACCTGGACACTCTTACTCCTCTTTCCTCTAAATCACAAGCTGCGTTCCTTGTGAAGGAAGAGGATGTCTGCAACATCTTTAGGAGACAGAATGTACGGAAGGCACCAGGCCCAAATGGACTAACTCCTTCCTGCCTCAGGACATGTGCTGTCCAACTAGCACCTGTCTTCACAACGATATTCAACAGATCGCTGGAGCTGTGTGAGGTTCCATCATGCTTCAAAAGCTCCACTATCATCCCAGTACCAAAGAAATCCTCCCCTACCGAATTGAATGACTACAGACCCGTGGCTTTGACATCAGTAGTCATGAAGTCCTTTGAGCGTTTTGTGCTGTCCCATCTTAAAAGCACCACAGGCCACCAGCTGGATCCCCTGCAGTTTGCCTATAGGGCAAACAGGTCAGTGGATGATGCAATTAACAAGGGGCTGCACTTCATCCTGGAACATCTTGATCAACCAAGGACCTACGCAAGGATATTGTTTGTGGATTTTAGCTCTGCTTTTAACACCGTTATACCAGAAATCCTCACCTCAAAGCTTTCTCAGCTCACTGTTTCCCCTGCTATGTGTCAGTGGATTTCCAGCTTCCTGACAAATAGGAGCCAGCATGTGCGGTTGAACAATGCTACGTCTGGCACAAGGTAGATCAGCACCGGTACACCACAGGGGTGCGTCCTTTCTCCACTGCTCTTTTCATTGTACACCAATGACTGCACCTCTAATGACTCATCTGTAAAAATCCTGAAATTTGCAGATGACACCACTGTCATTGGGCTCATCCAGGATGGGGATGAGTCTGCTTATCAGCGAGAAATTGAGAGGCTGGTGGTCTGGTGTAGTCAGCACAATCTTGAGCTTAACACCCTTAAGACTGTGGAGATGGTCGTGGATTTTAGGAAGCTTCCCACAGTGCTGCCCCTCCTCACAATATCCAACAGCCCAGTGTCAATGGTGGACTCATTCAAGTTCTTGGGAACTATCATTTCCAGGGATCTGAAGTGGGAAACAAACATCAACTCCATCGTCAAAAAGGCTCAGCAGAGGATGTATTTCTTATGGCAACTAAGGAAGTACGGCCTACCACAAGAGCTGCTGATCATCTTCTATACTGCTGCAGTCGAATCCATACTTTGCTCATCCATCACTGTCTGGTTTGGGTCAGCCACAAAAATGGACAAATGCAGACTACAGCGTATTATTAAAACAGCAGGAAAAATCATTGGTGCCCAACTGCCCTCTGTCCAGGAACTGTACATCAGCAGGACCAGGAAAAAGGCAGTGAATATTGTCCAAGATGCCACACATCTTGCATCTACTCTCTTCCATCTCCTCCCATCTGGCAGACGCTATAGATCACTGTACACAAAAACTACCAGACAAAAGAACAGTTTCTTTCCTTCAGCCATTTCTCTCCTGAGTCTGTAGATTATTTTACCATCCTTTTATTATAGTTTTTAATACTTATGGATATGTGTGTGTGTGTGTGTGCGTGCGTGCGTGTGTGTGTGTGTGGGTATGTATATACAGGTGCTGGCCAGTAAATTAGAATATCATCAAAAGGTTGAAAATATTTCAGTAATTCCATTCAAAACGTGAAACTTGTACATTATATTCATGCAATGCACACAGACCAATGTATTTCCAATGTTCATTACATTTAAATTAGATATTCATAAGTGACAACTAATGAAAACTCCAAATTTGGTATCTCAAAAAATTAGAATATTCTGAAAAGGCTGAATATAGAAGACACCTGCTGCCACTCTAATCAGCTGATTTACTCAAAACACCTGCAAAGGCCTTTAAAAGGTCCCTCAGTCTTGTTTTGAAGGCACCACAATCATGGGGAAGACTTCTGACTTAACAGCTGTCCAAAAGACAATCATTGACACCTTGCACAAGGAGGGCAAGACACAAAAGGTGATTGCTAAAGAAGCTGGCTGTTCGCAGAGCTCTGTGTCCAAGCACATTAACAGACAGGCGAAGGGACGGAAAAAATGTGGTAGAAAAAAGTGTACAAGCTCTAGGGATAACCGCACCCTGCAGAGAATTGTGACGACAAACCCATTCAAAAATGTGGGGGAGATCCACAAAGAGTGGACTGCAGCTGGAGTCAGCGCTTCAAGAACCACCACGAGGAGACTCATGAAAGACATGGGATTCAGGTGTCGCATTCCGTGTGTCAAGCCACTCTTGAACAAGAAACAGCGCAAGAAGCGTCTCGCCTGGGCCAAGGACAAAAAGGACTGGACTGATGCTGAGTGGTCCAAAGTTATGTTTTCTGATGAAAGCAAGTTCTGCATTTCCTTTGGAAATCAAGGACCCAGAGTCTGGAGGAGGAGCGGAGAAGCACAGAATCCACGTTGCATGAGGTCCAGTGTAAAGTTTCCACCGTCAGTGATGGTGTGGGGTGCCATGTCATCTGCCGGTGTTGGCCCACTCTGTTTCCTGAGGTCCAGGGTCAATGCAGCCGTCTACCAGGAAGTTTTAGAGCACTTCATGCTTCCTGCTGCTGACCAACTTTATGGGGATGCAGACTTCACCTTTCAACAGGACTTGGCACCTGCACACAGTGCCAAAACCACCAGCACCTGGTTCAAGGACCATGGTATCCCTGTCCTTGATTGGCCAGCAAACTCGCCTGACCTTAACCCCATAGAAAATCTATGGGGTATTGTGAAGCGGAGGATGCAATACGCTAGACCCAACAATGCAGAGGAGCTGAAGACGACTATCAGAGCAACCTGGGCTCTCATAACACCTGAGCAGTGCCACAGACTGATCGAGTCCATGCCACGCCGCATTACTGCAGTTATTGAGGCAAAAGGAGCCCCGACTAAGTATTGAGTGCTATACATGCACATTCTTTTCATGTTCATTCTTTTCAGTTGGCCAACATTAGAGAAACAAACATTTTTTCATTGGCCTTTAGAATATTCTAATTTTCTGAGATACCAGATTTGATGTTTTCATTGGTTGTCACCTATAAATATCAAAATTAAACGTAATAAACATCGGAAATACATTGGTCTGTGTGCATTGCATGAATATAATGTACAAGTTTCACGTTTTGAATGGAATTACTGAAATATTTTCAACCTTTTGATGATATTCTAATTTACTGGCCAGCACCTGTATGTATATATGTGTGTGTTTAAATGAACATGTGTGTGGGTATACATGTTCTTATGTGTTTTTAGGTATTTTTATTCTCATTTATTGTGGTTGTTGTATGTTTTAGAGAGCGACCATCTACCGAAGACAAATTCCTTGTAAATGTACTTTTACTTGGCCAATAAATCTGAAATCTGAATCTGAAATCTGAAAATCTGAGGAAGTGTGACCTTTGGCTCACAAATGAGGCCATTCATGTCGCTACAACATAAAGGGGAAAAAATTCTACAAACTTAAAATGAAACTTTTTTTAAACTAAATATCATTAATTTATATTACCTATTAATAACTTAGTTAGGAATCTTACTCTTAAGAAATTTATCTAGTTTGGATTTAGTTTAGATCTGTGGCTGTCAGAGGGCGTATGATCTGATATGTTTGTTCTGTTGCTAGCTGCTAATGGGTCCTGCTTTAGTTCGTTGAAATAGTCTTGTTGAACACAGATGAATAAAATAGATTTATTAAGTTTTAAATGTTACGTAGTTTGTCGAAGTGAATATGTTCTGGCTTTCCCAATATTTAGCGACTATGCTGTTAATGCTAATTTAAATCCCATATTTTATTTTTGTGGTATCTACCGGAAGTGCTGATGACTAGTGTCATATTTAGCTTTATGAACCCTGCAGTGTAGTAACAATTTTGGTCCACCAAAGGAAATCCTTGATCTCGAAAAAGACATTAACGGATTGAGTTATCATGTTTCCATCCAGTTAAGTTTAATAAAACAGGAAACTTTTACATCTCGGTGCTCTTGGCCAGTTCACCACCACACACAACAATTGTGTTTAACACTGTTACATAATTACAATTTAAATAGTGTTTTTAGCTAAATGAAAAGAGATAGATTGTTAGACGAGACCTTTTTTTGCTAACACTGTAGCATTTTATTTTGAAAGAATTTACAGAAAGTTTTTCTACTAACTTTTAATTTTATAAATGCAGTTTCCTGTTCTATAATAGGAGGTACGAGCCTCCTATTGGAAAATTACTGCATGGGTGATTATCTTTCAACTAACAACAAGTTATTTAACCCCAACTGGTGCAATGAGCTGCTTCTCATTTCATAAACAACCATGTAAAGATACGTCTGGTGGTCGTGGAAAAGATGTTAGTCTGTGTGAGAAGGGTCAGATCGTTGGCACCAAGCAGAGAAAACATCTAAGGAGATTGTAGAAACAACTAAAACTGGGTTAAGAACTGTCCAACACATTATTAAAAACTGGTCTGAGTCCAGATGGACCCTGATCCAGAGTGATGGTGCATCGGGGTAAGAAGAGAGGCAGATGAATTGCCTAGTGCCTTCTGTACAAGCCTGTGGGGGCAGTGTTATGATCTGGGGTTGCTGCAGTTGGTCAGGTCTAGGTTCAACAACAGGATGTGTGCCAAGATTGAGGTCAGCTAACTACCTGAATGACCAGGTTATTCCCTGATGACACGGACATATTCCAAGATGACAATGCCAGGATTCATTGGGCTCACTTAGTGAAAGAGGGGTTCAGGGAGCATGAGACATCTTTTTCATACATGGATTTGCCACCACAGTGTCCATACCTAAACCCCATTGAGAATCTTTGGGATGTGCTGGAGAAAGCTTTGTGCAGAGGTCAGACTCTTCACATCATCAATGCAAGATATTGGTGAAACATTAATGCAACACTGGATGAAAATAAACCTTGTTACAATACAGAAGCTTATCAAAATTATGCCACAGCGAATGCATGATGTAATCAAAGCTAAAGGTGGTCCAACGAAATATTAGAATGTGTGATCTTTTTTGGGGTGGGGACTTTTTTTTGGCTGGGCAGTGAATGGATTGCTATTGACATGTGAATAGCATTTAAGCAATATGGCAAACATGCTCCAGAAAAACATCTCAAACCAGACTTTAATGAGCATTTATTTCTTATCTTGGATCTGTTTTTCCGTCCAGAACTCCCACTGCATTATGTCTGGAAAGATGAAGAGGGTCTGACTGACCAGCAGCTCTGTAACCCGGAGAGGGCCTCCAGTTTGGAGCAGGAAGAACCAGAAGCTTTACAGGAGGGGCCAGAACCTTCACAGATGAAAGTGCAGCAAGATGACCCAGAGCCTTTGCAGATTCTTGAACAACAGGAATTCAGCATCAGTCAAAATAAAGAGCAGCTTGTACTGCAACTGGAGACTGTTACCTCTTTTGTGACTCCTACTTATGAGGATCAAGACCACAATGAACCAAAACCAAACTGTGACCAACTCCTATTTTCAATGTTTCCCGATGCTGAGATCCAAGAACAGGAAGGAAGCAGAAAAGATGCAGAATCAGGCAGGGATGAAGAGTTTAAACTAAATCGGAGAAGTCCACAAACCAAAGATAACAGAGGCAATGGAGACGGTTCAAAACTAGAAATGCACACAAACACTCACACAGGTAAAATCTGTTTTATTGTGAAATCTGTGGTAAATGTTTTGATGAGACTACATGATCCATTCAAACCATTCAGACAGTTCTGTTTTTAATAAGACTTAATGATTTACACTGATATTTAATAAAATCCAATAATAATGAGGAACATTTAAAGTTTTAATTATGTATCACCGTCAATACTAATGTTTTAATGAGGACAGAATTTTTGGAAAGTGGTTTTTTATTCTTTTTTTTTCTGTTTGCATCATAGGTAAGGTTGGTCAGAAACATAGGTTACTACATCAGTGTTTCTGCTTTAGAGGAATAGAACCTTTCTATGATTTGAGGTATTTACCACAAACAACAAGAGACAAAATTGATTTTTGTAAAAACTTTAATCACTTTGTGACTTTGTTCCTCTTGGTGTCAGTTTCTTGAGATTTATCAGATAAAAATTAAATGAAATCTTTTTAAATGTCACATTAATATAAATATTCTTTTATTTAGCCTGTCCAGAACTCCCACAGCATCATGTCTGGAAAAAGGAGGAGATTCTGACTGACCAGCACCTCAGTAACCAGGAAATGACCTTCAGTTTGGACCAGGAGGAACCAGAATATCCACGGTTGAAAGAGGAACAGCAGGAACTCTGTATCAGTCGTCAAGAAGAACAGATCGCTCTGAAGCAGGAAAATGTTACCTTCATGGTGAATTCTGCCTCTGAAGAAACAGACTGCTGTAAATCAGAACCAAACAGTAACCAACCCATTTGTCAGATTTCTCCTGAACCTGAGAACCAAGATTTATGTAAGAATAAAAACTCAGAAATAGACAGACATGAAGAATCAAAGCAAAATAACATACGTAAACAAACCGAAGGGCACGGAGAAAGTTTTGACGATCACAAGAAGCCATTTTTATGTAAAATATGTGGAAAATCTTTCCGTCACAATAGTATTTTTATTCATCACATGAGAACACACACAGGTGAGAAGCCATTTCCATGTGTAACTTGTGGTAAACGTTTCTCTCAGAAGAGTAACTTAACTAAGCACATGAGAACTCACACAGGTGAGAAGCCATATTCATGTAAAAAATGTGGTAAATGCTTCTCTCAGAAGAGCAACTTGACTAAGCACATGAAAACTCACACAGGGGAGAAGCCTTTTCCATGTTACATCTGTGGAAGGAGATTCAGAAAGTCATCAGCTTTAGGTCTTCATATAAGAAGTCACACTTGAGAGTTTATTCATAACAATGTTTTGCTACCAATATTTTGATAATGGTGCAAACTCACACAGGTGAGAAGCCATATTCATGTGAAAATTGTGGTGAACTTTTCTCTCAGAATATTATCTTGACTCATCACATGAGAACTCACACAGGTGAGAAGCCATTTGCAATGTGAAACTTGTGGTAAATGTTTCTCTCAGAGTGAAAACTTGACTAAACACATGAGAACTCACACAGGGAAGAGGCCTTTTCATGTTTGATGTGTGGAAGGAGATTCAGAAAGTGATCAGCTTTAGGTCTTCGTATAAGAAGTCACACTTGAGAGTTTATTCATAACAATGTTTTGCTACCAATATTTTGATAATGGTGTAGTGGTCAACTCAACATTTCTAGAGTCCCAGTCACACTCAAGTCCTCAGTGTTTGAGTCCAAGTCACTAGGTCCTACAGGCCAAGACTTGAGTACAACGTCCAATTTTAACTCACTTTTTATGTAGAAAATGAAGATATATTACTATTGTAGGAATTAGCAGGTAACCTATGCTAATATTAGCTTGTTATATTGGGTCAGATTACTGGACCAATATAACCACAACTTCCGAAAGCATTTGTAAATGTACAGGTGACATGCTGTTTGTTGTTTTTGTGCCAAGGTGGATAAACGAGGGCCCGGGTGGGATTGATCCCTAGATTCCTGGGTGAGAGTCACTCACTAACCGGTCAGCCAAAGGGACATCCCCTTGGCCAAGTAGCCAGGGCACGCGTGACTCTCACCCAGGATTCTGGGATCGAATCCCGCCCGGGACCTCGTTTCTCCACCTTGCCACATTTTCAAATTGATGTTATGTTGTTTTGCCACATGCATTAGCTTGGGGACATTCAGCTGCTTGTTTTCTTGTCGGCTTGCATATTATGTATCTGAAATCCACGTACCCTGCATTTTATCTTTATTTATAACAACAAACTGACATTATGAAGGTGATTGTTTTTCATTAGTTTTTGAATCAGATACAAAAAAGTCTTTATTTTTTATTTTTTGTTAAAACTACAAAATGAATAAATAGGTTATGATTTATAACTATGTAAACATGTCTTTACTGCTGACTGAACATCTGATCAGCTCCCTGTATCTTTTGAGTAGAGAAATAGTCAGCATGTACAAAGGGTTTTTTAGCCAAGAAATCTAGACAGACAGTAGCCAAAGTGAAATGATTTTGCTCTGCATGTCGGTCTAGCCATGCTCAGTTGGAGCGTCAGCAGGCCCGAACAGTCTCATGCCTTGCCAATGGCGATCTTTCGGTCTGGTAGGCGGGGTGACGCAACGCAGCAGAACAACTAACATACCGATGGCTTAGGGCTGGGTGCTATGGCCTAAAATCAATATCACGATATATTGAGGATTTCACCCTGATGACGATAAATGAACAAGAAATACAGGAATGTAAACATAAGTTGTCCACTAGATGGGGCTGCCACATGTATTACGTTAAATCACATTATTTATCTGACTCAAGGTGGTACAGCTTCTTAAAAGGACATGAACGTTGCCAACCAACACACATCTTTTCATTTATTATCAATTTTATTGACATGGGAAACGTTATCTCAATAAGAGTCAAAAATTTTGATAACAATAAATTTTCGATTTATTGCCCAGCCCTAGGTTGGCTTGTTTGAATTGGCTTTGACATCAACTTTGGGCTATTCAGACCTGTTCTTTTCTTTGAGTCAAGAGCAGATAGAGGTACTTAAGTCCTTTATTTAGAAAAATATGTATTTGGACTGACATCTGTCGCGTTGAGTATATCAAGTGGTTAATTGTCCAATAGCAGGTGGTGACCACTTGAAAGACAACTTTAGATTTCCTCCCTTGACTGAGTTATCTCTATGGGTTGTGGCTAGACTATATGTATTTTCACATAAATAGGATGGCATGCCAGGCTAAGAGTTTTATCCTGGCAATGGAGAACCACAACATTAGCCTTGGGACAACAAAAAAAGGTATTAATTGTAATATCAACAATTTTGGGAGTTGATGGTGTGTTTAAAACTTTGATAACTAGACGTATCGTGGCATCTAAAGCCGGGCGTACACTGTGCGACTTTTTCACTTTTTTGAGCCGATTTTCTACTCGTGCGAGAATCCACAAGATAGGGGCGAGTTTTGCGCTGAGCGTCGTGTAGTATACAGGGGGTTTCGAGAGGCAGTTAACACCACGTGACCAGCTACCAATCAGCAGTCGTGAGCTTGCACGGACTTCTGGCGTGTTTGATATTTTGCTCGTTCCTCGTGAGGGTATCGCACTGTTGAAGCGGTGCTGCGAGCAGCTGCGACCTAAGAAGTATCAGAACCGCTCACGGCGCATGCGCAATCATGCATCAACACCGCTTGCCCGCTATTTCCCTAATAACACACGTTGTTCGTTTTTATTTCTACACGTTTTTTTACTCACAAAGATTGTCAAGAAAGCGTGTTTGTCGTGTTCTTTCAAATTAAACTGATCACAAAACACAGATTTACTTTCTTTATTTCATTTTCCTCATCCAACCCCCATAAATTCCTGTGTGTCCTCCTGCTGCACTCCCGAAGGACAACAGGCAAGTCAAAAAAGTCTGACGTGTTGTGCAATAACTGCTATTTTTAGCATATTTTTAGGTCCGATGTGTTGCTGCCAGACGTACAGTGTGAGCAGTCAGGTCGCATCCAAGAACTGGGTCGTACAGTGTGAGCACATGACTCTTGAGATCTGCCCTGTGAGGAAGTCGTACAGTTTGCGCTGATGCTGAGTGCTACAAGTGAAAAAGTCGCATAGTGTCCGCCCAGCTTAAGGGAGAGCCCAGACGCCCTGCAGAGAAAACTAATTTCGGCCGCTTGTATCCACAGTCTTATTCGATTGGTCACTACCCAAAGCATGTGACCAAAGATGATGATTGGAATGTACCAGTAAATTGAGAGCTTTGCCTTCCGGTTCAGCTCTCTTCACCATGACAAATCAGTACAACGCCTTAATCACGGTAGATGCAGCACCAATCCGCTTATCACTTTCCCACTTCGTCTTTCCCTCACACGTGAACAAGACTCCAAGATACTTAAAGGTGCACTATGTTAGTATATGTTGAAATTTTTACAGTGACAAAATCCCAAAATAGTCTATTGTTAGTCTTTTTGGAAGGAAGGTTATACTGAAACATATTTCATATCCAGCTGGTTGTGAGGATTGTTAGTTTTTCTCCTTTTAAAACCATGGAAGGAGGGACGTAACTACTGTTTACCATCAGTGAGTTTGGCTTATCGTGTCTCCTGCAAGCTAATACTGCAGCGTAGATGATTGTAATCTGACGACAGCTGGTAAAAAGCTCCAGAGTTGTTGCAGGAACCAAATTTTACCACAGGATGGCATTTTTACCTAATTTCTACATAATGCACCTTTAAACTCCTACAGTTGAGGCAGTTCCTCCTCCTTGACCTGGTGAAGGCACTCAACCCTTTTTCGATTCTAGACCATGGTCTCGGATTTAGAGTAGCTGATTCTCATCCCAACTGCTTCACACTCGGCTGTGAACTGCTCCAGCAAAAGCTGGAGATCACGTTCGCCTCCGGACCAGAAGTCGACAGAAGTCGATACCTCCTGTCCTGAAGTCGGTGCCTCCTGTCCTGAAGTCGACGCCTCCTCGTGTCCTGAAGTCAACGCCTCCTCGTGTCCTGAAGTCAACGCCTCCTCGTGTCCTGAAGTCGACACCTCCTCGTGTCCTGAAGTCAACGACTCCTCGTGTCCTGAAGTCGACACCTCCTCGTGTCCTGAAGTCGACGCCTCCTCGTGTCCAGAGGTCTACGCCTCCTCGTGTCCAGAGGTCGACGCCTCCTCGTGTCCAGAGGTCGACGCCTCCAGTCCAGAAGTCGACGTCTCCTCCTCCAGTCCAGAAGTCGACGACGTCTCCTCCAGTCCAGAAGTCGACCACGTCTCCTCCAGCGTCTCAGCCTCCGGTCACCGCCGGTCCTGCCCTCGCCAGGCGCAAACCTCCCAGAGCCTGTCGTCGTCTCCTCCTCTGCCCCAGACGCAGGCCCCCCAGAGCCCATCATCGTGTCCTCCTCTGCCCCAGACGCAGGCCCCCCAGAGCCCATCGTCGTCTCCTCCTCTGCCCCAGACGCAGGCCCCCCAGAGCCCGTCGTCGTCTCCTCCTCTGCCCCAGACGCAGGCCCCCCAGAGCCCGTCGTCGTCTCCTCCTCTGCCCCAGATGTAGGCCCCCCAGAGCCCGTCGTCGTCTCCTCCTCTGCCCCAGACGCAGGCCCCCCAGAGCCCGTCGCCGTCTCCTCCTCTGCACCAAACGCAGGCCCCCGGACTCTACTGGTCCCTGCCTCTTCTCCACCGCTCCCTCGGTTCCTCTCGGCCCCCCTCCTCCCGCCCTGCTCTGTGTTCCTGTGGGCGTCTGGAATCCGCCCTTTGAGGAGGGGGTACTGTCACACCTTGTCCTGTCTCCCCATTCTGTTCAGTCAAGTGTATCTGTTAATTGCTCCCACCTGTCTCTCGTTTTCCAATCACCCAAGCTCCCAGCCCTCATGTATTTAAACCCTCTCAGTTCTGTGTCTTTTGTCGGTTCATTGTTTCAGTGTCAGCGTGTTTATTATTAAAGCCTTTAATCGTTCGTGTCTGCCTGCCTGCCTTCTTCACCCGCGTGTGGATCCTCACCTCCGCTTCACTCACCAGCACGCCTGACACTAAGAGCCTTTAAATATGATTTGTGTCATAATAAATAGTGATACGACACAGGGAATAAGTATCGAACATATTTTATTTAGTACTTGGTTGAAAAGTCTTTGTTGGTGATTACAGCTTCTAGATGCCTCTTGTATGGAGAGACCAGTCGTCTGCATTGCTCAACAGTTATTCAGGCCCATTCTTACACACAGCTTGTTAAATGCTTCTTGAAGTTTCTTTGGGCTTCTTTTATGAACTTTGATCTTCAGTTCTCGCCATGCATTTTATATGGAATGTAGGTGATTGACTGGGCCAATTAAGAAACTTGATTTTCTTTCTACCCTCTTTTCATTTTCAGCTTTCTGGTAGATGGCAACATATTTTTTATCTAGAATGTCCCAGTAAATTACTCCATTCATCCTGCCTTCAGTAATATGAAGTCTGCCAGCACCCTTTGCTGAAAAGCAGCCCCACACCATGATGCTTCCACCCCCAAACTTACTGTTGGTATGGTGTTCTTGGGGTGGTGGGAAGTGCCATTTCTTCTCCAAACATGGTGTGTAGAATGACAGTTCAGAGACAAATCGTAGAGGATAAGGACTCATTCCTACTAATACGTTTATTTAACAACAGTATTTACCATTAGAACATCTTGTGGGCTCAGAATCAGTTGCTTGACTTGTCAAGTCTGCCATTTTTCACAGTCCAAATCTTGCCTTGCTGACCAGACTTTTTAGCGCAATGGTGCCCTCTAGTGGACGTTAGATATAAACAAAAGCACAGTGTCAGGCCTGACAGAATAAAAATTTGATTATTTATCTTTTTAAATAATACCTTTAAAGGAGAAACTGTACATTTATTCTGCTCACACCTGAATGCCCCCTGGAGGTATTATGTTATTTTAAATATAGCTTTTTATTAAAATGTTCCAAATTCTAACTTTAATGTTGGTTTCGTCTGACCATACTATAATCTCTCAGAATGTCCACGGGCTTCTTCAAATGCTGTTTTGCAAACTTTGACCAGGCCTCAACATGCTTTTTGTTCACCAATGGAATTTTGCATGGTAAGCGTGCATGGATGCCATGGTGGTTCAGTGCATTGCTTATAATTTTCTTTGAAACAACAGTATTTGCCGATGCAAGGTCTTCCTGGAGTTCTGCATGAGTAGTTCTTGGCTCTTGGAGATCTCTGATTATTCTTTGGACTCCTTGAACAGGAATCTTATGTGGAGCACCTGGTCGTGGCTGGTTTATGGAGAACTGATGCTCTTTCCATTGTTAGAGTGCTCACAGGAACATTCAGCATTTTGGAAATGCACAAAACATTCCCATCAGAATGTTTTTAATAAGAAAGCTCTTGGAGAGTTATTTGCTTTTACCCATCATGAAGTCTTTTCTGTGTGCATCCTGGGTCATGAGATGCCTTTATAGGCCTTCAATTAGGACTAAAGCAGCTGATATCAATACTGGTATGTTTCATGTGATCTCCTGGCTTTCTTTACCATTCTGCACCTTGTTTTCCTCATGTACCTTTTCCTTAATTTTTTTACTTTATTACACATAACTCAATTTATGAACTGAAAAGTTTAGATGTCTGCATGAATTAAATACTTGAGGTGACACTGACATGTGGTGGAAAGTTTTTGTCAATAGAAAAGGCCCTACTGATAAGAATGCTGATTGCTCTCCCCACTGTATGAAAGTGACCAAATTAGAGCCATTTTGTGTGATAATTTGGTGGGATTTTGAATTGCCCTTCGTCTTCCTCCACTTATCCGGGTCGCGAGGGCAGCATCCCAACTAGGGAGCTCCAGACCGTCCTCTCCCCAGCCACCTCCAGTTCCTCCGGCAGGACCCCAAGGCATTCCCGGACCAGATTGGAGATATAACCTCTCCGTGTCCTGGGTCGACCCGGGGGTCTCCTGCCGGCGGGACATGCCCGAAACACCTCCCCAGGGAGGCGTCCAGGAGGCATCCTGACCAGATGCCCAAACCACCTCAACTGACTCCTTTCGATCCCGAGGAGCAGAGGTTCTACTCCGAGTCCCTCCCGAATGTCCGAGCTCCTCACCCTATCTCTAAGGCTGAGCTCGGCCACCCTATGGAGGAAACTCATTTCGACTGCTTGTATTTGCAATCTCCTTCTTTCGGTCATTACCCAAAGGTCATGACCATAGGTGAGGATTGGGACGTAGATCGACCGGTAAATCAAGAGCCTGGCTTTCTGGCTCAGCTCCCTCTTCACCACGACAGATAGGCTCAGCGTCCGCATCACTGCAGACATCAAACCAATCTACCTGTCGATCTCCCGATCCCTCCCACCCTCACTCGTGAACAAGAGAGTTGGCAAGCCACCCTTTCCCGGTCGAGAACCATGGTCTCAGATTTGGAGGTGCTGATCCTCATCCCAGCCGCTTCACACTCGGCCGCAAACCTACCCAGCAAGAGCTGAAAGTCAGAGCTGGATGAAGCTAGGAGGACCACATCATCCGCAAAAAGCAGAGACGAGATTCTCCTGCCACCAAACTTGACACACTCCACACCACGACTGCGCTTAGAAATTCTGTCCGTAAAGGTTATGAACAGAACTGGTGACAAAGGGCAGCCCTGGCGAAGTCCAACCCTCACCGGGAACAAGTCCGACTTACTACCCGCTATGCGGACCAAACTCACGCTCCTAAGGTAAAGGGACTGAATGGCCCTTAACAAAAGGCCACCCACCCCATACTCCTGGAGCGTCCCCCACAGGGTGCCCCTGGGGACATGGTCATAAGCCTTCTCCAAATCCACAAAACACATGTGGATTGGTTAGGCAAACTCCCATGCCCCCTCCATCACCCATGCAAGGGTATAGAGCTAGTCCACAGTTCCACGGCCAGAACGAAAACCACATTGCTCCTCCTCAATCTGAGATTCAACTATCGATCGGACCCTCCTCTCCAGTCCCTTGGAGTAGACCTTTTCAGGGAGGCTGAGGAGTGTGATCCCCCTATAGTTGGAACACACCCTCCGGTCACCCTTCTAAAAAATGGGGACCACCACCCCGGTCTGCCACTGCACAGGAACTGCCCCCGATGACCATGCAATGTTGCAGAGACGTGTCAACCACAACAGCCCTACCACATCCATAGCCTTGAGATACCCAGGACGAATCTCATCCGCCCCCGGGGCTCCGCCGTTGTGTGGTTGTTTGACCACCTCAGCAACTTCTGCCCCAGAGATTGGACAGTCCATCTCCAGGTCTCCCGGCTCTGGCTCCTCCTCGGAATGTACGTAGGTGGGATTGAGGAGCTCCTCAAAGTATTCCTTCCACCGCCCGACTATAGCCCCAATTGACGTCAGCAGCTCCCCATCCCCACTGTAAACAGTGTGAGCGAGTTGCTGCCTCCCTCTCGTGAGGCGCCGGACAGTTTGCCAGAACCTCTTTGGTTCAGATCGAGAGTTTTTCTCCATGGCCTCACCAAACTCCTCCCACGCCCGAGATTTTGCCTCGGCAACTGCCACTGCTGCACCCCGCTTGGCTATCCGGTACCCGTCTGCTGCCTCCGGAGACCCACAGACCAGCCACGCCCTGTAGGTCTCCTTCTTCAGCCTGACGGCTCCCCGAACCTTTGGTGTCCACCAGCGGGTAAGGGGGTTGCCACCATGACTGGCACCGGCCACCTTGCGACCACAGCTAGCAACAGCCGCCTCAATAATCGCAGAGTGGAACAAGGCCCACTCGGAGTCAATGTCCCCCACTGCACTTGGGATGTGGTCAAAGCTCTGCCGGAGGTGGGAGCTGAAGACCATCTTGGCAGGTTCTTCTGCCAAGCGTTCCCAGCAGACCCTCACTATGCATTTGGGTCTGCCAGGTCTATGCGGCATCTTCCCCTGCCATCTGATCCAACTCACCACCAGGTTGTGATCAGTTGACAGCTCCGCTCCTCTCTTCACTCGGGTGTCCAAAACATACGGCCGCAGGTCAGATGGCACGACTACAAAGTCTATCATCGACCTGCGACCTAGACTGCCCTGGTACCAAGTGTGCCGATGGGCATCCTTATGTTCGAACATGGTGTTCGTTATGGCCAAACTGCGGCTCGCACAGAAGTCCAATAACGAAACACCACTCGAGTTCAGATCAGGCAGCCCGTTCCTCCCAATCACACCCCTCCAGGTCATGCTGTCATTGCCCATGTGAGCATTGAAGTCCCCCAGCAGGACAATGGAGTCCCCTGATAGAGCACTATCTAGCACACATCCCAGGGACTCCAAAAAGGTTGGGTTATCTGAACTTATATTTGGAGCATAAGCACAAACAACAGTCAGGACCCGTTCCCCGACCCGAAGGCGCAGGGAAGCTACCCTCTCGTCCCCCGGGGTAAACCCCGACACACAGGCAGATAGTCTCGGGGCTAACAAAAAGTCAACCCCAGCCCTCCGCCTCTCACCCAGAGCAACTCCAGCAAAGGAGAGTGTCCAACCCCTCTCAAGGACTTGAGTTCCAGAGCCAATGCTATGTGTTGAGGTGAGTCCGACTATATCTAGCCGGTACCGCTCAACCTCTGCCACAAGCTCCTGCTCCTTCCCTGCCAGCGAGGTGACGCTCCATGTCCCAATAACCAGTTTCCTTGTCCGGGGATCGGACCGCCCAGGCCCCCGCCTCGGTCTGCCACCCGATCCACACTGCACTGGACCCTTCATGTCCTGCGGGTGGTGGGTCCACAGTTGGATGAGCCCATGTATCCAGTTCGGGCTGGGCCCGGCCGGGCCCCATGGGCGAAAGCCCGGCCACCAGGTGCTCGCTCTCGGGCCCCAACCCCAGGCCTGGCTCCAGGGTGGGGCCCCGGTAACCCTCCAGGCCGGGTACCCCTACTCTTTGTTTTAACGTCCATGAAAGATCTTCTGAACCGTTCTTTGTCTCATTTTTTGAATTGGATTACTTGAAATCTTATAGGTGAAGATGTACATGCAGTAAAGAACTTCAGATGCAATGCCTGGTGGTTAATAAGACATCTGGCTAAAAGAAAAGAGGGAGCAACCCTTCTTCATGGTTCAGTACAAAACACAAAGATTTTAAACAATGTCGAGGACTCAAACTCCATGAATACACAGATGAGTAACTAACAACAGTTCAGTCCTAGTTCCCTTACACGTCTTTAGGTTATCTCCCCATCACTCCAAGTCAATTAGATCTCGATCACTGCTGTCCTCCTGTGGTTGCCGACTCCTCAGCCATTCATCTCTTGCTTTCTTTACTTCCTGACCATAATGATAATGGAGTTTACTGAACTCCACCAGTGGATCGGACCCCACCAAAGGCCATTCGCCGTACAAAGGGGCCGGTCCATTGAGTGGCGTCACATAAGCATTCCTCCTTGGCCACAGTTTGGGAGACTTTTTGGGTACTACTGCTTTAGTTGGTATTGATGGGGCTTGTAGCACGGCACTGGCGCTGAAGCTCCTCCCCTCTCTGATGACTGTTGATGTCACCTGTACAGGTAACAAGAGGCTGTTTGGATAGAGGGGACAGGCAGAGGAGCTGGTGTCACCAGATCCTTGTTGTTTAGCTTCTGCAGAAACAAGAATGTGAATTATTGTTTCTAAACGTACACATTTGGTAATGAGAAAGGCAGTGGAGACATGTCACAACCAACGTGACCTGTGTTCTCCTGGCCCACCTTCATACTGCCTCCCCAGATCTATCACCAGCTGCGACAAGAAACAGTGGCTAGCTGGGAGCAACGCTTTCACCCAGCTCTCCTGAGTCAAGTGATCTCCAGCTGCTAATCTGTAGGTTTTGAGTCCAGGCCCAAACACAAGGGAGAAGGAAAACGGTCCATCTGACTCCGAGCACTGAACTGCAAACCTCTCCAGCACAATGACGCCCAGCAGATGTCGATCGGCTGGACGCTCCTGGTAGAAGAGTAGATTAGCCTTCAGGACAAACCATCGCCGCTGATAAGTGGCAGTTTGCTCTTTCTGTCAAATCAGAAAAAAATAAATGGTTGTTGATGATGTGATAAGAAGACTAACATGAGATCTTGTGTTTGATGAAAACCTTTTTGTAGAGATATCCTTCTTTATCCACCGGAGAGGTGCATGATAGGTAATGGGTCATAATCTTCTCGTGGATCTTCATCTTCACTTCTAATAAGACAAAGTGATGATTATTTAGGAATGTGGAAAATTAACTCCATTAAAACTTGTGAAAAGGTGATCCTCCCATCACAGTGATTCTATGAATAATCACGTAGCTTGACTCAAACCTGATTTAGACATGCAGGCAAGCCCAAATTGTGCTTTATTACGAGATTAATCCTTGTAAATAAACTTTAATTTAACACTTTGGCTTCTCATTGTTGCAGTAAGTTTTAATTATTACTAGAATCTAATGATAAAAATCTGCATACATTTTCTCTTCAGTTTTCAAACTTTTTTTTAATTATTTTTATAAGTAAAATAAATTATTACCAATTCAGTACATCAAGTGGAATCTATTTGTGTGCTTTTGTGAAGTGCGTTTTATTGTGTGTTGTAATTTTACATTTTAAACAGGTCAGTAAGTGTGTACGTTAACTCTAAAGGGACTTGTGTTCAGAAGATTGCGCAGAAGCACAGTTACAACAGGAATATCATTTAACCAACAGCAACACAATTTATGCTTTCACCATCACAAACTGAGCACTCCTACTACTATTACAAAAAGCCAGATAATTAGTGGGAATAGAAAGAAACACATTGTTGAAATTAGAGTCAAAATGAAATAAGTGAAGTGAAAGTCACAACAGCTGGAATAACACTAAGGCAAAAATATATATGGTCTGTGCCATAAAATGTATTATTCTCACTTTGAGTGTCTCAGACTGCAATAAAAACAGAAAGGAATGAGTCAGACTTACCTCTGTCAGAGCTGAATCTGTCACAAAGTTCATTTATGCTCCCCCTTCCTGGTATGTGAAGCCAACTGCTTTCTACCAGGTTGATTCAACCAAAACCAGACAATGTTTGACTATTTAGCTTTAGGTTACTAATGCCGGTTCTCTCACAGGGACGAAAAGACGGGTGTTGAAATATAAATAACCCGACCCACTTCCTGGTAACAATACCCTGATGCGTTATATTCTCTCGAGCCTGCCTTGAGCTGATGGACTGAACCACACAGCTCACCCATTTGGTGTGTGTGTGTGTGTGTGTGTGTAAATATATATATGTATATATATATATACATATATATTTACACACACACACACATATATATATTCCAACGTGACCAAAACTGTTCTGATAAGTACTGCACCTGTCGCCACCTTTTACGTGCATACATATCCTCTTTGATGAATGTGCCTGGAGGGGGCAGGGATATCTTTGACTTCATGGTAAGCAGGTGATTTGGCGTCAAGGGCTCTGGGCTGCTTGGGTCACTTAGGTTGTCCACCGTTAGAGGCCTGCTGTTGACAATCGCCATTGCCTCATAAAAGAATGTCCTTAAAGATGCGTCATCCATTCTGCCAGATGAAAGTGAAACTGTGGAGCGCAGAATGTTTCGAATTGTCCTGATTTGTCTTTCCCATACACCTCCTGGGTGGCTTGAATGAGGAGTGTGCATTTTGAAGTCACACTGCTTCTCTGCAAGAAATGTGGTAATGCGGTTGGAGTCCACTTGTTTTAAAGCTTCTTGTAGCTCATTTTTAGCTCCGACAAAGTTGCTTCCTTGATCACATCTTATCTCACTGACTGCTCCTCTTATGGCTATAAAACAGCGGAGCGCATTGATAAAGGCGTCTGTAGTCATGTTGTCCAACATTTCTATGTGCACTGCTCTGCAGCAAAGGCATGTAAAAAGAAGTCCATAACGCTTGTGCTCTTTGCGAGCTTGTTTGGTTAGAAAAGGACCAAAACAGTCCATTCCACAGAAGGTGAATGGTGGAGATGGATCCAAGCGCTGCGTTGGGAGATCGGACATCCTTTGTTCCTCTGTGCCTCTTCTGAGTTTGCGACACTTCACACATTGGTGTATAAAATTTGCCACGGCCTTGTTGATGCCTGGAATCCAAAATCCATTCACTCTGATCTCATTGATTGTAAAAGCTTTCCCTTGGTGCTGCACCTTACTGTGGAAATGATCTATTATCAGTTGAGTGACATGGTGACCTTTTGGAACTATCACTGGGTGTTTCAGCATGGAGGAGAATGAAGCATCTTTAAGTCTTCCTCCCACCTTAAGGAGTCCATCAGTATCAAGAAAAGTGTCCATTTGAAACAGTTTACTTTTGTGTGGAAGTGGTTTCCCGTTCTTTAGCAACCTTATCTCCTCTGCATATTCACTTGCTTGCGTGTCCTTTTAACACATTGTGCATTTTGTCTTTCTTGTACTTTACTGTGGCCTGTTGTTTTGACTCTCTTGGCACAGCGAATGAGTCGGGCTACAGCTTGGGTGGCTTTGTACCATGAGGAAAACTTTGTTAACTTGTCTGATAAACCTTTGTTCTCTGTTTTGAGGGTGTTCAGTGCCTGTACCTTCTTAACCTCTGGGTCTCCAAGTGGTATGTTCAAGTCGATGTCTGCAGGTGGAGGTATTTCTTTTTCCCATAGAAACTGTGGCCCTTTGAACCAGTCGGATATGATGAGCTCACTTGCACCGGAACCTCTAGAGGCAATGTCTGCAGGATTTTCCTCAGAAGGGACATATCTCCACTGCTGGGTAGAGCTGTTGAGCCTTATCTTCTGAACTCTATTGGAGACAAATGTGTGAAAATGTCTTGCATCATTATTAATGTAGCCTAAAACTACCTTAGAGTCCGTCCAGAAATACTCCTCTATCTGTGTCAATCCAAGCTCATCTTTTAACATGTTACTTACAGTAATGGAAACAACAGCAGCAGTCAGTTCGAGTCTTGGTATTGTTGTTACCTTGATGGGAGCCACTCTGGTCTTTGCTGTGATTAAAGCACAATGCACTTTATCATCTTCGTTTACGTGTCTTAAGTACGAACACTGACCGTAGCCGTATGAACTTGCATCGGAAAAGTGATGCAACTCTGTTTTTACAATCAGGCCAAAGTCTTTAGGGACATAACAGCGAGGTATTACGATGTTCTCTAAGTTCTTCAAGTCACTGTTCCAGTTTTCCCACATTGGCCTTAATTCACTTGGAAGGGGGTCATCCCAGCCTGTGCCTTGTTTGCATGTCTCTTGAAGCACTCTTTTGCCTGTTAGTACAAAAGGAGAAATGAATCCCAATGGGTCGTAAAGGGACGCAACCATAGATAGGATGCCACGCCTTGTAGCAGGTTGAACATTGGGGCGAAAACGAAACCTGAGTGTGTCTGAGCCAATGTGCCAGTGAATGCCTAGAGCTCTTTCAAGTTTAGAGTCATTAAACGCCAGGTCACATGCTTGCTGTGGGGAGGCACGTTCAGATGCTGGAATGCTTTCTAACACAGTTTTGTTATTACTTACAAACTTGTGTAGTCTGAGACCACCTGACGCACAGAGTGTCTGAGCCTCCTGAGCGAGCTGTATTGCTTCTTTGATGCTTGCAGTGCTCGTCACCCCATCGTCCACGTAGAAATCCTTCATTATGAATTGAGATGCAAGAGGAAACTGTGTCTAGTTTTCTTTAGCAAGATGCTTTAATCCATAATTTGCACACCCAGGTGAGGACGTAGCACCGAACAGGTGCACCTTCATCCGAAACTCTTGGGGCTCCGTGTTCATTGCGCCATTTTTCCACCATAAAAATCTTAAATAGTCTCTGTCTGCTTCATACACGTGAAATTGGTGGAACATTTTTTCAATGTCACATAATAATGCAACTTGATGCCTTCTAAACCTGATGAGAACACCATTAAGGCTGTTCAGCAAATCTGGGCCTGGCAGCAAATGATCATTAAGACTGGTACCTCTGTATTTTGCAGAGGCGTCAAACACTACTCTGAGTTTGTCTGGTTTTTGGGGGTGATATATCCCGTGGTGAGGGATATACCATCTTTCTCCTTCTTTAGCTTCATTCTGCACTTCCTCTGCGTCACCCTTTTCCAATATTTCACTCATAAACTTTATATACTGATCCTTGTACCTTTGGTCTTTTGACAGTTTGGTTTTGAGGCTTTGAAGCTGCACAGTGGCCATTTGCTTATTGTCTGGTAGGAGGGGTCTGTCCTTAAATGGAAGTGGCATTTCATAATGTCCTTCAGTGTTTTTGTAAATGCCTTCCTTTAACATGTTCAGAAAGAGAATGTCATCTTGAGACACTGACTTGTTATCCTTGTCGTTATCCTTAAAGTCAGACTCAAGGACCTTGATTACATCAGCGGGAGTCACTAGGGGTAGTTCTTTAACTGCGACTCTGTGACACACAGTAGACATGCTAGAAGAGTCACCATAAGATGATGTCGGCCCTACAATACTCCAGCCCAATGCTGTGCGAACTGCATAGGGTTCGTTCTCACCTCCTAAGATTACCTGCTTTGGAGCTAGTGCCTTAGAGCAACTGTAGCCAATTAAAAGACCGACTTCACATTCTAGCTGTGGAGGAATCTCGTTTCTTATTTCCTTGAGGTGATTCCACCGCCTTGCCGTTTCACATGTAGGAATGTGGGAGCGGTTAACTGGTATGCATTCTTTAGTGTAAGCAGGAGGGAGTTCAATCATTTCTGAGGAGTTATAGCCTCTTACCTTGAGACCTGAAATGCGCTCGCTTGGCACAACAACATCCTTACCAAGCAGTGTAGTGAGCTTCAACCTTATTGGGGTGGCCTTAGCTTGGAGGTTATTAGACACATCTTGGTCAATGAACACAGCGTCACTTTGCGTGTCTAGGAGGGCATAAACAAGCTTTTCTGTACCTGGATGTTGCTCTGAAGAAACCCATACGGGTACAATCATGGTGCTCACGCACTGTTCACTGGCTTCTGCATTCAGAGACAGGGTGGTTGCAGCCTGTTCTGTGCTGCTCTGAGTTGGTGGCTGGTTTGACACTGATTTATCCTTGTTGTAGTTGAAGTCGTGCAGACAGGTAGGATGTTTTTTCTTACACACTTCACATGCAAGTCTGTAATTACAGTTCTTTGCACTGTGTCCGGGTTTGAGACAACCATAACAGAGTTTTTTCTCCCTTATATATTTCCTTCGTTCCTCAAGCAATTTTCCATTGAACTGAGGGCAACTGTGAAGTTTATGTCCGTAGTTTTGACAGAACATGCATGGGGCTTTAACATTTGTACCTTTAATTTCAGTCTCAGTTGTTGCCTGGGTGTGGAGAACACTAGAGGTGGGCCTTTTGTCCTTTTGGCAGCCCTTACCAGTGTCGGTGGTGAAGTTTGCAGAGTGGAGAGCCTGAAATGATGTAATCGGGTTGCACATGATCTCTGCTTCAGAAGACATGAACTTGGCAAAGTCTTTTAAACCTGGAAACTTCCCACTTTCTTTCATAAACTGAGTAGCCTGACGATTCCACCTTGCAGTTGCCCAGTTTGGTAACTTTTGAACAAGTTTTTGGTTCTCCTCACAATCGTTGAGAATGCTTAAGCCTTCAATGTGGGGTGTGGCCTCGTGACATGTTTGAATGAAATCAGCAAACGCCCTGAATCCTGTGGAGTCATTTGTTTGGATCTTCGGCCATTTTGCCAGCCTTTCTCTGAAAGCCCTCTGTACCACAAATGGATGTCCATACCTGTTGTTGAGACGTTCCCATGCATCTCTGTATGCTTCACTGTCGTTTCTATAGAAGATGCCATCAAGTGTTTGTCGAGCTGGACCTCCTATGTATTTCTTTAGGTAGTGCAGTTTGTCAGCAGGTGAAATGTTCCTTTTATCAATTAGAGCGGTAAAGGAAGCTTTCCACTCAATAAATTGTATTGGGTCACCTGTGAATGTGGAGGGCTCTGGCACTGGCAGTCTGTTCAATGCAACACTGTCCTGTACTGCTTGTGCCAAGTAAAGGACATCTGTTTGTGGAAGTGAGGCAGACACTACATTGTTGTCAGGGACTTTACTGAGATCAGAAACTGTGGGAGCTTTCTGAGCAGTGTTTCTGTAGTCGACATCAGAGGCACTGCTTTCACTCTTTATCTCACGCTCATAGGTCCTAAGTCTAGCTCGTGCAGCCTTTAAGTCCTTTTCAGCCTTCAGTTTCTCTAGCTCACGCCTTTGAGATTCAAGCTCCTTTCTTTGCCTTTCTTCTAAAAACTGAATCTTCTCCTTTTGTTTTTCCTCCTCTAATAACACCTCATACTCAGCTTCTTTAGCTGCTAACTCTGCTGCAGCTTCTGCTTTCCTAACAGCTACTATTGACATTGCAGAGTATGATTTACTGGCAGAAGAGTTTTTACTTGAGTGCGGAACTGTAAATGGACTGAGCATAGTCTGGCTCAAGAAGCTCACGGAGACGTATCTTTACCTTATCCCTATCGTAGTCATCTATGCCGGAGAGTCTTTCATGAGCAATCTTGATAATGTCTCTGGTGACTGCTTCACAAGCGTCTATGAGTCGCCTTGTGCCACTCGAGGGAGTAATGTTTTCTCTAATTTCCATATACAACTTTATGACAGTCTCTTTTTCATTCTCTAAGATGTCCATGAGTGAAGCAATTTGATTGTTTGTTAAGTCTCCTTTTAATTGCTCTCGTGTTTTACGTACTTGTTTTTTCCATTCATCATAAACTTTGAGGAGCCGTTTTTCTTTCTTGTGGGCCTCCTCCTCCTGATATGCTTGCATTTTTTCAGTAGGCCTCCTTCAACGAACAGAGTGTGGAGGCTCCTCTTCCTCATTTGCCATGGGATCCCCCGCAAACTCAGTCTCTTCTTCAGAAGCTTCCATATTGAGGACGGGGCAATTTAGTTGACCATCAGATCCCAGAAGATCTTGGGTGAAGCTGTGGAACTGGGACCTCGAAGCTGAGCGTGGGATGGAGCTCTTCTCAGCTGGGGTCAAGCTTTTACTGTAGCATCCCCGGTTGAAAAGATGGTCTCTCAAACTGATGGTTCACAATCCTTTTATTAAATCGCTGTGCATGTGAACACACCGTAAGAGCTACAACATACAGAATAAAAGACTATTAGTAAATGAAACAGTGTGTTACCTTTAACCCTTTTGACTTATTTATTAATCACAAATTAATTCTCTTTACCTTTCATAACAAATAACACTGAAACTTGTCAATTATTGCATATAACAGTGAAATCATTGCATCGCTGCCCTAGACATGACAAGATACGTTAGCACCCTCTAGTGGGTAAAAAAACTTAGCCTTTATGCTTAGCAGCGGTTAGCAGCTACATGCTCCGTATAACAACAAAGTGCATATCTACAGGACAAACTTGGTTACAAACCTTGTTCCCTCGTCAACCAGGTGCTAAGAAACTGCTTTCAACTCAGTATTGCACCTTAATAGCCGTTCTTTTTCCCATTCCCGTCCATTAACCATAGAGCACACCTTCTCTCTGTGCATTAGATCTCGCGCTTCGGCTATATAGTTTACGTCACTCGATTTACGGCACCTTGTCGCTCTGTGACTTTCAAAGTAAGAGCATCCGCTCTAACAATATAACAGTCGCTCATAACTTTATGAACTACTTTACAAAATATTAACGTGGTCATTTACAGTGATCTACCACGTGATTGACCTGCAGGCTGTTGTGGAATTTACTAAAAGAAAACAGTATTTTTTTCTAATTATGAAGTAAACAGCCTGCTCATTCCAACCACAAAACATAAACTCGCTTTTCACTTCTGTGAGCAAATCCTCCCTGAACTGTTAACAGGTGCTTCAGAATAATAGATTATTATAAGTAATGTGTGATTTATTAGTCAAAAACTTTTAACACTCTGGGTTATGGAATATCATTTAAGGGCTTTAACTGATCATTGGTTAATTCAGTGGTTCCCGACCCTTTTTCCACAGGAACCTCATTGCTTCTGTCCAAAACAAGACAGGGCTGCACCAACCCCAACTTTTACCCCAATTCAAGGGTGGGCCCAAGCCCAGAAGCCCCACCCACAACAGTGCGGCTGGTGCACATGCAATCCTCTAAAACCGTGTCCCTCAAAAGACGACCCGTAGTCCGGTCCTGGACCACGAACCTCCCCTTTCCAGCCATCAAGCCGTGATCCTTTCACATTTACTGAGGCAGTGCGGTATTGTGCGCGCCCTATTTAAATTACAACAGGAGGACGGCCCCCGTGTCAGCAATACAACACAGCAATGGTTCAGTCTTCTCTGTGTTATAAACACAGTCTGTCAGTCTCAAATTACTGCTGCTCATCTGCTAGAGCGACGTCATTTACTTTCACTTTTGGAGCAGCTGGTTCATTGATAATTCCTCAGCAGTTTTTTGGATGGGATGGCTTTTAAATTGGCAAGCCGTCCCCGCTGCGGCGCTGCCAGGCATGGCCTTGGGGGGTCTCAAGCCCTCCCTCTTTGACCCCCCCCCCCTTCCTAAATAAAAATATTAATGATAACATTAACATTACACACACACACACACACACACACACACACACACACACACATATATATATATATATATATATATATATATATATATATACACACACTATCTTGAAGCTAAAAAGGGTCACTTCGTCATCCCTCAAGAAAAATTGAGAGCACATGGAAATTAAAGCTTTAGGAGTGAAATTGTACCCGTCGCATTGGAGGGCAAGCTCCGTTCGATTCTAGACACAGAGGACATTGAGGTATTTGATGAGGAGGAGGTGCAACCAGAGCAACTCGCAGCCCCTGAGGTGGAGGAGACAGCAGGTGAGCAGAAGGAAAGAAATGGGGCCTCATTGAGTGTTATAGCACATGCAGATGGTGAGAAACCTGATGGAAGAGTGGCTAGCTGGGGCAGCTAGCATTCAGGAGTTTTAGTTATTTGTGATCAGTGCCGGATTAAATAAATGGACTACACTAGGCAGGCTGCATTTTTTGCCCCCCCACCCCCCCACCCCCCCACTCCCCACCCCCCACCCCCCATGTTATTTAATGAATTGAAATCTGAAACTTACCAAAGTTACTAATAAAAGTTCATTCACAGTTTACATAGCCTAGTCTTTGGTTACAAAATGGTTGTTTGTATGCCAAGATAAGTCACATGTTGTATGTAAATTATTCTATCAGACTATTTTTTGATATTAATAATTTATATGTCATTACACAGCTGTTTTAAATTCTAATTAATTGTCCTCATCTTATCCATTATGAGTGTCATTGTTAAGGCAGTAGTACCAGGAAATAACCACTAGGTATCATTAAACTATGTAAACAGAGCAAATATGTTTACCTTATTTGCACTGTTTATATTTAATCAACACATTTAATTAAAAAGATTTTCTGCTAAATACAATAGCTTACAACATTTATAAATGTTGACAAATTAATCACATGATGGTGGAAAGACATTCAAGAAGAAATAGATGAATTTGAATGGACTGAAGCATGTTTAAAGGCGCAAAAACAAACTATAAACATGGAGCTTAAATTATTACAGTATCAATTTTATACAGTCTATAATCTTAAAAGAAAGTATTTTAATAAAATGAAAACATTATCTTAAGTTTTCATATTGCTTTATGCTCATTCAGGCTGTTATTGCCTCTGCTGAATCAAAAATTCTGTGTCAATTTTCTGAGTGTGAACTTATTGTTTGTTATGCTATTTGAACATTAATAAAAATATTTGAAAAATAAATTAATAAAACCAGCATCACTTACCAAGGAAACCATTTAGCATGCTCCACTCCGGAATAATCTTCAGCCTTCCAGCATCACAGGCCTCAGTCACAGCAGAAACACGTCTAAAGAAATGTTCCTTGGTCAAGCTTCGGTTTATGTCTCCATATTTCCTCTGTGATGCAGAGAAATATCCGATATTTTGAAAGGGATGGTTTAGTGCAAAGTACTCACGTATCCTGTCATCAATTTGGTACCACTTTGCAGGGTCAGATGCAGCTTGTTAACACCCTTTCTGGGACTAGAGGCTCCTGTTGTAAGACTGTATTGGGCTCACTTCTGGCTGGCTGGCTTCTACTTCATCCTTCAGTGATGGCGTTGATGTTGGCGGCGTTGGCACTACAGCACAGCATCTTCCACTGCGTCTTCGGGCCGTGTCTCCTCCGGGTCTGGCTCGGGCCCAGCCTCTGGCTCTGCTGACTCGAGCAGGTTCACAGCTGTCGGACGGCTGCCCGAATAGCCCAACAGAAACTTCTGTAAAGCCCCCCACTGTATCTTCTGTTGTTCCTCTCCATTTTTGTTTCTTTTTACGTTTTGCAACACCCGAAATCATCGTGAATGTTAGCCAGTGCATCCTCCAAATTTGAATTTGAATTTATTTATTTATTCGAACGGGACAATGAATATTAATGAACGTACAAGACGTAAATATACCAGAATTGGCAAAAAGCCAGTTTCCATCCGTAGTCCCATGTACAAATGAGAAAACCTGGCAAGATTTGCAGTTTCTCGCATAGCCAATTGTGCCATGCATCCAGCAAGTCTGTCGCCCATGTTAATTATGGTGATGGCATACTCAAGGGCGTCAGTTTGTTTTCAGAATTGCTGGGGACAATAACCATACACTTGAGTGGGGTTTAAAAATTGCTGGGGACAATAAAGTAGGCTAGCACAGGGGTCGGCACCCCGCGGCTCTGGAGCCGTATGCGGCTCCTCCATCCATCTGATGCGGCTCTCTGTACTTTTAAAATAATGAATGGATATTTAAATAAAATGCTTTATATTTTACTGCATTAATTTTACATCTGTATGCCAATTCTAAATGTAAAGATTGTCTGCGTAAACCTGAACAGGTCCAACCCGGTCTTACTGTGAGACCGGGTTGACGCGTCACGCTTGTGCGTAATCATAGGCGCTTCTGAGCTGCTTTCTGACCTTCCCCACCTACAAAGTTTAATTACAACAATCAAACGTGACAGAGCCTGGATTTGTATTCTGAACAGTCTAAACATGTTTTAAAAAGAATCGCGTGACAAAAGTGGCACCTGCTCAGTAAAACCACCAACAGGGTGAAAAATATCAAAATATTGTCGGCAGAGACGGGCTACAACTTCTGGATCATCTTTATATAAATCGTTTTATTGATTATCTTCTTACGAAAGATAACTTTGACGTGCACGAGCGACCAGGCGCGTTGCAAACTTTTCAAAAGTGTGGGGGATATTGTCTGTGCCTAAAATAAGTTCATGCTATTCATCTTGTTAGTTTAATTTCCATAATAGCGGAGCAGGTGCGAATTTTAGACGCGTCACGCATGTCTCCGTTTTAAACATGTTTAAACTGTTCAGAATCCAAATCCAGGCTCTGTCTCGTTATATTGGTATAACTAAAGTTTGTACTGAATGAAACTTTACATTAAACCATGTTGAAGAGAAAAGGATCCGATTAAATCGTTTCCCCCTCATTTACAGTCGCGACGTACAGCGCAGTGCGCGTGGCTCTGGGGTTAATCAAGTTTAGTTTTTTCTCTTTGCAGCAATCTTCACAGGAAGGCAAAACAGTTAAATGACAGGTTACAGATATTTCCATTTGACTGTTTATTTTGACGGATAAACTCAAGGATGTTGTTGATTTCCTCCCACTGAAGCGGTCTGGAAACCCGGTCTCTCTGAGGGATGTGTCACTTGGAAAAATGTTATTTTTATGAAATTATGAAAGTTTGGCTGAACAGCGCTTGTTCCCGTCTCCAATATGGAGACGCATGACGCATCCAGTCACCTCTTCAGCTCAGAAAGCACCTGTAGAGACATTTGATCACGCACAAAGTTTATGTGGAGCAGAAGCGGTCGGGCCACGGCAGGTGAAATGTTCCTAGCCTACATGAAGTGAAACTGTTTAATTGTAACATTAATATGTTACTGGACACGCTGGTCTGGTTGGTTAGACCAGTGTTTGAAGTGGAACACACACACACACACACACACACACACACACACCAGATAAAATAATGCTGATAGCATGGACTAGAAGACAGGTGATGGTTTACGTATTTAAATGATGATCAGGCTGCTGTAAAATGTAATCTCCATCCACAACCAGACACAATTATCCTCTATTCTTTCTCTAGTTGCTCTGCTCTTGTCTGGGCTGATCAGCTGATGGTGCGCGCGGCACGCCTAACTAGCGGCTGATGCACATTTTACGCATTTGGAGAGGTGGGCTGGATGCTTTGCGTTTACTGGAAGTTGGTCCACTTAACGCACGGGTGTAGACTAAATATTAATGACAAAAGAATGAAAATTAAATTGGGAGTTTTTACTTCATATTTTATAAATAAAAATGACGGGGGAACACATTTATGACGTCTTTTTAAATGAAATTTTCTAGCGCGACCTGCCTGCTTCACTAAGTCACTGCTTATTAAGGTCCGTCCAGAATTACCGTGGCCCACCCAAAAATGAAAACCTGGAGATGAGGCAAACAGAGTGAGTGCGACCTAAAGAGACCAGACTGGTGTGGAGGTGAGCAAAACAGCTGGAGAAGTGTGGGTGTTGAATCCCCCACGGGTGCGACGCCCATGGTACCGGCTACTGTCACCTGTTGTGAGCAGCGCTCTGCTGTCTGAGGGTAGGCCCAGCCCACAACGATGCGACTGCTGCAGTGTTTTCTTTACTGTGGGAAACGGGTAATAATGGCTCTTTGATGGGAACAGGTTCCCGACCCCTGGTAAAAGATCTGAGCTGGTAAAACAAAAACCCTCATCAGCAGGCTTTTTTGAAAGTGGGGGGGACACAGCTGCCAATTACAAATTTTGCCGGGGACATGTCCCCGGTGTCCCCGGTTAAAATGACGCCTATGGGCATACTCTTCTGTTTCTCCATCATCTTTGTCTGTCCAAAGGAATCTATGCAGTTGCATCTCCCTCTTCTCCAACCACACAGAGTTGTACATCTTCCTGATGTCTCCAACAGCAGCACACACTCTTCTAAATCATCAGGACAGCTCTGAAGGAATTTAGAACATCTGGTCCTTTTAACAGTAAATCCTTCATGCTCATACCCTTGAATTGTTGACTACTGTTCCAGACAAGACGTACTGAAGTAGAGATGGAGTGAGGATTTGGTGCTACAACATGACTTGTGGACCAGACTGGACCTACCCAGTCAACCATTTTCTTTGTGAGTTTTCTGGCAGCTTGCTGATCCCACATTTCATGGATTTGAGCTGTATAAGCAGCCCCCCACTCAGATTCCTTAGACAACCGCTTCTCAGTTTTCAGGAAGGTAGCCTCGACTCCACTTTTGTTGTTAGGTAAGTAGGCTGGATCCGTTATCCAAGGGTATTTTGGGGCGACGGTGGCACAGGAGTTAAGTGCTCGCCCCGTAATCGGAAGGTTGCAGGTTCGAGCCCCGCTCAGTCTGTCGCTGTCGTTGTGTCCTTGGGCAAGACACTTAACCCACGTTGCCTGCTGGTGGTGGTCGGAGGGACCGGTGGCGCCAGTGCTCGGCAGCCTCGCCTCTGTCAGTGCGCCCCAGGGCAGCTCATTGTAGCTCATCCCCACCAGTGTGTGAATGTGTGTGTGAATGGGTGAATGGGTGATTGTGTTGTAAAGCGCCTTTGGGGGTTCCAGGACTCTGGAAGGCGCTATATCAAATACAGGCCATTTACCATTTACCATCCCAGTGGGGAGATTCACTGTCCAATTTATGATGTAGGTGAGGCCATGTTTTATGATTTCTAGCTCTCTTTCTTCTGTTGGAGTCATCTCCTTCCCTCCTAGTTTGCAGTTGCCACAGCAACATCCACCACATTTTGGGTCACAGGCCGCACCAGTGCTGTCCCACTTCCTCCATTCCACTAAGCCTCTATGGGTTTCAGCTGTGTGTGTCTTTTTTATCATTGTGTCTTGCAGAGAAACAATCCTTTTCTCTGTTGGGATTTCCTCATACTTGACAGCAGCAGTTCTCATGGAGCAGGCAAAATGAGTTTCTGACTTATATGCTGTCACATCAACTTGTTGAAATAGATCATCATGGGCTCTACCCACTGTCTTTCTAAAGTTGGGAAGACACTGTGCAACTTTTTCACTCGTAGCACTCAGCTTCAGCTCAAACTGTACAACTTCATCGCAGGGCAGATCTCACGAGCCATGTGCTCACACTGTACGACTCAGTTCTTGGATGCGACCTGACTGCTCACACTACGTCTGGCAGCAACACGTCGGACCTAAAAATCTGCTAAAAATAGCAGTTTTTACACAACACATCAGACTATTTGGTCTTGTTTTGCCTGTTGTCCTTCGGGAGTGCTGCAGGGGAACACACAGGGATTTATAGGGGTTGGATGAGGAAAACGAAATAAAGAAAGTAAATCTGTGTTTTGTGATCAGTTTAATTTGATGTGAACACGACAAACACGCTTTCTTGACAATCTTTGTGAGTAAAAATACGTGTAGAAATAAAAACAAACAACGTGTGTTATTAGGAAAATAGCGGGCGAGCGGTGTTGATGCATGATTGCGCATGCGCCTTGAGCAGTTCTGATACTTTTTGGGTCGCAGCTGCTCGCAGTGCTGCTTCAACAGTGCGATACCCTCACGAGGGACGAGCGAAATATTAAACACGCCAGAAGTCCGTGCGAGCTCACGATTGCTGATCGGTAGCTGGTCACGTGGTGTTAATTGCCTCTCGTAACCCCCTGTATACTACACGACGCTCAGCGCAAAACTCGCCCCGATCTTGTGGATTCTCGCACACGTGGAAAATCGGCTCAAAAAAGTTAAAAAGTTGCACAGTGTACACCCGGCTTAAGGTAGATTGTCCACAAGACAAGATATCCCACCAATTTTACTCTTTGGAGAGCCAGCCTTCCATTTCTGTGACTCACAGGAACACAGTAAATTCACCATATTGGTTTAAAAAATTGTGCTCCACATAACTGTTTAACATTTTCACTTCACACTAAGAAATAACCTCTAAGGTATTTTCGTAACGCTTTTAAACTTGTCAAAATCTAATTTGTCTAAATTTGTCAACGGTAGTTGATAAAGGCTAGATCAATTCCTGATCTAGTCAGTTCTCAGCAGCCTCCCGATCCGGCCGACCGTGTGAGCAAAGCACTTGGGACCATCCTCTTTTTTGACCTCAAGGTCAAAGCCTCTCTGCAACGATTGCAAGTGGTATCAGATGTTACAACACCTCAGTTGTGGAACGTCTAACTAGCACCCCCGAATAGCATCTTATGGCCGGTGATATCTGAATTCAAAGGGAGCTAAAACTCTTTGAGATTTCAGGGGCCACTCCATCGGTGAAATCACCACACTGGCTGCCCTTCCTCCGGACCGCCAAGACCTGCCGTCTCACACTATTATTGTAGACCTGCACACTGGCGTGGCATGGTTTCTATGAATAATCTATAGCTTGTTAAATCATACAGTCAAACTGATTTTACAACCTGGGCATAACAATGTCTCTCAACCCACCCGTGAGGAAAGACTCCAGTTGTCTCCAACTGCATTGGCCCTCCTCAAGCAGTGGGACCGGTTGGTGGAGAAGGATGGGGTCCTGTACCGGCAGATCCGGCTCCCCCGGGGGGCTGAGGGGGTGTTGCAGCTAGTGTTGCCTGCCACCCTGAGGGAGGAAGTGCTCACTGAACTTCATCAGAAGCATGGCCACCAAGGGGTTGAGAGGACACTGCAGCTGCTCAGACACCGATGCTACTGGCCTAACATGACTGGTGATGTGGAGCAGTGGTGCAGTAAGTGTGAGAGATGTCAGGATGCCAAGGATACCCAGCGGGGGCCTCAGACCTACATGGGACATTTGTTGGCCTCTCGGCCAAACAAGATTTTGGCCCTAGATTACACTGTGCTGGAGCCCTCTGGTGATGGGTGTGAGAACGTCCTGGTGATGACAGATGTCTTCAGCAAATATACACTGGCTGTCCCTACCAAAGACCAGTGGGCTTCTACTGTGGCACAGGTGTTGGTGACTGAATGGTTCTTGAAGTTCGGCGTTCCAGCACGTATACACTCAGACCAAGGGTGAAACTTCGAGAGCACTCTCATTCAGCAGCTGTGTGCTTTGTATGGGATCAAGAAGTCCCGAACCACTCCATACCATCCATCAGGTAATGGACAGTGTGAGCAGTTTAATAGAACACTCCATAACTTGCTTCGCACTTTACCCATCTCTCATAAACGAGACTGGAGTTCCTACTTGCCAGAGCTGCTGTTCTCATATAACACCACTCCCCACCAGGCCACAGGGGAATCTCCTTTTTTTCTTCTGTTTGGACAGGAGCCAAGGCTACAGGAGGACTTCCTGCTTGGTCGTGTCCAGGACCCAGTGGGAGGCCATGTCCAAAACTGGGTCCAGGAACATCAGAGCCAGCTACAGTTTGCCTTTCAAGGGGCAAGAGAGAGAATGGCAGCAGCGGCTCAGCGTAGGAAAACCTACCACGATCAGTGGGTCAAAAGCTCCCCTCTGGCTGAGGGCCAGCAGGTGCTACTGCGGCAACATGGCATAAAGGGTCGGCACAAGATCCATGACCTGTGGAGCCCAGCGATACATTTGGTGGTGAAAACACCAAAGGAGGGAAGCCCAGTGTATGGAGTGGCACCAGTGGAGGATCAGACCAAGGTCAGACATGTTCATCGTAGCATGTTGAAGCCACTGGTAGGAACCACTCCACTGGAGAACACTGCTCCCCCTCCACGGTTGTCGGTCCAACGGGAGGATGAAGGTGAGCTCTCAATGAATAGTAACCTTGGTGAGGGTGACCTTTTTGTTTTGGAATTCCAGGATTATGCGACAGTCCCGACACCGACCACCACAGTGGATCTGTCACACTCTGTCCTATCTCCCCTTATGGTTTAGTCTTGTCTCTGTTAATTGCTCCCACCTGCCTCTCGTTTTCCAATCACCCAAGTTCCCAACCCTCTTGTATTTAAACCCCTTCAGTTCTTTGTCTCGTGTTGGATCATTGTTTCTGTGTCAGCGTGTGTTATCATTAAAGCCTTTAACCGTTCCTGTCTGCCTGCCTTCTTCACCCATGTTTGGATCCTTTCCTCCGCTTCGCGCTCCAGCATGTCTGACAGAATGATCCAACCCAGTAAAGGATCCAGCGGGGAGATTCTCCCCTGGGAGTGCCTGCTTCAATTTCTTTCCTCGGACCACCGGCCGGCTTCTTTTCCTCCCCCGGCGTCGCCTCGCCGTAGACGCCGTCACCGGGCTTCAGCCGCGGCGTTCCTCTCCACCCTTCCGGAGCCAGATGAAAGGTTGGACCGGGAGACGCTTCCGGATCGCTCCAGCTTCATGGGCATCAGACTGGCTGTGTGCTCCCCCGGAGCTGGCCCACGGCATGGGGAAGGATGCCAGGCTCCACCGCAATCCTTTGTCTCAGGACAGAGCCGTGAGCTCGCCGCTGCCCCGGCTTGGCGCACCTGCTTGGACCCGCCCCCAGTCAGACCAGCAGTCCCATCTCCGGTCCAATCCGTGCCTCCGTCATCTGCAGGTGGAGGAACCACGCCCACAGACCAGCTGACAGAGCTCGCAGATCTGCAGGCAGAGCTTGGCCGGATCCGTCAGCTCGTCAGCCTCAAGGAGTCCCACCTGGACAACCTGTCTTCCCCGAATCACCCGGAGAGGGTTTCAGTCCAGCCAGCAGCTCCCTCGTCTCAGAGCCAGAGGAGCAAGCCTGCAGTCCACCCAGCAGAGCTCGCCGGTCTCCGAGCTGAGATGGCCCAACTCCATCAGAGCCTCAGTCACCAGGAGCTCCAACTGGACACTGTATCCTCCCTCCTCTCCCAGTTTCCAGCACCACCAGTTCAATCGCATCCAGTTCCAGCAGTGGTCCCGGAGGTCACACCGCATCCAATCCAGCATGTCCAAGCGGTCCCGTCTGCAGCAACTCCTCCTCCAGTCCAGAAGCCGGCAGTCCAGAAGCCGGCGGTCCAGAAGTCGACGGTCCAGAAGTCAACAGTCCAGAAGTCAACGGTCCAGAAGTCGACACCCCCGGACCAGAAGTCGACGCCCCCAGTCCAGAAGTCGAGGGTCCAGAAGTCGACTCCCCCGGACCAGAAGTCGACGCCCCCGGACCAGAAGTTGACGCCCCCGGTCCAGAAGTCGATGGACCAGAAGTCGATGGACCAGGAATCGACGCCCCCGGACCAGAAGTCAATGGAGGCCGATGCCCCTTCCAGTCGTGTGGTCGACGCCTCTTCCAGTCATGTGGTCGATGCCTCTTCCAGTTGTGTGGTCGACGCCTCCTCCAGTCTTGTGGTCGACGCCTCCTCCAGTCTTGTGGTCGACGCCTCCTCCAGTCCTGTGGTCGACGCCTCCTCCAGTCCTGTGGTCAACGCCTCCTCCAGTCCTGTGGTCGACGCCTCCTCATGTTCTGATGTCCACGCCTCCTCATGTTCTGAAATCGACGCCTCCTCGTGTTCTGAAGTCGATGCCTCCTCGTGTTCTGAGGTTGACGCCTCATCCACTCCAGAGGTCGACGCCTCGTCCACTCCAGAGTTTGACGCCTCGTCCACGCCAGAGGTCGACGACTCGTCCACTCCAGAGGTCGACGCCTTGTCCGCTCCAGAGGTCGACGCCTTGTCCGCTCCAGAGGTCGATGCTCTCACCAGTCCAGAGGTCGACGCTCTCTCCAGTCCAGAGGTCGACACTCTCTCCAGTCCAGAAGTCTACGCTCTCTCCAGTCCAGAGGTCAACTCTCTTTCCTGTCCAGAGGTCGACGCTCTTTCCTGTCCAGAGGTCAACGCTCCCTCGTGTCCAGAGGTCGACGCTCCCTCCAGTCCAACGTCTCCGCTGTCTCCAGCCCAGAGGCCGACGCCGCCGCCTCCAGCCCAGAGGCCGACGATGCCGCCTCCAGTCCAGAAGTCGACGCCGCCGCCTCCAGTCCAGAAGTCAAGGACGTCTCCTCCAGCGTCTCTGCCTCCGGTCACCACCAGTCCTGCCCGCATCAGGCACGGGTCCCCAAGAGTCCATTCTCGTCTCCTCCTCTGTCCCAGACGCAGGCCTCCTAGAGCTCGTCGTCGCCTCCTCCTCCTCTGCCCCAGATGCAGTCCCCCTAGAGCTCGTCGTCGCCTCCTCCTCTGCCCCAGACGCAGGCCCCCAAGAGCCCATCGTCGCCTGCTCCTCTGCCACAGACGCAGGCCCCCAAGAGCCCGTCGTCACCGCCTCCTCCTCTGCCACAGACGCAGGCCCCCAAGAGCCCGTCGCCACCGCCTCCTCCTCTGCCACAGACGCAGGCCACCAAGAGCCCGTCGTCACCGCCTCCTCTGCCACAGACTCAGGACCCCAAGAGTCCATTGTCGCCTCCTCCTCTGCCCCAGACGCAGGCCCCCAAGAGCCCGTCGTCACCGCCTCCTCCTCTGCCACAGACGCAGGCACCCAAGAGCCCGTCGTCACTGCCCCCAGACACAGGCCCCCAAGAGCCCATCGTCACCGCCTCCTCCTCTGCCACAGACGCAGGACCCCAAGAGCCCGTCGTCGCCTCCTCTGCCCCAGGCGCAGGCCCCCGGACTCTACTGGTCCCTGCCTCCCCTTCCTCGGGCCCTCGGTCCCTCTCGGCCTTCCCTCCGGGTCCCCCTCCTCCTGCCCTGCTCTCTGTTCCTGTGGGCGTCTGGAATCCGCCCTTTTGGGGGAGGGGGGGGATACTGTCACACCCTGTCCTGTCCCCCCTTATGGTTTAGTCTTGTCTCTGTTAATTGCTCCCACCTGCCTCTCGTTTTCCAATCACCCAAGTTCCCAACCCTCTAAACCCCTTCAGTTCTTTGTCTCGTGTTGGATCATTGTTTCTGTGTCAACGTGTGTTATCATTAAAGCCTTTAACCGTTCCTGTCTGCCTGCCTTCTTCACCCGTGTTTGGATCCTTACCTCCGCTTCACGCTCCAGCACGCCTGACAGGATCAGGTTACACTGGGGGGGCACCGAGGGCAGTAGTACATCCAGCTCTCTCAGTGGTGAGTCCCACAGGGCCCACAGAGTCTGAGTTAATGGTGACCCAAGCCGTCCCACTTGCTTCCCAACCTGCTCCAGTTGCCCATTGCCCTGCAGTAACTGAAACTAATGTCCGGCAAACTTGGAGGCGCACTGCTGGATGGCACTCCAACCTCCATCACCTCCCTAGACCTGTAGAAGGGTCAGAGCAGCAAGCTGAGCCCCTGACTGCGGACATATCAGGTATGAGGTGGATAGTTTGTAGACCATGGCAATGAATCCCAGGCTTTGGTGAGTGATCCATTTGGTGGGGGTGGATTGTAGTGGGATTAGTCATCTGCCACCAAGTAATTGGACGACCTATCATTGAGGGAAGGTGCTAATATAAATAAGGCCTGGGGTGGCGCTACCGCGATCTTTGCTTTGGCTCAACTTCCGCTTCCTGGGTGAAGTGCAATTGTGTACGGGACTCCGGCGTGTCGGACTGTGAGTAATATCTAAAACGCTGCAGTAGCTGCATGGAGTCTAGTGGTTATTGGTTGTTCCTGCCACAGGAATTGTTGCATGTGGTCCTCCCAGAGGAAGGGAAGGCTTCTCTTTATCCTATGTGCTTCAAAGAAGTGGTATGTACATCTGCGCTCCTCTCCACTTAGCTGTGGCTGTAGGATAATGCTAACTAATGTGTACTCCAGATCGAGGAAGGGGTGTATCTCCACGGTAGACTCTGTTGTTCTGCTGCTTTTCTGCACTGTTCCACGGGATCTCTGTTTTCCTGTTGTTGACCTCGTTGCTGGACCATCATCTGGTTCCAAGGCCTCTCCACCCCGGGCTGGTTAACGGGATCAGCGGAGACCATCGGGAGCGGCTTTTCTCACTCGCTCCTCTAGACTGAGTACCAGCAGAGGACCTAAACCCGGTGTGGGTTTGGGTATTTCAACGAGGAGCTGCGGGCCCTACCGGCAGCTGTCGTCTGCCCGGGAGCTCATAAGGACGGCTGAGGCTCGGGCTAATAGACGCGTGTGCAGGCGAGCTGTATGCTCGCTCATTTCCTGATGGCCTGTCCGCCCAGTTGTTGCTGTGTTTTAGTGTGTGTGTGTGTGTGTGTGTGTGTGTGTGTGTGTGTGTGTGTGTGTGTGTGTGTGTGTGTGTGTGTGTGAGTGGATTTGGATTTTTACCGTGCTTTTTTTTTATTATTCTTTTTTTTAACCGTGTCCTGTCTGGCTGTGAAGCTAGCAGAATTGAGGGCTGAATGCTGGTAACAAGCCTTACAGATTTATTCTCAGGTGGAGCATCAAAGTGTCTGCTTTAAATGTTACACCTGATACTTCAAATTTTATTGTTATTGTTTTTGAATGCTTTGTAATTCCGACCAGACACGGAGACAGAGGTGAAAGAGAAAAGAAAAGACAAATGGTGGGAAGAGAGAGAGAGGGGGTCCACAAAAATAAACAATAATGAACAAGAGTCTGCTTCTAGACCTGCAGAAAGAGAAGAGCAGAAAAAAATGGGACACACAACAATACATCAGGAGCAAGCTATCACTGCGTCAACGTGATGACGAAATGTAAAATCAACATTGTTTAACTGAACAATCACACGATAATAAATCACAGTGCATTTAGTGGCAACGACAGCCTTGAGACAAGTGTTGAAAGTGCCCAAGCCCATACTTTTGAGAGCACCATGTGAGCACCTGTGTGTGTACACGCGCTTGTTTATCTAAGGTTTCTCTATAGGAGCGTCCAATAGAGAGTGTGAGGGACCACAGATCTGCCCCCAAAGTTGCGTAGGAGACGGGGGGAGCTCCAAGTCCCAGAGATCCAGGCGCTGCCCCAGAATACAGGAACCCCAAGGGGACTGCAACCAGAAAGCCCCCCCCCCCCCCCCCCCCCCCCCCCCCCCGAGAGGCGCAGAGGATCGCCCCGGGGGGCCACAACCAGCAGCCGGCAGAGTCCCGGGAGATATCAGCGGCAAGCCCACAGGTCCGCCCGCCGCCTCCCACCCCCTAGCCGGCCGAGCCCAGGACCCAGTGACCCGGGACCCAGGGGAGACCACCCCCGCCGGGGACCCAGACCCCACCAGGCAGCCACCGGGATTGACCAGGCAGGCGCCAAAGATCTTAAACCCCCTGACCCGGGAGCCACAAACACTCAGGCAGACCAAGCCACCACCAGTGTTGGGAGTAACGTGGTACAAAAGTAATTAACTACTGTAATGCATTGCTTTTTGCTGTAATGTGGTAATGTAAGGCATTACAGGGAAAGAAAATGGTAATATTTACTCGGTACATTTGTCAGTAACGCGGTAATTACAACGCATTTTTAAACCCAGAATCAAGATGCGGGTTTCCTAAAAATTCAAATTGCGGGAAGCCTGAAAAAAGATCCAGTATCCACATATATGACGTCATTTATGGACTCAGCTTTGCGGGCATTCTATGAGCAGAGAGGACGCAGCGGTAATGGCTCAAATACTCCAGCTGCGTCCTGCGCGCAGCCGCTGTTATATTCACAAAATCGCTCCACCAAAGCAAAATAATTCGTTTGCGATCGTTTATATCCACCCATATTCTCTGGTACTTCATGTAATTTTTAGCTGAGTTCGTAATCTGTGCGCCGGTGATTTCAACTCCTTGCTGCCGGAGCGCAGCGTGAAGCTTTATTTATTTATTTATTTATTTATTTATTTTTGTGTTCGGTAGATCCCTTTGGCTGATTAGTTAGAAACTAGGAAATCTAGTTTACAGTTTTTCTAGAAGACGGAGAAAACATGCAGCATGCAGAAAGGTTAGAGAGAAAGGGAGTTATTCACATAAAATCAAGAAAACAAAACAAAGTGCTTGAAAAGAAAAAAGTAGGTCCCCAGTACACATTTTTACCAGTGAAAAGCAATAATATATAAGCATTTACAGTTTTAGCCATTTGCTTAAACACGATTGACAGATGCTAAAACCAAAGGAACCCAACTTGAAGTTGTTGTGGCTCTGCCTTAAACAAAGTGTAACCATACCTTAGACAAAAGTGCTGCTTTGCACTTTGGTTGCAATTCTGCAAAACACTAGCTCCTTTCTACAACACACTTGCTCCTGCTCACAACACACGATTTCATACATAAGACACTTTGTTCAAAAAGTAAATCTCGCAGTACCATTGGGAAAACACAGCTATTCAAAATACAAAACACAGTCTGTCATTGAAAACAATTAGACACACACCTGAAAACAATTACTAACAAAACTGAACACCAATCATTCAGCTACAAAAAGGCCTTAGCTAAGCCATTTTGGAGAACTTGCCAGCATGGAGGGGGGGAGAGCTAGAGGCAGAGCAAGAGGAGGACGTGGACGAAGAGGCCGTGCAAGGACCATAATTTCTGATGGCATTAGGGCAACTGTGGTGGACCATGTCATAAACCATGGTCTGACCATGAGGGAAGCTGGACAGAGAGTCCACCCCAATCCTAGCCGTTTCACGGTCGCATCCATCATAAGGACATTCAGACAGGAAAACAGGTATGTCTTCAATTCCTCTACTGCAGTAATGTAGCTTGAGTATTTACAGTACTGTCTCATCTTACATGTATATGTAACGTACATGTACTGTTACACCAGTACTGTACTGAAGGGTGGCTCCTTGTGTTGTGACACATATAATCATGTCTTGAGATGTTTTACAGTACTGTAATACAAGTACAGTAAATACAGTAAAATACAGTTTGTATAGTACTGAAAAATAGAACAAAACGATTCCAAATACTGGTTGCATTGTTTTCTACAGAATGATCAGAAGACCTACTGGCGGTGGACGTCAACGCCTATTTACTGAACAACAAGAACTTGCATTAGTGGACATGGTCAGGGCAAATAATGCGATCCGTCTCCACCAGCTACAGAGTCACATAATTGCAGATAGACTGAGTTTTGGCAATATGAATACAGTATGCATTACCACCATTAGATGCATCTTGACAAAGTACCATATTACAATGAAACAACTGTACAGGGTTCCATTTCAAAGGAACAATGCCAGAGTGAAGGAACTTCGACGTGAATACGTGCAGGTAAGTGTTTCAGTCCTCTACATTTACAATACAAAAGAGGAGCAGTCAAATAGCTGAGTCTGTACCATTGGATCAGTACCACATTGACACTGTATATTCAGAAAGCTAAACCGGCCCCTGTGTGATGAGGTGGTTCAATTCTGTATCAGTGTAGTTGTGTACTTTGAGTAATGCCATCCATACAGTACTGTACAGTACAGTAATATGCACTTTTTCTTGCAGAGAATAATCGCCATGGATGGAGCTGCTCAGCCTCATGAGTGTATTTACATTGATGAGGCTGGATTCATTCTGACAAAAAACAGACGACGGGGGCGTAATCTTATTGGCCGAAGGGCAATTGTGCACGTCCCTGGGCAACATGGAGGAAATATTACATTGTGTGCTGCCATTAGCCTTCAAGGGCTACTGCACCGTCATGCCAAATTGGGGCCCTACAATTCACAGGAAATACTCACATTTCTTGATGGTCTACATGACATCGTCATGCAGAATAGGCCAGAGCAGCCCAGGTTTGTTGTGTGGGATAATGTTAGTTTCCACCGGGCTGCTCTGGTCCAAGACTGGTTTACTCATCATGAAGGATTTGAAGTGGTGTACTTGCCCCCTTACTCCCCATTTTTGAATCCTATAGAGGAGTTCTTTTCAGCATGGAGATGGCGTGTATATGACCGCCAACCGCACGCCCGAATGCCACTTTCACAAGCAATGGAACAGGCCTGCGGAGATATTGAAATCAGGTAGATTCAGGGATGGATTAGACACACAAGGGGATTTTTTCCCCGATGTTTAGCCGGAGAAGATATTGCTTGCGATGTGGGCGAGGTCCTGTGGCCCGACCCCGACAGACGGCAGGATCCATACATGTAACTTATTTTGTGTGAAGTTCAGTTTGTTTTATTTTTGCTTTACAGTAACTGAATTTCCTGTCATATGAATTTCACTACTGTAATGTAATTGCAGTAATGTTGATTTCAGTATTTTATTTTTGGAATTATGAGAAACATCTGGAATTGTAACTGAATAAATACAGTACAAGTGAAAGACTGCAGTGTTTTATTTAAAGTAGACTAGTGTGTTGCCGCAGATATGAGAGTGTATTGACATGTGGAAGTGGGCATCATTTAGTCATCAAAGTGAGGTGTTGACAAAGGATTGTTCAGTTTTGATGGCAGAGTTTGTATCTGGCATAGATGTGAATGGTTTATTTCCCAGTGTTCTTCCGTACTTCCTTGTGTGTGGAGTTTTGGCACCATGAGCCAAGTTTTGCAAAGTGTGTTCAAGCAATGGACTAAAACTGTAATATTTATACAAGTGATAGAATCAGATCACCCCAGAAGTCAGTCCCGCATCCAGGGCCGTGTCAAGGCATTTGGGGACCAAGGCAAATATAGGCTTGGAGCCCCCACCACCTCACTCCCTGCTCAGTTAATATAAGATGGCAGCGTGCTGAGAGTACAGATTGTTGTTGCTTTTATTTAATAAACAATCATTTTAAAGCACTGTTATTATATCTGACTGTTTTAACAGCAATCCTAGCTCAGACACCACATCACTTTCCACATATATGTCATGAGCTCACTGAGCATCACATTACCAGATTCATATTGAAGTTGTTTTGGTGAAAGTAACTTAAAGTAATGCAAAAGTAGTGTAATGCCTTACATTTCAAAATCAGTAATATTGTAATGTAATGAATTACTTTAAAATGAGGGTAACAAGTAATAAATAATGCATTACAGTTTTGAAGTAACTTGCCCAACACTGGCCACCACACCCCACACCAGGTGTGGCAGGGGGAGGGGAGATGAAGATCTATATCATCAAAGGAGGTCCCAGGAGAGGGGAGGAGTCAAAGGCCCCACCTGACATATACAGTCATACACAAACACAGTCATACACGTGTTTGAGTGTGCAGGCGAGCTGTATGCTCGCTCATTTCCTGATGGCCTGTCCGCCCAGTTGTTGCTGTGTTTTTGTGTGTGTGTGTGTGTGTGTGTGTGTGTGTGTGCGTGTGTGCGTGTGTGCGTGTTTGCGTGTGTGCGTGTGTGCGTGTGTGTGTGTGTGTGTGTGTGTGTGTGTGTGTGTGTGTGTGTGTGTGTGTGTGTGTGTGTGTGTCTGTGTGTGGATTTGGATTTTCATCGTGCTTTTTGTTTTCTTTCCATTTAGGCTGTGAGCTGACAGTGGTGGTCGAGCCCTGGTGGTGGTCCCATCTGATGGTGTGCGTGTGCTCCAGAGTCACTCCCCCCCCCACCCCCCCGAATGCACGCACGTGTGATTGGGGTGAAATTACTCGTGGTTTGTAGTTTGTTTAGAGAGTTAAGTTCCGGGCTCTATCTTAGGCAGTCCCATTAGTCAAGCTCAGCCTAAGTTGATTTGGTTTTAATTAGTTTTTATCTGTTAGGTGCACAGGATTTTTAGTAGATGATTTTAAACTCATTTTATTGTTCTTTTAATAAATCTCTTTATGTGGAATGGAACTCCGTCTCAAGCTTGATCTGTAAAACTGAACTAACGTGCCTTTAGGTTCAGCTGGTTTTGGTTCCTGATTATCAGATGGCGTTGTATTTTTAAACTGATAGGTGGACCCGCACGCCACATTTGGCGTTGTTGGCAGGATCCATGTAGTACTGTCAAGTAGGTCCATGGATGTGAAGTTTGTGGCACCCTGCGCGGGAGCACGAGGACGTGCTTGTGGAAAGAGGGGGAAAGATGTGACAGTGTGAGCATCCTGTCACAATGTCCCGATTGATCATGCGCCCTGGCTACTTGGCCAAGGGGATGTCCCTTTGGCCGACTGGTAAGCGCGCATGACTCTCACCCGGGAGTCTGGGGATCGAATCTCGCCCGGGCCCTCGTTTCTCCACCTTGCCACATAGATATAGTTGGACTCACCTCGACACATAGCATTGGCTCTGGAACCCAAGTCCTTGAGAGGGGTTGGACACTCTCCTTTGCTGGAGTTGCTCCGGGTGAGAGGCGGAGGGCTGGGGTTGGCTTGTTGTTAGCCCCAAGACTCTGCCTGTGTGTTGGGGTTTACCCCGGGGGACGAGAGGGTAGCTTCCCTGTGCCTTCTTCATGTCAGGGAACGGGTCCTGACTGTTGTTTGTGCTTATGGGCCAAATATCAGTTCAGAGTACCCACCTTTTTTTGGAGTCCCTGGGACGAGTGCTAGATAGTGCTCCATCAGGGGACTCCATTGTCCTGCTGGGGGACTTAATGCTCATGTGGGCAATGACAGCTTGACCTGGAGGGGTGTGATTGGGAGGAATGGGCCGCCTGATCTGAACTCGAGTGGTGTTTCGTTATTGGACTTCTGTGCAAGCCGCAGTTTGGCCATAACGAATACCATGTTCGAACATAAGGATGCCCATCGGTACACTTGGTACCAGGGCAGCCTAGGTCGCAGGTTGATGATAGACTTTGTAGTCGTGCCATCTGACCTGCGGCCGTATGTTTTGGACACCCGAGGGAAGAGAGGAGCGGAGCTGTCAACTGATCACCACCTGGTGGTGAGTTGGATCAGATGGCAGGGGAAGATGCCGCGTAGACCTGGCAGACCCAAACGCATAGTGAGGGTCTGCTGGGAACGCCTGGCAGAAGAACCTGTTAAGACGGTCTTCAACTCCTACCTCCGGCAGAGCTTTGACCGCGTCCCGAGAGCAGTGGGGGACTTTAACTCCGAGTGCACCTTGTTCCACTCTGCGATTGTTGAGGCAGCTGTTGCTAGCTGTGGTCGTAAGGTGGCCAGTGCCAGTCGTGGTGGCAACCCCCGTACCCGCTGGTGGACACCAGAGGCTCGGGGAGTCGTCAGGCTGAAGAAGGAGGCCTACAGGGTGTGGCTGCTCTGTGGGTCTCCGGAGGCAGCAGACAGGTACCGGATAGCAAGCGGGGTGCAGCAGTGGCAGTTGCCGAGGCAAAATCTCGGGCGTGGGAGGAGTTTGGTGAGGCCATGGAGAAAGACTTATCGATCGGCTCCAAAGAGGTTCTGGCAAACTGTCCGGTGCCTCAGGAGAGGAAGGCAGCAACTCGCTCACACCGTTTACAGTGGGGATGGGGAGCTGCTGACCTCAACTGGGGCTATAGTTGGACGGTGGAAGGAATACTTTGAGGAGCTCCTCAATCCTACCTATGCGCATTCCGAGGAGGAACCAGAGCCGGGAGACCTGGGGATGGACAATCCATCGGGGGCAGAAGATGCTGAGGTAGTCTAACAACTACACAGCGGCGCAGCCCCGGGGGCGGATGAGGTTCGACCTGGGTATCTCAAGGCTATGGATGTTGTAGGGCTCTCATGGTTGACACGTCTCTGCAACATTGCGTGCTCATCAGGGGCAGTTCCTGCGGAGTGGCAGACCGAGGTGGTGGTCCCCATCTTTAAGAAGGGTGACCTGAGGGTGAGTTCCAACTATAGGGGGATCACACTCCTCAGCCTCCCTGGAAAGGTCTACTCCAAGGTACTGGAGAGGAGGGTCTGATCGATAGTTGAATCTCAGATTGAGGAGGAGCAATGTGGTTTTCGTCCTGGCCGTGGAACTGTGGACCAGCTCTATATCCTTGCAAGGGTGATGGAGGGGGCATGGGAGTTTGCCCATCTAATCCACATGTGTTTTGTGGATTTGGAGAAGGTTTATGACCAGGTTCCTAGGGGCACCAGGTTCCTAGGGGCACCCTGTGGGGGACGCTCAAGGAGTATGGGGTGGGTGGCTTTCTGTTAAGGGCCATTTAGTCCCTTTACCAGAGGAGCGTGAGTTTGGTCCGCATAGCCGGTAGTAAGTCGGACCTGTTCCCGGTGAGGGTTGGACTCCACCAGGGCTGCCCTTTGTCACCGGTTCTGTTCATTACCTTTATGGACAGAATTTCTAGGCGCAGCCGTAGTGTGGAGTGTGTCGAGTTTGGTGGCAGGAGAATCTCATCTCTGCTTTTTGTGGATGGTGTGGTCCTCCTAGCTTCATCCAGCACTGACCTTCAGCTCTTGCTGGGTAGGTTCGCGGCCGAGTGTGAAGCGGCTGGGATGAGGATCAGCACCTCCAAATCTGAGACCATGGTTCTCGACCGGAAAAGGGTGGCTTGCCAACTCCGGGTCGGGGAAGAGGTCCTACCTCAAGTGGAGGAGTTTAAGTATCTCGGGGTCTTGTTCAAGAGTGAGGGTAGGAGGGATCGGAAGATCAACAGGCAGATTCGTTCAGCATCTGCAGTGATGCGGACGCTGAGCCAATCTGTCGTGGTGAAGAGGGAGCTGAGCCAGAAAGCCAGGCTCTCGATTTACCGGTTGATCTACGTCCCAATCCTCACCTATGGTCATGAGCTTTGGGTAATGACCGAAAGAACGAGATCGCGGATACAAGCGGCCAAAATGAGTTTCCTCCGTATGGTGGCCGGGCTCAGCCTTAGAGATAGGTTGAGGAGCTTCGACATTCGGGGGGGACTCCGAGTAGAACTGCTGCTCCTCAGGATCGAAATGAGCCAGTTGAGGTGGTTTGGGAATCTGGTCAGGATGCCTACTGGACGCCTCCTCGGGGAGGTGTTTCGGGCATGTCCTGCTGGCAGGAGGCCCCCAGGTTAACCAAGGACACGTTGGGGAGGTTACATCTCCAATCTGGTCCGGGAACGCCTTGGGGTCCTGCCGGAGGAGCTGGTGGAGAAGGCCGGGGAGAGGATGGTCTGGAGCTCCCTAGTTGGGATGCTGTCCCCACGACCCAGACCCAGATAAGCAGAGGAAGACGACGATGACGAGCAAGGACAACGCTAAAGGTTCCAGTCTTCAATGGCTGAAGGAGTAAAAACATAAAAGCAGTCCTTGGACACATCACGCCCTTCTCGGCCCAAAGCCCTAAGTAGACACAGAGGCACCAGCACCAAAATTGCGTCACTCACATGGCGAGGAGAGGGCAACCCACAATCCTCCACACTTGGCCGCTTGTCCACATCCCAGGATGGTGCTCCAGGTGCCAATATGCATTCTAGGGGGGTCGGGTGCCCGTGTCCTTGCCAGAGACGTCACTGTCCAGGGTGAGTCTCTTGCTCTCAATCAGGCCTCATGCATGTCTCTCTAGTGTCTGCTTCTCTCCTGGACTTATTCTTTGTCTTGTTTAATGGCGGGTGGCATCTAACGTCTAGGTGCAATACTGCCACCTACTGTGCTGGAGTGTAAGTCGGAGTAAGAGCGCCAAAAACAAAACTACTCTCCTGGACCTCTTCTTCTTCAGTGGGGGAGGCAGGCTAGACGCCCAAGAGGCGTATTTCTGCCACAGCTGCCCAAACACACTGCCAGAGAGCGTCACAGCCTCTCATAAACCCCCATCACATGCAGAAACCACATCAGGGCCCACACCCTACGCCAGTCCTCCACACCCAACAAGGTCCGCAGTGAAAACATTGACAGACCCGTAGCTCTCAACCTCCGAAAATAGGCATCCCTCTCATGACCATCCCGTCCACAGTGCAGAAGAACATGACACACAGACTCAGGCTCCCCACAATCACACCTCCCATCCATGCGTTTCCCCACCAAAAACAGCACGCTTCGAAGACCACAATGCCCCAACCTCAACCGAGTGAGGACCATTGAGTCTCTCCTCCAAAGATCAAGGACAGACCCACAGCCACCCACCAAACGATGCAACCCATAAAAGCTCCTACCCAAAACCCCACCATCCCACGATGCCTGCCACAATCTCATGGCCTCCCTGCCTATCGCTGAACAATACTCAGGGGAGCCCATCGCGACCTCTAGGTCCACAACAGTACTCCTCAGCGCCGCCTTGGCCACAGAGTCCACCCTCTCATTGCCCACCACTCCCACATGGGCAGGAGCCCAAACATAACAAACTTCACAGCCAAAAGCCTGCAGATCATGCAGCATCACCCTGGCAGAAATCACCAGGTCTGGCCTAGAGCCAGAGCCTGACCTGACAGAGCCTCCAACGCAGCAGCTGAGTCAGAGCAGATAACAGCACGCCCCAGGACACGCTCCTTCACCCGTTGCAAGGCACATAAGATGGCAACCAACTCAGCCATGAACAAGAAACAGTGGTCCTGGAGCAGACAACCAAAGCTGAAGCACAGGTGCGGGACAATCCAAACCCACCGCCACCTGACCACTATCAGGATCCTTAGAGTCATCCGTATACAGCTGCAAATTAGAGCCCCATTCCAACCCCATTCTGGCAGTGTGAGCGTCCTGTCACAGTGTCCATATTGATCATTAGCCCTGGCTACTTGGCCAAGGGGATGTCCCTTTGGCTGACTGGTTAGTGCGTATGACTCTCACCCGGTTGTCTGGGGTTCGAATCCCGCCCGGTTCCTCGTTTCTACACCTTGCCACACCCATTAAATCCTGAAAAGCACCAGCCACCCCACCATCACGGCATCGCCCCAAAAAGTTAAATCCACCTTCGGTACAGGCAGAAGCCAGGGTGTAACATCAGACCAGAAAAGGCACGAACAGACAGGCCAACCCAGGAAGCCCAATGCGTCCGCTCTATCCCGCAACCGGGCAGAAAATCCACCCTCACCAAAACGACCCCGCCCTCCAAACTCCCAATGCTGGTCCAACAGGCCCGATGCAGGAGAAGCATCACCCATACCCCTGATCCTCAACAGGTACTGGAGTCCCAGCTTGACTCGTCGAAACTTCAAGGGCATCTCACCCACATTGACCAGAAGGGCAGCAACTGGGGTTGACCTAAATGCCACACTACAAACCCTCACAGCCGCTGCCTGCAAAACATCCAACCTCCTCAGGGTAGTAAGGGCAGCCGAGGTATACAGGAAACACCCATAATCCAGGGCTGACCTGAACACACTCTAGTACACCATCAGAAAGGTGCACCGGCTCGCCCCCCAATCTGTCCCAGCTGAACACTGCATCACATTCAAGGCCTGTCCACACCTGGCTTCCAGGCTCCAAACATGAACACCCCATGTCAGCCGCTCATCCAGCCACATGCCCAGGTACTTAAAAGAGGACACACGCTTTTGCAGCAGCCCACACAACGTTAAACCCACCGACGGGACAATCCACTTAAACCCAAAAACCATAAATTTGGACTTGGATGTGGACAACTTAAAGCCCCAACGCCTCGACCAAGCCACCACACCATTCAAGCTGTCCTGCACCCTGCGGGAAAGAAATGGAAGGTTCCGGCCCCACTTCCAGAATGCCCCATCATCAGCAAACAAGGACCTCCCCATATTACCTCCCAAGGAGTCAAACCAGCCATTGACCATGATAATAAAAAGCAGCGGGCTAATCACACTCCCCTGAGGAACCCCGTTCTCCACCCCCACAGAAAACAACAACACAGAACCCACCCTAACCTGAATCGTCCTATCACGGAGAAAGCCCCTGATCCAGCGCAACATTCTCCCACGAACCCCAGCCAAGTAGAGAAATTAAAAGCCTGTCCCTCCAAAGCATATCATAAGCCTTTTCGATGTCAAGGATCATCGCCAACCTTGCCTCCTTATTCGCCAAATCCTGCCTAACGTCCAGATCCAGAGACGCCACCGCGTCCATCGTGGACCGCCCCAGCCATGCTCTCCTGGACTCTTTCCTCAGTTCCTTTTAAACCTCATTTTATGAGTCCATTGCACCTGTGTGCATTCCACACCTTTTCCCATTTGTTTAAATTAGTTTCTCTGGGAGGTACCGCAAAGGGAAAGAACATTCAAAACACAAAATTAGCATGTCAACAATGACACAAATCATGCAATTTAAACTAAACAGCAAAATGGCAAATACAAACACAACTCATGCAACTTAAACTAAATCCAAAACTTTTTCACTTTGTGACAAATGGATGAATGGAAATAAACATGGTTGTACGGGCATTCCTTTTTTAATTGAATTATTCAAAAGTGATTATTTACAAACTTTATACTGTTTATAATTATAACTCTTAAAGAGTCTTGATTGTAATATTGTGTGTACTATAGGGATTCTATAAATGTTTATTTTTTTAACCAAATCATTATAACCTGACAACCTCAGCACAGAAAAAATTGTGGGGACCCTCTTCCCAGATTGGGAACAACTGGGTTATATAGCTTTCCTGACTCCATTCCAGAAGGTGTCAGTAATGTACCTTTATGTTGGCTTCCCGACTGCTAAAATCAATGGAAGAAGACAACAAGCTGTTAGCTGAGTTAGCTTGTTGTTTGGCGTCAAGTGAATATCTTTAGTCTGCAGCAACAATGTCGTCAGCCCAGTCTCTGAGAGAGATTATCAACAAGCGACTATCTGCTGCTGCTGAAGAAATATTCACGGAGTTTAGAAGAAACATCGTTCAGCTGGAGGAAGAGATCGATCGTCAGCGCAGACTGCTGGATCTCACCTGGAAACCTCAGATCAATTTACACAGAATAGGTATGAAACTCATGCGGGACTAATGCGGGTTTACTGAGGACAGAATCTCAGACAGGAACGTTTTGTACTCAGTTTTATGTTTATAAGGTTTAAGGTTTTTTAAAGCTATCTGACACGATTGAGGTGAAAGTGGTCGGTAAACGTTCTCATTAGTTTTTCTGCTTTAGAGAAATAACATTTTAAGAATTTTAGCAGCCACGTGTGCCTATTTGACAATTTACGGGTTCATAATTTTTCCATCTTTATTTGCATCAGATGATTAAAGTGAAGGGAGCTTTGAGCTTCCACATTAAAGATGGATTATATGTAGGGGTGCAACTAACTGGTGTCAAGCCAGCCTCCAGTTTGTTTTCTGTTCCCCGTCTATTCAAGTTATTACGGTAATGGATGTGGAAACCGGATTTCAAAATACATTTCAACTTCGAGTGAATTATCAGATATTTTAAGAACATAATAACAAATAATTTAGGCTTGTTCACTATTAGTGCCCTGTCAATATCAAGGCAATCTTATTTTGGATTTCAAAGTAAAAGCCCTGTGAATTTTCATTTTGAACTACTCTTTCAATGACTTCAGAATGCTCTTAAAAGCAAAAGTCATATTTCCAAAGAGCAGTTGCATTTTGTATCAACACTTTCAAACCACAGCAATTTGAAATTGCCCATATTTGACCGACTCTTAATGATTTCAAAAAGCTCTAAAATGGAAAATTGCTGTTTCCACAGGGTACTTCCACTTTATATCAACAGTACACAACCCCACAGTGATACTATATGAATATCAAAACATTCTGATGTTGTGTTTCAAAATAAAGGCCTTTTAAAATTGTCCATAATTGACCTACCTTTAACAATTTCAAAATGCTCTAAAATGGAAAGTTGCTGTTTCCACAGGGTAACTCCACTTTATATCAACAGTATACAACCCCACAGTGATACCATATGAATATCAAAATATTCTGATGTTGCGTTTAAAAATAAAGGCCTTTTAAAATTGTCCATAATTTACCTACCTTTAACGATTTCAAAATGCTCAAAATGGAAAGTTTGGAGGGAGCTCCCTCTAGAAGTAAAGCAAGCTCCAGCTGCAAGCTCCAGCTCTTTAGATGTTTAAGTCTCGTTAGAAAACCCAATTTTACTTGTTGGCTTTTCCCCAACATTGTTCACCCTGGCTTTTGTGTTTTTACTTTTTCTTTTGTTTTGCATTGCTTTGAATTACTTTTACTTGTGTTTATCTATTTATTGCACTTGATGCTATTTTTAATTCTATTTTAGCTGTCATGATGTCTATCCATGTTTTTATATAGTGTTCAGCACCATGGTTTCCATTAAGGTGCTAGAAGGTGCTACAAGTAATAATAATATTGCGATGACGATATGACTTGAAATAAATAAATACTTAACAAAAGAAAATCAAAAACAAAGACATTCAAAAATGTATAAAAAATTAATGGGAAAAGCATGATCAAAAGAAGAGAGGAAAGGGAAAAAGAAAATAAGGAAGAAAAGGCTATCAGTGGATTCCAGGAAAAGCAGAACAGGAAGAAAGAGCTTAAGGTTAGAGTAGCTTCGGACAACAGGATTTGGAATTTTATTTCCTGATATTTGGACAACTTGCCTTCGATTGGCTATCATCAACACGACTCAACCACTGACTTAGTTTACTTTGCAGCTTCCACTTGTCGAGGTGTTCTCTGCTGTTTTCTGGATGTTAAACCAACAACAGCCTTCCCCCGTTGTGAGTCAAGATGGGTGGGTCAATGAATGTTAGGTGGCTGTGTGACATAGATGTGTCAGGATTTTCAAACCCTCAGGTTTCACCATCTGTCTTTTATCATAAGCTAATGCAGGAAATTAAGTAGAGGACTATTGTCATGTTTAGTCTGCATGACAAACTCTGATGGATATGTGACAGTGTGAGCGTCCTGTCACAATGTCCCGATTGATCATGCGCCCGGGCTACTTGGCCCTGGGGATGTCCCTTTGGCTGACTGGTAAGCGCACATGATTCTCACCCGGGAGTCAGGGGATCGAATCCCGCCCGGGCCCTCGTTTCTCCACCTTGCCACAGTTATAATCAGAAATGGTATTGAAAAATTATTTTTTAATGAAGTTGAACTTTAACATGAGAATTTTCCCACTATGGGATTACTAAAGTATATTCATTTATGATTTGTAACACCAGTACACCCCATTAGTGGTTTTATTGAATGTGAATGGCTTGATGGAACAGGCTTGTGTCGTCATGCACCGATTCTCCCCATCTGGGTAATGTCGAATCCAGAACCCCCTACCCTGGACTGTAAATGCTAACATCTACTCCCCCTTCAAGTAGCTAGCAAAGAGTTTAATCTCCACAGTTTTAAAGATGTGATTTCTTTCTTATCTAGTCTGCACTTTTGGATGTATTTTTAGCTGTGAGAGGTACAGGAATTAGGATTTGAAATGCAATAAATGGAGATTTTATTTTGAAGTTATTGCCCAGCCCTACAACGGGGTATTCCACTCATGACTCTAGGCACCTCAACTAGCGTTGCTTCGTGTTTGGGTCCTCCAAGCAGGGAAAGTATGATTCATGCACAGAGAGCAGCAGGGTGAGAGATGGTCAGAGGAGCAGTTTGATGGATGAGCAGTGATCCAATCATCATCAAAGACGAGTGTAACATGCAGACTGAACGTGAAGTGAGTTTCTACCCCTTTTTTTCAACATTAGCCTCAAATAGAACATAGACAGAAAAAAAAGCTTGGTTTAAAAAAGACTGACAGATCTACATCACACTGTCAGCATTTAGCATTCATGGACTCACTTATCTTGGCTCACAGTTGGAAGGCTGTTGTTGATTTAGCGACCAGGAAAAAGCAGAGCACATCTTGACTAGTGGATAGGGCTGTCACGGTAACCGCAAAAATGAAATATCGCAATATGAAGAAACCCACCGCGCTGCATCATGGGCCACCGCGATTACTGAACTTGATTCAACTCAGTGATGCATGTTGAGAAGGATGGCTGCACTGGTATCAAAACGAAACGTTCCTTCGCTCCTTTGGGAGCACTTTGGTTTTCAGTACGTCAGCTGCTGCGCAGCCAGGGTCCTTGGCCGAGACAGAGCTGCCACCAGCGGCAAAAAAAAAAAAAGAACGCTCGGAGACCTGCTGAAGTCCCGGCCAAGCACTGCTTCTGCAACCGTCCCGAAGAGAGTTTGAGCCGAGCTGGAGCTCACTCGCTACCTGCAGGAGGAATGCATCGACCCTAAAGAAACCCCCCTGACATGGTGGAGCAACAACCGGGAGAGATTCCCTTTGCTCGCCAGAGTCGCACGCAAGTACGTGTGCGTTAGTGCAACAAGCGCACCATCCAAGAGGGTTTTCAGTGTTGCTGGAAATGTTGACACCCCTCTCAGATCCTCTCTCAAACCGTATATGGTTAACATGCTGGTTTTGCTTGTGGGTAACAAGGACGTGACCGAGCTATAAATCACCGTCATTCGTGTGTGTGAAAGTGAAATGATAGTGCCCCGCGCTCGGTACATGTAATTTTTTATGCTTGATTTTAAACAACTAAACAAAATGGGGACTTGTTTCTTATTTGTTAATGCTGCAGCCAAATTTGCATTTAAAAGTTTAACCGTCTCCTGAATTTTGTTTTTAAGTTCAGTCGGACTCCGACTGTCGGAGAAACAATCGTTACTGCGATCTGTGTTGTTACTGCCCTTTGATCTGCATTCAGTAAAGTGTTATAAAAGAAGGCACGGCAATTTTTAACCTTTTTTAAATGTGTAAACATTATGTTTAGATAGTACTGCAATAAATAAAAAAGGTGCTGCAATAATATCGCACACCGCAATATTAAGCCACCCTGAATCACCGCAGGGGGAATTCCTCAACCGCGACAGCCCTACTAGTGGAAGCTAACTGTTAGCATTAGCAACTCCACAACATGGCAGAACTCCTTCAGGCTTGTGTTATTTGTGGAGACAAAACATCATTTCAAAGCAAACCAAGACAGTGATAGTCATGTTGCTGTTAGCCAGTTGAGATGTCAGAATATTATCAAATAAGACCACAAATCCTGCTGTCTGCTGCCTTATTTTATATTCTCAAACAGGTGCATCTGAGCTTTTTTTTCTCCCGAAGAGAATGGCGCCCGGAACACAACAGCTGCGAAGTGGATCGCTCACGAAATTTGTGCGATGCCCGCTTCTCCGCTGTTCACACATCAGGCTAGAATTTTCGATGAGCGCTTCTGCTCACGCCTACTGTTTTCCAAAAACACCTTTAAAGGGACTTTTTGGACTTTTGAATTTTTGAATGCTCGCGATTGCCCCCTCAGGCCAAAAGCGCAATGGCAGCTTCAATAGCAGGCTCGTGCACGAGGCGCGCATGCTGTACGTGCACACTCCTTAACGAAAATAACAGCTGAGACAGAGCACAGAGCTCTGAGAGGATCCTGTGTGTGTGTGTGTGTGTGTGTGTGTGTGTGTGTGTGTGTGTGTGTGTGTGTGTGTGTGTGTGTGTGTGTGTGTGTGTGTGTGTGTGTGTGTGTGTGTGTGTGTGTGTGTGTGTGTGTGTGTGTGTGTGTGGCCCGGAGGACAGAAGAACACAGCAAATTATTAAAATAATGAACCTCTATCTCTGCAGCTGCACTTTCTCGTCGGCCGGCCGAACGTGCAGTGTGTGTGTGTGCGTGCGTGCGTGTGGCCCGGAGGAAAGGAGAACATGCAGCTAATTAATTAAATAATTTGGTTCTGTACATTTTTCTTCAGCACAGCCAACAAAGGTTTATGATGGGTCCGTCCTCCTGCATGCTCAGATCATTCCCTTCCCTTGCTTGAAAAATTGTTCCAAAATGAAAGTTGAACCCACATCTTGTTTATCTGTGAATTCAATGTCTTTCGGCGAGTCTCAAATGAAAATTTGGGCGTCTTTTTTTTGTAGAAAAAAAAACCATTAATGTAAAAAAGAAACTCCAAATAAACTATGTTTACACCCGGATTTGAACCCAGGCCCCCAGCATGAGAGTCTGCCATCTTACTAGGTGAGCTAAAGCACCAGTGACATTGATTCTAGGGCTGCAACTAACGATTATTTTCATAATCGATTAATCTGTCGATTATTTTTTTCGATTAATCGGTTTATTATTGTTTAGCTATTTAACCTATACAAGTGATGGATGCATTTCAGTTAAGAAAAAAAAACATAAGAGAATTGTGCAGTTGATTGCAATCTATTTTATTGCACATGAACACAGTCAGCAGTATAAAATGAGCTAAACAGTGCAAAATATCAGTCCAGAATAATTTTTTAGCATTAGCTGGAAGCCTGCTCCTTCCACCATGGATAGTGGCCTCATGTCTTTTACCAGCATGTTTAGAATAGAGTTTGTAAGTGGTATGAATTGCTGGGGGGTGAGTGTCTTGTTCCCCATGTAGTTGTCCATCGTTGCTTGTTTTTTTTCTGCATAAGAAACACAAATAGACTGAAATAAGTACACATATAAAATAAAGCAGCACACACACTACAACACTAAATCAATATTATATTATTTGAATTAATTAACAATATACAGTGATCATTTAGTTTGAGGGTTACGTTCTACAAAATAGCCCGCAACAGGAGATATTCAGAAAAAAATTCTAATTTTTTTACTATTAAAAAGCTCTAAGAAGCTCATGAGGTTTTTACTTTGAGTCGGGAGTGTTTAAATTAGCTAGAGAAATGTGAAAAATGTTTATTTTGTGTAATACTGTTTAAGAAACATGATAAAAATGTGTTGTGAGGCGTTTTACAGCGTTAGACAGTAAAACAGCCTTTTAATAGTAAAAAAAAATGACTTTTTCTGAATTTCTCCTGTATTTAAAAATTGAAAGCGTACAACTATGCCGCGTTATATTCACCTGGACACAGCTCGTCTGTAAATTTTTCACCGCGGAGTTGTCCTTTTTTGAATGAGGAACATAGTTATGGGTTTGTGCCGTTTTTCTCTTAACGAGAACATTCTTATAAACAGACGTGCTGAATTTGGCAAGCGCATGATACACAACACGGAGGAGATTCACGATGGCATCTAGTCAATCAGAAGTAGAACACCGTAGACTGACGCGGCAAAAAACATGTTTAACATCCAGTATAACGAACTCAGCTAAAAAACTAAGTCCAGCTTGTTTATTTTCTGTTACTTACCGGGCTGGCTCTTCCAAATGACGGCTCACTTGACCGCGGTGCTCTTCCTCTGCTTCATCAGCCCCCACATGTTTTCGTCTCAAATGTTCACTTAGGGACGTCGTGCTTCCGTGCCATGCTAGATGTTTTTTGCATATTTTGCAGGTCACCCGTCTTTTCAAGGCATCTAGAGTAAAGTGCTCCCATACTCGTGAGGTTTTTGTCCGGGGTTTCTCTTCAGTTTTTTTTTTTTTTTTTTTTTTTTTTTTTTTTTTTTTTTATTGAACTTTTTCATTTACAAACAACATGGCATAGATTCCTTTGTTTTACATTACCTGGGATCAGGTGCAAAAAAGGATAACAAAAGAGATTTTGCGTAGAGAGCAAGAATATTTGTGAAGGAAACAATCTAACAAAAGATAAATAAATAAATTAAACAAACAAAAACAAAAAAAAAAGAGACAGAGCTAGGGCTTTGTTTTCAAATCATACTTTTCAAAAAGATTAAGGAGTTTCATTGCATGTTTACTTTTCATAAATTTAAGGGCTTTGGAGAAAGAAAGACACTCGTTATGAAATGCATAGAATCTAGGTTTCACCTTTCCATATCTACATTTGTGAATATAAAATTTAGCAACAATGATTATGTTATTTACCAGAAAGTCCAGGTTTCTCTTCAGTTTTGTCGCTTCTATTTTTCTTCCGTATTTCCTCTTGTTCCGCCATCTCTCACAGCAAGATGAGCGTCAGTAACGTGATACGTCATGAAAACCGAGGGCACTCATTGGCTCATTTCTTCTTCTACGGCTCCACTGGTAGATCAGTGGCTCATTACTGCCACACACTGGCGGCAAATTTAACAGCTTGTAACCGATGTCAGATTGTGGTAAAAATAGACTTTATGCGGTAAAATATGATTATTAAACAACTACTCGATGACTAAAAAAATTGTTAACTATTTTAATAATCGATTATAATCGATTAAATCGATTAGATGTTTCAGCTCTAATTGATTCTATCTATAACGTTTAAATCTTTGATGACAGCTGAAACAACATCAATCCAAAGAACGGTTCGGAGCGAAAATGGCTATTTTGTTGCTAATTTGCAGGAAATTTCTAGAAGAAATTTCTACAGAAAGTAGTTAAGGGTCCTCAGAAATGTAGCTAGGTTTGTCTCTAGGCGTTAGGAACAGCGACAAAGTCACTGAGTTGGCACCACCTCTCTCTCTGCTGCTAAAGCTACGGATAGCAAACGCTACGGGCTATGCCTGAGCATAAACACGCATGAAGCAGCCTGCTCGACCCGAGCATCTCTTTTTCTCTGATTTTTACAGAAAAACAGGCAGTCACAGTAAAAATGCCAGGGCTCATTCTACAGGACCAGGGCATTGCAGAAGAATGTATGAAGAAGACATTTATTATTTATATACGTTTTGGCTGTCAAACTTCCTTATAGTCCCTTTAATCAGCATTTTGTTTGGCCTGTTTTTCTGTCTAGAACTCCCACTGCATTATGTCTGGAAAGATGAGGATGTTCTGACTGACCAGCAGCTCTGTAACCAGGAGAGGACCTTGGATCAAGATGAACCAGAAGTTTTATGGGTGGGGCCAGAACCATCAGAGATGAAAGAGGAGCAAGGTGACCCAGAACCTTTGCCGATTCTAGAACAACGGGAGCTCAGCATCCGTCAAAATAAAGAGCAGCTGGTACTGAAACTGGAGACCGTTACCTCCCTTGTGAATTCTACTTCTGAGGAACAAGACCACAATGAACCAGAACCAAACCGTGACCAACTCCTATTCTCATTGCTTCCTGATGCTGAGATCCAAGAACAGGAAGGAAGCAGAGAAGAAGATGTTGAATCTGGCAGAGATGAAGAGATGACACAAAATCAGAGAAGTCCACAAACAAGAGATACCAGAGGCAATGAAGACGGTTCAAAACTAGAAAAGCCTGGAAACCTTCACACAGGTAAAAATTTATCAGCATGCAGGAGAAATTAGCTTCAGATGACATGATTTGGAAGCTTATTTCCTTGTATTTGGGCATCTTTCCTCGGATTGGACAAGAGCATTGCAACACTACCACTGGCTCTGTTTGCGTTGCAACGTTGATGTTTTATCTCCCCAAATACCACAAGCCTGAAGGAGTCCTGCCATGTGGTGGACTTGCTAATGCTAACATTTAGCTTATACTGGGCAAGGCAACTTTAATTATGTAGCACATTTCACACACAGGCAATTCAATGTGTTTACCAGGTGAAAGATCAGCAAGAACATAAAACAGTAAAATCAATGTGACAACATGAAACTATACTTGTTAAAACATTCTCTGCTGTTTCTTGGACGGTAAACCGTCCTGTCGTGAGCCAAGATGGGTGAGTGCATGAATGTTAAGTGACAGTGTGACATAGATCTGTCAGGATTTTCATATCCTAGAGATTCACAGTCTATTTTCTATCAGAAGCTAATGCAGGAAATAGGGTTAGAAGACTATTTTAATGTTCAGCCTGCATGAGCGATTGTATATAATTAGAAATAATCATTAAAATAAGTTTGTCTTGGGCCAGCTCCTCAAGGGGAATCCTAGGGCCGTATTACTGAAATGTAATGGTACGAGGGCTACTCGACAAAACAACCTGGAAGGTCTACACACAACACATAAACCTAAAATATCTATTGGGCTATTGAGTGCCACTGTCCTAGGCTGTTCCCAGGCCAGACGAGTCACAGTCCCTTAAGCATGTCTTGGGTCTTCTTTGGGCCTCTTTCTGTTTGGATGTGATTGGAGAAACCTCTCCAGGCAGGCATCTAAGAGGCATCCAAACCAAGTACTATTCCCACCTCAACTGGCTCCTCTCAGTGGTGGAGCGGTGGATATACTCCAAACTGCTCCCAGATGACTGAGCTTCTCTAAGGGAACTTATAACTGATCCGTAATAAAAGTGGAAATTCGGTGACACTAGGATTTATATAGCCCAGACGCCCTGCAGAGAAAACTAATTTCAGCCGCTTGTATCCACAGTCTTATTCGATTGGTCACTACCCAAAGCATGTAACCGAAGATGATGATTGGAATGTAGACAACCGGTAAATCAAGAGCTTTGCCTTAATATCGTTATTGTCCCAAAAATCTCATATCGGTGCATTCCTATTTAATACATTTGAAGGCTGTCCTTACCTTCGGTTTTCCTCCTTGCATTAGGGGTAGAACAAGAAGAACATGCTTTTTATAAAGCACCTCTGGATAAAATTTACAAGTTGCTTCACAAGCACATTAAACATTTTTTAAAGTTTAGAAAAGATCGTAATGGGAGAAATAATGGCTTTTAATGTTATGATTGGATAATATATATTATATAGTATACTATACTATATAATATAGTATACTAGTGAACATTTTTTTGCCTGTACAGAACTCCCACAGCATCATATCCGGGAAAAGGAGATGGTTCTGACGGAACACCTTGTCGGTAACCAGGAGACGACCTCCAGTTTGGACCAGGAGGAGCCAGCATCTCCACTGCTGAAAGAGGAACATCAGGACATCTGTATCAGTCAGAAAGAAGGGCAGTTCACTCTGAAGCCGGCTTCTCTTTCTGAAGACACAGAGTCAACATCAAATGGGCATGAAAATTTTACACAAAATAACATATGTAAACAAAATAACATGTAAACAAACTAAAGGGCACAGAGACAGTTTTGACAGTCGCAAGAGGCCATTTTCATGTAAAGTATGTGGAAAATCTTTCAGTCACAATTGTTTTTTAATACATCACATGAGAACACACACAGGTGAGAAGCCATTTTCATGTGAAACTTGTGGAAAATGTTTCTCTGAGAAGAGTAACTTGACTAAGCACATGAGAACTCACACCGGTGAAAAGCCATTTGCATGCAAAACTTGTGGTAGATGTTTCTCTCAAAGGGGTGTCTTGACATGTCACATGAGAATTCACACATGTGAGAAGCCATTTCCATGTGAAACATGTGGAAAATGTTTCTCTCAGAAGAGTCACTTGACTACGCACATGAGAACTCACACATGTGAGAAGCCATTTGCATGCAAAACTTGTGGTAGACGTTTCTCTCAGAGTGGTGTCTTGACATATCACATGAGAACTCACACAGGTGAGAAGCCCTATTGTTGTGAAACCTGTGGTAGATGTTTCTCTAGAAAGGCTGATTTGACTCTTCACATGAGAACACACACAGTTGAGAAGCCATTTCAATGCAAAACTTGTGGTAAATGTTTCTCTCAAAGTAATCACTTGGCTAAGCACATGAGAACTCACACAGGTGAGAAGCCATTTCCATGTGAAATTTGTGGTAAAAGATTTTCTCAGAGTTGTAACTTGACTCTTCACATAAGAAGCCACACAGTTGAGAATTCCTATTCATGTGAATCTTTTGGTAAATGTTTCTCTAAAAATGGTGACTTGACTCTTCACATGAGAACCCACGCAGGTGAGAAGTCATTTCCATGTAAAACTTGTGGTAAATGTTTCTCTCAGCATAAATACTTGACTAGGCACATGAGAATTCACACAGGTGAGAAGCCATTTCCATGTGAAACCTGTGGTAAATGTTTCTCTCGAAGTGATCACTTGGCTGTTCACAAAATGACTCACACAGGTGAGAAGCCATTTCCACGTGAAACTTATAAATGTCTCTCCGACAGTGGTGTCTCGACTTGTCGCATGGGAACTCACACAGGTGATAATCCCCAATCTTGTGAAATCTGTGGTATATGTTTCTCTAAAAATGCTGATTTGACTGTTCACATGAGAGCACACACAGGTGAGAAGTCATTTCGGTGCAAAACTTGTGGTAAACATTTCTCTCAGAGTAATCACTTGACTAAGCACATGAGAACACACACAGGTGAGAAGCCATTTCCGTGTGAAACTTGTGGGAAACGTTTCTCTCGAAGTGATCACTTGGCTGTTCACATGAGAACTCACACAGGTGAGAAGCCATTTCCATGTGAAACTTGTGGGAAATGTTTCTCTCAAGGTGGTGTCTTGACTTCTCACATGAGAACTCACACAGGTGAGAAGCCGTATTCATGTAAAAAATGTGGTAAATGTTTCTCTCAGAACAGTAGCTTGGTTCAGCACATAAGAACTCACACAGGGGAGAAGCCTTTTCCATGTTTGATCTGTGGAAGGAGATACAGACAGTCGTCAGCTTTAGGTCTTCACATGAGAATTCACACTTAATGTTTTTCGTGTATTGGTACCAATATCATGGTAACTGTTGTAGCAAGTAACCATCTCTCAAGTCACACTCAGGTCATTAGTGTTTGATATCCAAGTCACATAGGATTATTCCAAGTCGAGTCAAGTCACTAGGTCCTAAAGGGCCTTTTTCATTCTGGCTTGCAGCAATTTAGTTCTGACTGTATTTTTATTTTAATGTCAATAAATGAAAATAAAAGATTTTTTTTTAAAAAGGGCCAAGTCTGCGTCCCAAGTCCAGCATCTAGTTTCAACTGCCACGTATGTTTGCACATAGAAATAAAATGATATTACTATTGTCAGAATTAGAATGTAGCTGATGCTAATATTAGTGTGGTATATTAGCCCAAATTACTGTGTTAATAATACATTTTATTTAAAAGCACGTTTGACAACACCCAAAAACACTTTACAATAGAGAAAACATAGACAAAGAACATAAACACCATCCTTCAATTTTCCTCCGCTTGTCCGGAGTTGGGTCACAGAGGCAACAGCCTAAAGGTTGGTTTATGCTTGACGCGTCCGCGAGGTCCGCGCGGAAAAGTTGCGTCATTTTGCGTCATTTTAACAACCACGCCCCTCCGCCGCGCCTCCGCACGGCCCAGAATTTCCGCAACGCGCACCTCGGAAAATTTCTAACCACGCGGACGGTCGGACGCGGAAAAACATGGCGGACCAGCAAGAACTAGTACGGCAGAGGTTCGTAAACACAGACATTTGTATGATTCAGCTCTCAGAGATCACCGTGATCAACATGTTGTTAATAATTCTTGGAGAGAAATAGCTCGCACTGTCGGAAAAGACGAGAACGCTGTTGAAAATGCTGAAATGCCATGTTGTAAACAACAGTCATTTCTACTTCTACTACGGTGTAGTGTTGGATGCATGCTGTAGAGCTCCATGCTGCCCCGTTCAGTTTGGGAGAATATTGGCTCACCGCAGAGACAAGCCGCACAAACCATAAACACTGCGAGTTGTGAAGCGCGTTCCAGCCGCGAGCCGCATCACCGCGCGGAAAGTGAATGCGTCAAGCATAAACCAAGCTTTAGTCGGGAGGCCCAGACTTCCCTCTCCCCAGCGTGTCCTGGGTCTCCCTTTGTTGCAAGCTCTCGCATGCCAAAAACAATGGAGGCAATAAACGAAGTCATAAGGAGCGCAAAGATTAGCTCAAGCTCGCTCGTGCGAGTGGAATCAGGCAGAAGTGGTCCAACTGAACAGGAAGCAGCAAAGGAGGTGGGGCAGAAGAAGGCCAACTGAAGATGAAAGTCCTCCGTGGGGAAGCTTTGGACTTTGGGTGGAGCTGAAACCAGCTTACACATATAACGATCATATGGGTTTGGCTGTCTTGTGTTTGACTAAGATATGTAACTGACAAATAATATTGTTTTGCTGTCTTGTGATAAAAAGATGTATGTAACTGGCAAATGATTACATTGTTTAGGCTGTCTCATGACTTATGGAAAATGTTTTGCTTGGCAGTTTTTTAGAATGATATATAAAGGGCTGTTAGAAGTAGATAGAGAGTTGGTGTTACATTGTTGACACAAGTCGACGAGGTAGCACCGACAGGTGCAGGAAGAGAGAGCAGTTATTCTCAGGAAGATTTTTAGGAGCAGCATCCTCCTAAGGGGATTTTTTAATCTCAGATTTCCCTTTTTTTTTTTTTGTATTTTTTAATCTTGAAATAAACTTTTTGGAAAAAGAATCCTCATTCTCAATTCGTAAAGGTCTCTATTAGCCTTTGAGTTGGGAGCCCCGACCAGATCTAAAGGAGAGGTAAGCCACCATAAATTGCTTGTTCCTGTGCTTCAGGACTTGTTTTCAGATTGTGACAGATTAAGAAACGATACCTTAGGTGACGGGAGCTAGTCTCCCCTCCTCCCTATTGTAGCAGGACACCCTAACCCCGGCTTTCCACGGGAGCCGTCAGCAGCACGTTACTGCAGCAGCACGTCATAGCTGCTGATAGGAACCGCTGTGGTCAACAGAACCTTTTCCACTGGAGCCGTCAGCAGCCGGCAGCAGCGCGAGTCGGCCGCGTCTCAGGAGCAGCATGTCGCGGCCTTTACGCGCCGGTTCTATTTCCTACGCGCGACGCCTCTGAAACGGGTCAAGTTCGACATTTTTGGGGAAGGAAAGACAGGAAATCGGACGCGGAAATGGAGAGAAGCTCCCGAGATTTTCAGAATAAAGAACGTACTGCCTTCCGGTCGCTTTACTTTAAAAAAGGTTACTAACTGTGCGGCCCCGTGAGAAGTTATCACCTAGCTAGCGGTCTCCTTTGTTTTTCAGGTCCGTATTGGCGATTATAAAACGGACAGAACATAAAAACACAAATATTTTGGAGCCATGTTGTAGTTTTCTCCTGCTTGTTGTTGTGTTTACTGACGAAGTCACTCGTGTGACTTCGTGCTCTGTCGGTGACAGTTGCTCCCCTGCTGATTCGCGTCTCGTGGGAAGGGCCAAGCAGCAGCTTACGCGAGCAAGACGTGCTGCTGCAGTAACGTGCTGCTGACGGCTCCCGTGGAAACCCGGGCTTTCCACGGGAGCCGTCAGCAGCACGTCATAGCTGCCGATAGGAACCTCTGTGGTCAACAGAACCTTTTCCACTGGAGCCGTCGGCAGCCGTCAGCAGCGCGAGTCGGCCGCGTCTCAGGAGCAGCATGTCGCGGCCTTTACGTGCCGGTTCTATTTTCTACGCGCGACGCCTCTGAAACGGGTTAAGTTCGACATTTTTGGGGAAGGAAAGACAGGAAATCGGACGCGGAAATGGAGAGACGCTACAGAGATTTTCAGAATAAAGAACGTACTGCCTTCCGGTTGCTTTACTTTTAAAAAAGGTTACTAACTGTGCGTCCCCGTGAGAAGTTATCACCTAGCTAGCGGTCTCCTTTGTTTTTCAGGTCCGTATTGGCGATTATAAAACGGACAGAACATAAAACACAAACCATGTTGTAATTTTCTCCTGCTTGTTATTGTGTTTACTGACGAAGTCACTCGTGTGACTTCGTGCTCGGTCGGTGACAGCTGCTCCCCTGCTGCTTCGCGTCTCGTGGGAAGGGCCAAGCAGCAGCTTACGCGAGCAAGACGTGCTGCTGCAGTAACGTGCTGCTGACGGCTCCCGTGGAAACCCGGGGTAAGGATTATAAGTCATAATGGTTAGCTGGTTCAAACAGGCTCTGTTCTGCATGTGTGAAAAAGTCTCTGTTTAGCATGGGAAGGAACCATTTCAAAGGGTGGATTAATTAGATTAATTGATCAATTCATGTCAGCCTGTTCAACTAACAGGAATCATTTTCTAATTACCATCGCCCACATTGCTGACAGAGGTGCAAATTAATCCTGATGGGACCCAAATAATAGTCAGCTGGATGGCCTCCAGTGAACTTCCGCCCTAGTATTTAAAACAATTAAATAAAGGGAGATTTAAAAGGGAAGTGTGCTGTCACAGAAGAACAAGTACGGCAATCTCCATTCCACCTTAAAATAGAAAATGAGTTCTAATTAGGGAGTCCAAACCAAGGTCTGTACAATAAAACTCACCTGCGGCCTCAACCCCTCCTGAAAAAGCAGCATATTCTAAGGTTCTAACGGAACCGATAAAAGTACACGCTCGCTACATGGCTTCCAACGGAGGGGCACTGAGTGAAGGTAAATACTAGATACCGGACTCACCGAAATAGGACTGTTTTCTAGGCTGACAAAAGCTTGCGCACCATGGACCTTGTAAGCTTTTAACCTTGGAGTAACCCCGGCTTTCCACGGGAGCCGTCAGCAGCACGTTACTGCAGCAGCACGTCATAGCTGCTGATAGGAACCGCTGTGGTCAACAGAACCTTTTCCATTGGAGCCGTCAGCAGCGCGAGTCGGCCGCGTCTCAGAAGCAGCATGTCGCGGCCTTTACGCGCCGGTTCTATTTTCTACGCGCGACGCCTCTGAAACGGGTCAAGTTCGACATTTTTGGGGAAGGAAAGACAGGAAATCGGACGCGGAAAAGGAGAGAAGCTACCGAGATTTTCAGAATAAAGAACGTACTGCTTTCCGGTTGCTTTACTTTTAAAAAAGGTTACTAACTGCGCGTCCCCGTGAGAAGTTATCACCTAGCTAGCGGTCTCCGTTGTTTTTCAGGTCCGTATTGGCGATTATAAAACGGACAGAACATAAAACACAAACCATGTTGTAATTTTCTCCTGCTTGTTGTTGTGTTTACTGACGAAGTCACTCGTGTGACTTCGTGCTCGGTCGGTGACCGCTGCTCTCCTGCTGCTTCGCGTCTCGTGGGAAGGGCCAAGCAGCAGTTTACGCGAGCAAGACGTGCTGCTGCAGTAACGTGCGTCTGACGGCTCCCGTGGAAACCCGGGGTCAGTGAAAAACCGCACCATCTCTCGAAAAGGAAAGAGATATGGAGAACGGAGGACTAACTGAAAGAAAGGGTAGGAAGAAACTACGGCATTCCGACGCGAGAAAAACCAAGGATACACCAGGAACAAATAAAAATAGAAAATTAATAATAAAACGTAAAAACTAATAAATAAATAAAAATAATAAAAACTTTTAACCAGCCATGGCAGATAGTTCTTTAACAGTAAAGCCGGGAAATATTCTCCCTAATGTGAGATTTGTAACCGGAGAAATAGCCGCATATCAAGGTGGACCACATGGCATATTAGCAGTTTCCTGTAACCGGAACTTTCAGAATGAAGCAGGAACAGCTCGAGCAGCAGCTGAGCGCTGTCCAAATGCTGAAGCCCAAGTAAGAAATGCTCATGTTTTTCCGTTTTGTGGGAGATTTGTTGCTTTTGGGAGAACAACACAGCGACCCCTCTTTCAGTCAAGTGGCATGGTGCTGTTGGGAAAACCCAGCAAGCCTCACTAGAGAAGAGCAATATGAGATCCTTTTGGGTCTGCTGGAGCAACTCCCAGCCGGACCGGAACCTTTAGTCCTGACTCCGTTCGGGGTCGGGCAGTACCGATGTGACCCAGTAGCTATGTACTCTGCCATGGCAGAGTTTATGGCTCAACAGGCTAGCAGTAGAATAATATACTTCTTATCTAGAAGCAAAAATGAGGCAGTTCAAATGAGACAGGCGTTATGCAACCGATTGGGAGTCACGGGGCTCCAAGCAGAAATGTACCGAAGAAGGGTTGCGGTTGAACTCCCATCTTCATTGGTTGAGGATCCACCAGTGCAGAGCGCGCCTCCTTTATATCCAGTGCTCCGTGGGGAATTCCCCGTGAGCCCCGGCTCCGAAAACAGATTCCCCGCACCCCCCACCGAACCCGCCACTGACTTCCCCGCCTGACGACTCGGTTCGGTCAGAGCAGTGGTATCCGTTTCTCCCTGTACCGAACCACATTACCCCTCAGGTGCCCATAAGGGGCTCGAGGAGACCGCCCACCGAATAGCATGTTTCAGTGTGGGAGAAGGAAAAGACCGTTTGGGGCTGAAAGAACAACAAACCCAATTCCTTTCCCCCCGTTAGAACCCCATAGCCCCGCAGTTCCCCAGAACCATGTCATGATAGGTCAAGAGCCAGTGATAATTCTGTCAGGCAAGAAAATAGATGAAGAGCTCCAAGAGGAAGATGTGTTGATCTTTCTGAAAGATCCACAAAACTCTGCCGAACCACATCCTCTCTGAGCTCCCTGAGGAGACTCCTGGGAGGAAGAGGTAGAAGTTCCATGATCCCACTAGTAGATCGTAATAATGAGGGAGGGGAAATAACTACTCTCTTAGATAGGGAGCCAGGAAATCTGCAAGACTGCATACGGACTACTTCCGTAATGAATGTGGACCCGAGCAGCCCTGACATCACCTTCTACCAAGCTTGGGAGCGGGTAGTGTCTGACATCACCTTCTACCAAGCTTGGGAGCGGGTAGTGTCAGAGGCCCTGGATTTAGGAGCACGACGACTAGTGTTGAAGCTCGATAACAAACCCCAGGTATGCTGGATAAATGAGGCGTTTGGTGCAGGCTTGGTGGTCTACTCTGAAGCCTCTAGCAGTCTGGGAGATATCCCGGTGGTAATTTTGGTAGAAAAAACAACCCTGACCCGAATAGAGAAGAAAGTCAAAAAATGGTTTGAGGCCAGAGATAGAAGCAGTGAGAGTGAGACTGAATCTGAGGAAGATGAACAGGGGCCCCAATTAGTGGTGCGTGGCACACCAAGGGGGACGCCCAACTCAGAGCACGGGTCCCAACAAAGGTGCAGCACTCGAATCTCGGGTGGCAAAACACCTGAAAGAGTGACCTGGCTCTCCCCAGTAACAGCCCATGAGAGATGTGAAGACAGAGAAAGTGTGGAACAGCCACCCCAGCCAGCAGTAAAAGGAGGCAGGACGAATCCCATATCTTATGGCATAAGAGGACTAAATAAAAACAGCCGCCCAGTGCAGATAAAATATTATGACCCTCAGGCACCTCCTAACATAGGGTTTCTCCAGTGGTTCACGTCCGACCACCGGCCAGCTTCGCCTCGCCTCGCCGCCGCCGGCGTCCCCGACCGTCAGCCTCAGCGTTCCTCGCCGCCCTTCCGGAACCGGACGGGAGTTGGGATGGGGAGACGCTCCTGGATCGCTCCAGCTATGAGGGCACAAGGCTGGCGATCTGCTCCCCCGGAGTCGGTCCACGGCGTGGGGAAAGTCGCCGGAAGCCACCGCAGCCCTGCGCTTCAGGACGGAGCTTCGAGCCCGCTGCTGGCCGTGCCCGGCACGGCGGTTTGGACACGCCCCCGGCAGACGCATCGCATCCAGTCCAGCCTGTCCAGGCAGCTCTCCCAGCCGCGGCTCTGCCTTCGGCCCAGAAGCAGACGGTACCGGCCCATAAGCTGACGGCTCGGGCCCAGAAGCAGATGGTACCGGCCCATAAGCTGACGGCTCGGGCCCAGAAGCAGATGGTACAGGCCCACAAGCTGACGGATCGGGCCCAGAAGCAGACGGTACCGGCCCATAAGCTGACGGATTGGGCCCAGAAGCAGAGGGTACCGGATCTGGTCCAAGAATCTGCGGTCCAGAAGTCGAGGAACCAGAAGTCGAGGAACCAGAAGCAGAGTTCCCTGGACCAGAAGTCGAAGGTGGTCGACGCTCCTTCCTGTTCCCAAGTCGACGTGGCCTCCTCTGAAGTCGGCTCTCAAGTCGACGTGGCCTCCTCTGAAGTCGGCTCCCAAGTCGACGTGGCCTCCCGTGAAGTCGGCTCGTCTGATGACGTCGCCTCCCCTGAAGTAGGCTCGTCTGATGACGTCGCCTCCCGTTAAGTCGGCTCGTCTGATGACGTCGCCTCCCCTGAAGTCGGCTCGTCTGATGACGTCGCCTCCCCTGAAGTCGGCTCGTCTGACGACGTCGCCTCCCCTGAAGTCGGCCCGTCTGACGACGTCGCCTCCCCTGAAGTCGGCTCGTCTGACGACGTCGCCTCCCCTAAAGTCGGCTCGTCTGACGACGTCGCCTCCCCTAAAGTCGGCTCGTCTGACGACGTCGCCTCCTCTGAAGTTGTCGCCTCATCTGAAGTCGCCTCGTCTGAGGATGCTCTCTGCACTCAAGAGGTCGACGCTCCGTCCAGTCCAACATCTCCGGTTCTGATGGTGGTTTTGAAGGCCGCTCCAGCCCGGCCTGCAGAGACTATGTCACCGGTCCAGCCTGCAGGAACTTTGTCACCGGTCCAGCCTGTGTCCCCGGCCCAGCCTGCAGGGCTCCTCTACCGCAGGCGCTGCCCTCCAGGGGACCGTCGCCTCCTCATCTGCCCCAGGCGCAGGCCCCCAAAGGTCCGTCCTCGTCTCCTCATCTGCCCCAGGCGCAGGCCCCCAAGGGTCCGTCCTCGTCTCCTCATCTGCCCCAGGCGCCGGCCTCCTGACTCTGCTGATCCCTGCCGCCTCTCCTGTGGTCCCTTGGTTCCTCTGGGCCCTCCCTCCGGGTCCCCCTCCTCCCGCCCTGCTCCTGGTTCCTGTGGGCGTCTGGGATCCGCCCTTTGAGGGAGGGGTACTGTCACGTCCTGTCCTGTCTACTCTTAGGTTTTGTCTGTGTCTCCGTTAATTGCTCCTACCTGCCTCTTGTTTCCCAATCACCTTAGCTCCCGGTCCTCCTGTATTTAAACCCTGTCTGTTTTGTGTCCTTTGTGGAGTCATTGTTTCAGTGTCCAGCGTGTCTCTTCAATAAACCCAGAGGCGGTTTTACCATTAGGCATAGGTAGGCGGCCGCCTGGGGCCCCCATGTGTTGGGGGGCCCCCTAGCCCTGACCACCGGCACCCCTCTGTTAATGCCACAACATTATTACCAACCTTTGGCCGCAGACGGGATTGGACATGCGCACATCTCATTACCATAATTCCTGAACCGTTGAAGAAATCATTAAAATTCCAAAAGTGCTGAAAAGATTAAAAGTGGGGCTTTTCGTGCATATACAATACATTACGGTACCCACCGGGATTCCCTGTTTTGAGCAACGAATCACAACACAGATTGAGAGACGTGCTGAGTTAGTTATCCAAAATGTTCACGTTTATAACTTTTGAATGGCTGATCTGATCCAAGAAATTCCAACGGTTCCTAAAAGTACATAAAAGCAGCTTTCCAACGATCTATAGCATGAAGCAATCAGAGTTAGGGAAAATATTGCTACGAGGGGAAATCCTGCTGTACAGCCTGATTGAAACGGAGCGCAGCACCGCGGTGAAAGCGGATAAAGGAACGGGGAAGCTAATCAGCATAAAAACCAGCATGAAATTATGGAAATGCCTCAAAGAAAATCAACACGATCTGTTAGGTGTCCCAGAAGGCTTATATCTGAAGACAGTGACCACGAAGAAAGACAGATCTCCGGTGAACCAGGATATGAACGTTTGTTCAGTCTTTATTTATTTATTTATTTATTTTTTTGAACAACCCTCAACTATTTGCTAATTGTAAGATTCAGCATCATTCCAGCATTATTTATCTTTTTAAAATAAATAATTATTTTTGCTAAAACAAATGTTTTTGGTATAGCAGTGCACGGTGTGCCAGAGAAGCACCCCATGGCGGTGTGAGGTGTGCAGGACTCTGCCTGCAGCTGGAGAGAAACTGCTTCAAGGTCTACCACATCAAATAAAAACGTCTGAAAGTTTACAAAAATAAAGTCTTAAAAACTGCTAAAAAAGATACCAAGGTTCACACTTTTTTAAGAATAGATGCATTACAGTTCAAAGTTTAAATTGTTTGCCCAGTCATTTTGAAGTTCCTTTACAGTAATAACTGTAAAAAATTCAAATCCGTTTTTTGCTTTTTTCACTTTTAAGCTGATTTTTAAAGGCTTTAATAGAAATAAATTCTAAATAGAAGAAGAAGAAAATATCATTTCTATAGCGCCTCAAGATAAAAATCACGAGGCGCTTCACATAAACAAAAAATATATATAAAGAAGCATTTAGAAAATGTTTAAAAATATATTTAAAATGAGCAAAAAATAGGCAATTGTGATTTAAAAGAAAAAATGTTAAAAAAGAGAGAGAGTGAATAGGAAAGAGGGAAATCAGTGGACCCTGAGGAAGGTGGAATAGGTGGGGAGAGCAGAAAAAAGAGAGAGTGGTGAAGAAGGTCATACAAGAGCCAGCTTGAACAAGTGAGTCTTCAGCTGCTTTTTAAAGGAGTCCACTGAGTCCACTGATCTCAGGCTCAGGGGGAGAGAGTTCCAGAGTCTGGGGGCCACAGCAGCAAATGATCTGTCACCTTTGGTCTTTAGCCTGGTGCTGCACAACCAGTAGGCTTTGATCACTGGACCTCAGGGATCTGCTGGGGGTGTAGGGACTAAGAAGATCACCAATGTAAGATGGTGCTTGTCCATGTAAGGCCCTATAGACCAGAACCAGGATCTTGAAATGAACCCTGAAGTTGACTGGCAGCTGGTGGAGAAGTGGCTTCACATTTCTTTTCATGAAATGTTGAAGTGGTTTGGAAATACAAACCATACACTGAAAGCTGAGGTTGTTCTGAAAAAAGGAGAAGAGTTACACACACTTTGCACTTTTTATTACAATTTTACAGCCATAAGATTAAAAAAATACCAGGCGGCCCTGTTATAATTATGGTCATAAGAGGGTTATTAAGACGGTGATGCACAAACAGGAAGTAATTGGTAGTCATTCTACTCCAATCCAGTTGGTGGCGGTAATGCACCAAATTGTTGTTTGCCAAGTCCCATAAGACCACAAATAATAATAAGAAGAGAGGCGGGAGTGTCCGTAACAAACGCAAAGTGATAGTCAAAACATTAAGCATGAAATGGAGTTATCCTAGTGGCTCCAATAAGAGAAAGAAGCATCATGCTTCATAAAAGCTTTTATCTTCACTTCTGCAAGTGACGTCGTTTTTCGATGTAAACATCAAAAGGAAGCAGAAAAGGAAAGACAATGGAAAATGTTTAAAGGGAGGAAAACATAGACCAAAATGGAAAATAGAAAAAAAACTAAGGCTAAAGCACAGGAGCACTGACAGGAAGAAGAAAGCAGAGCAAATATTGAAAGCACTCAAAGGGAGGGAAGTACAGGAAAAAAGAGGAGGACTAATAAAAAGGGAAAATAACTCATGTCAGAAGAGGGGAGAGTTTCGCAAATCCAGTTAAAGGTAAGATTGTTGAAAATTTAGTGTAAGGGGCCCCATGTCTGTGTTCGCCTTGGGCCCCCAAATTGCTAAATCCGCCCCTGAATAAAACTATGTTAAACGGACTCACCTGTTCGCCTTCTTCCTCCCTGTGCTTGGATCTTCCTCTGATCACCACCTCGCTGCCCGGCACGCACGTGACAGATACTGGTTATGTTCAAAGGCTTCAGGATCGAGGAATGACGGATGAGCAGCTCTCGAGCCCGGACATTTCTCAGATCATAGCACTATAAAGCGATCTGCGTATAACCCCTGGAGCTTTGCTAATGACCTTGGCAGATAGTTCATTAAGGGGAATAGGTGAGGATTTAGGTGAATGAAAATGGAAGGCTCTGAGTCTTGAGATCAGTACAGGGAAAATTACACTAGCAGGATGCATGGGAACTATCTCCATGCTATCTCAGGTCCAGCAGGAGAAACTCTTAGCTGATCTGCCAGGGGGTTTAATGATGGCTGCAGTGTGGCCCACTCTCCCCAGACGAAAAAATCCGACAAGCTCAGACATGGTAAAGAACACGAGAATACAAGCAGTCAAAAAATGAGAAAGGCAGGCAGGACGGAAACAGGCCAAAAAATCAGAATCAAACTCCTCTGCACCCTTCACCTCCACCACAGGGGAACCAATGCCCGAACTCTCAGCTGAGACAAATCCCACCCAGAACAGGATCGAGTCAGGGCCAGAGGCTGCAGAAGCCACTGGACCCAAATGCAAGGCCGTTCTACTTGGGGCTGCCGGGGTGTCCTGTGCCCCGACCCAGGAGAGCAAATCCAGAGGAATGGGCCAAAATGACGATAGAAGAGAGGGACAAGCTGATCCAGTCCATAAAGGACTGGGATGCAAAATACAATCACAAGAACCGAGCCCCCCAGCAGCAACGAAAGTAGAAATAATTGAGGCGCTCTCATCTCACACACATTGGGATGGAGAATGGCTTAAAGTAAAATATGAAAATAAAAAATATATTTTAGATACCGGTGCATTAATATCAGTGTAGCGTGAGAATAATCCGATGGAACAAATAGGATACAAAAACGTAGTACTTGCAGATGGTACAATTCACAGCATGGCAGTACACACAGACAAACAGGGGATTCTTTATATAAAAGGAACGGAAAACTGAATTAGTTTAAAAGATTTAGTCACACTAACAAAGGACCCAGCACTGCGAGTGAGTTTCCTAGGTGAGCTAGATATGACCAAACTCATTGAAGAACAGCTGGAAAATGTCACGGCGTGTGGCGAGGTGAGCGGAGAAGAGGTGAGGATCCAGACCGGGGAGGAAGCAGGCAGACAGGTAGGATTCTTTGACACAGATTTATTGGAACGCACGCTGGACAATGAAACAATGAACCGGCACAGGACACAAAACAGATGGGGTTTAAATAAATCTCCTCGAAGCCGTACAGAAGTCTTGCTTCATAGTCTCACCGAACTCCTCCCTCACCCGCGTTTTTGCCTCTGCGACCACCGAGCCACATTCTCCTAGTACCATCAGTATCCATCAGCTGCGTCTGGAGTCCCACAGGCATACCTTAACGCTTGTGTCCACCAGTGGGTTCTGCGGTTGCTGTCACAAAAGGCACCGATGACCCTGCGGCCACAGCTCCTTTTGTGGTGGAGTTGGATTTGTTTGTCAAATGTGAGCTAGAGGTGATGGGAAAGTTTAAATAAAAATGGTGACATGTGTGGCCAGTATCTGGGCTTGTCATACCTTAAGGCAGGGATTCCCTAAGTGTGGTGCGCGCACCCCTGGAGGTGCGTGAGCTGCCGCTGGGGGGTGCGCGAGGTGAAAAGTGTAATGGCTGCGGTGCTCAGAGAAGTCTGTCAAAAGTCACTATTAGCGCAGCCTGAAACTCATTTGTGGGTGGGCCTAAGATAAATGTAAGTGGGCCCAGTAAATGTAATTGAAAACAAGTATATTTTGCTTGTGTGTGTGTGTGTGTGTGTGTGTGTGTGTGTGTGTGTGTGTGTGTGTGTGTGTGTGTGTCCTCCGCATATGCCCTAGCTCAGGGGTCGGCAACCCGCGGCTCTTCCATCCACCTGATGCGGCTCTCTGTGCTTTTAAAATAATGACTGGATATTTAAACAAAATGCTTTATATTTTACTGCATAAATGTTACATCTGTAAGCTAATTCTAAATGTAAAGATTGTCTGCGTAAACCTGAACAGGTCCAATCCAGTCTGACTGTAGGACCGGGCTGACGCGTCACGCTTATGCGTAATCATATAGGCGCATTCTGAGCTGAAGAGGATGTGAGATTCTGGGATTCTCCTCAGACAGGCTCATGGATGCGACGCCACATTGGAGACAGGAACAAGCACAATTCAGCCAAAGTTTCATAATGAGGAAACATTTTCTAAGTGACAAGTCTCTCTGAGAGACAGGGTTTGCAAAACACTCGCTTCAGTCAGAGGAATCTTCTCACATGCACTCTGGTTCTGCGACGCGCTCCAAGCCCCTCTCCACATCTTCAGCTCGCTGTGCACCTTATGTACGCGCTGACAGTGAGCTGCACTGAGCAGTGTCCAGCTCAGATCTTCAGAAGGAAATCTTTTCTTGAGTGATTTAGCTACATCTGCGATGTACATAACGAATAAAATGTCAGTTCGTCTGCATGCGTCGGGGTAATTCTTTCTATTCTTTCTCCGTCAAAATAAACGGCCAAATACGGGAACCGTCCGGCCAACACAAGCCCTGCTTTTGACTGTTTTGTTTTCTTGTGAAAATTGTTGCAAAGAGATATAATTTAACTTGATTAACACCAGAGCCAGGCGCACTGCGCCGTTATCTCCGTCACTGTAAATGAGGGAAAAACAAATTGATCGGATCCTTTTCTGACCTTCCCCACCTACAAAGTTTAATTACAACAATCAAACGTGACAGAACCTGGATTTGTATTCTGAACAGTCTAAACATGTTTTAAAAAGAAACGTATGACAAAAGGGGCATCTGCTCAGTAAAACCACCAACAGGGTGAAAAATATCAAAATATTGTAGGCAGAGACGGGCTACAACTTCTGGTTCCACTTTATATAAATCGTTTAATTGATTATCGTCTGATGAAAGATAACTTTGACGTACACAAGCGACCGGTACTGGCTGCTGTCACCTGTTGTGATTGGTTAAAGCAGCTCTCTGCTGTCTGAGTGTAGGCCCCGCCCACAGCGCCGCGGCTGCTGTGGCTCCCAGGGTTTTCTTTACATATATATATATATATATATATATATATATATATATATATATATATATATATATATATATATATATATACCATGCCCTGATGTGGGGCTGGGGGGGGGGGGTGTCGACATGGTCGGGACATAGAAGGGGCTGCGCGGCTAAATAAGTTTGGGAACCACTGCCTTAAGGGATGTAAGGCTGGGTGGGGGTGGGGTGCTGTAAGGAGCTGCTGTGACATCCAGCAGCAAGGACTCCCCAAGCCCCCACAATGCCGCTCTAAAAATGGTCCCATCCCGGAAGTAAGAAAAATTGCAGTTCCACCCTCATCCGCTGGGGGCTGGTGCCAGAAGAGAGCAAATCCTCATTGACTCCCATGTTAAAAATGCCGATTTCACAGCAGAAATAAACATGTTTACAGCCTTGTACCAAAACATGTTTTTTGTCTAAATTATCTAGTTTATACTCATGACAACTCTGAGGGGGGTGAATTTTTTTCTCACTCTTCTGTTTAAGTGTATTGAAAGCCTAAAATTCTGTATAATTAATGAGCATCCGACACACGTGACCGCCGCCTCAGACCCACGTGACCACAGAGCTAGCTCCGTGGAAAGGCCTCAGTACAGCCTCGGCCCCTCCTGGAAGCTGTTTCAGGATTTTGAGTCTCTGTGCTTGTGAATTCTGTTTTGGATATTATTGGTGCAATTGTTGGACAAAATGACTTGCAGTGGTATTAATTGCACTAATAGAGCGTCCAAGGAGTCTCCACTTCATTTTTTTCGGTAAGTTAAAATCTATATTCGTATTTTATGTCACTGCTGCCTTTAAACTAGCTGAGTTTACCGAAGTAGCTAGCTAACTATCAGTTTAACATGTAGCATGTCCTGTTTAACCATGAAATTTAAATGTAAAATACGGTAAAATAATTAATAGGGCATATTTAGATGGGTAATATGGTAAAAGATCAAAATGGGTTGAAATATGACGGAGCGCTAAGAGGGAGACTTCTGTGTCCATTCTTCCATCCGGTAATCCCCAGCGGTCAGGCCGGGCAGCCTGACCGATCCGGCGCCTACTTGCTGCGCCTAGCTGCTGCGCGGTCTGACCGCTCGTGGAGTTTTTCCTGTCTGACTTTAACCGTATCTAATACTGTATTACGGCGTGAGCGCAACAGCGACAACTTAATATCGATGTGTAAGCAGCCTGAGTGGTAGGGTGTTTTCATCTGAACCCTTAAAATCTCCAGCAGGCTTGGAGTGACACCTGTGTCCATTCTTCCATCCGGTAAACCCCAGCGGTCAGGCCAGGCAGCCTGACCGGTGCGGCGGCTAGTTTCTGCGCGGGCTGACCGCTCGTGGAGCTCTCAGAGACAGATCTGACCGGAGAAATACTGCAGCTCGGTGAGAAGTCTATAGGGCATACAGCGTTTCCCTTAAATCCCACCGCCACGCCGACAAGATCCCAAGTTTCTTTGTTTTTGTTTGCGCTGTTTACCGAAGAAGCAGCGGGAACTAATATGTTGTCGCTTGTGATCACAGCCGGCGGGTAGCAAGTATGTACAGTCTATGATTTTACCGCTCCCTCCTGCAGTCTTCCCCTATTAAAATTTAAAATGTGTAACTTCATGTATTGGGATGAATGACTGATATTCATGTTAAACTCAAACGTTAGGTATTTAGGGGGAAAAAACAAAATAATAAACATTATACAGATGTCAAATAAATCAAACTGTAATTAAACTATATATTTTCAAAATCTCGATTCTGGATAAAATCCAACAACATATGCTTTATAAATAAACACTACACATGGCTTTTACACACACACACACACACACACACACACACACGTTACATTGTGATTTCTTAGTAAATATTCTATTTGGCGAGAGATAAATTTTATTGTATTTATCCTAGTGAATCTATAATTAAACGGGTAAACTAGCAGTAGCACATCCAACATCAAAGAAAGTAAAATGTTATTATCAGGAAAGGGAGAATGATTAAGTGGTTAGCAGCAGTGTGCTAGATGATGGCCCCCTCCATGAGGCCACCACAGCTCAGCAGAACATCATTGTAGCTTCTTCTGGGGAGAAAAACACTTAGAGAAAAAATAAAGTTAACAGCTGAAATAGCAGGAAATAATACAGTTAAAGAGCAGATTGTAGAAGAAAGAAACCCCTGGGTTAAACTGGTCTGTCTACTGCATAATGCTGAACTCTAACATGTGTCCTCAGGGAAGGACCTGATTGGTGTCCAGAACCTGCTGAAGAAGCACCAGGCTCTGCAGGCTGAGATCACAGGTCATGAACCTCGCATCAAGGCTGTCACCCAGAAAGGAGAGACCATAATGGAGGAAGGTAGAGCAGGTCTGGTCCTGACATGTTTCTGAGGTGTCTGCAGGTTCTGGCTCACTTTGTTTGGGTCCAGGTCACTTCGCTGGTTCAGAACCCTCGGCCCGTCAGAACATTCTTATCCACCACGTTCTAACACCAGACCTGTTAACCCGACAGCAACAAGTGGCTCCAACTGACGATGAGACCGGGAAGGAGCTGGTTCTGGCTCTGTACGACTACCAGGAGAAGAGTCCTCGAGAGGTCACCATGAAGAAGGGCGACATCCTCACGCTGCTCAACAGCACCAACAAGGTTCGTGTGCCCTTCACAGCCGAGGAACGACCTCCAGCTCAGAGCGAACATCTCCACACCTGCTTTGTGTTTGTGTGACTTTAGGTTGTTTTACTTGAACTCGCGTCTTTAGCTGAATGAGGATGGAGAGACGGGTCGGACCTGGAGCAGGTCGAGGTCTTGCAGAAGAAGTTTGACGACTTCCAGAAGGTCGGACTTTTCCTCCTCTCCGTCTTCCAGCAGCAGCTGTCAGATCAGCTCAGGTGATAATCAGCAGGTGCTTTTGTCCTGCAGGACCTGAAGGCCAACGAGTCCCGCCTGAGGGACATCAACAAGGTGGCATGTGAACTGGAGTCAGAAGGTCTGATGGCTGAGGAGGCTCCTATGGTTCAGGCTCAGGTGAGCGTCACCTGTCTGCAGCAGCTGGTCCCTCTCACTTCCTGGTTTGTTAACTCTGCTCGTCTCTGTTTGTAGCAACAAGAACATCTGGGTTCTGCTCCTGGAAAGGTGCGTGTTGTCCTCCACCAGAACCAGACGTGGTGTTTTTGTTACCACTCATTTGTTTGTTTACAGGATGAAGCCGACTCTAACCCCGGCTTTCCACAGGAGTCGTCAGCAGCACGTTACTGCAGCAGCAGGTCATAGCTGCTGATAGGAACCGCTGTGGTCAACAGAACCTTTTCCACCGGAGCCGTCAGCAGCGCGAGTCGGCCGCGTCTCAGGAGCAGCATGTCGCGGCCTTTACGCGCCGGTTCTATTTTCTACGCGCGACGCCTCTGAAACGGGTCAAGTTCGACATTTTTGGGGAAGGAAAGACAGGAAATCGGACGTGGAAATTGAGAGAAGCTACCGAGATTTTCAGAATAAAGAACGTACTGCCTTCCGGTTGCTTTACTTTTAAAAAAGGTTACTAACTGCGGCCCCGTGAGAAGTTATCACCTAGCTAGCGGTCTCCTTTGTTTTTCAGGTCCGTATTGGCGATTATAAAACGGACAGAACATAAAACACAAACCATGTTGTAGTTTTCTCCTGCTTGTTGTTGTGTTTACTGACGAAGTCACTCGTGTGACTTCGTGCTCGGTCGGTGGCAGCTGCTCCCCTGCTGCTTCGCGTCTCGTGGGAAGGGCCAAGCAGCAGCTTACGCAAGCAAGACGTGCTGCTGCAGTAACGTGCTGCTGACGGCTCCGGTGGAAACCCGGGGTAACACGGCGTCACCCTAGAAGGTGAGTTCATTCAGCTGATCAGAGGTCACCTCTGATGGCCGCAGTCACGGCCGACCGTGCTGAAATCACACAGGAATTCAGGTGACCCGGCAGGCACCAGGTGCTGGTGAAAGTGGGGACATGTCAGCTGGTTGCCATGGCTACAGTTATCTTTATGCATCTGTATGACTGCTGACTGGTGTGTGTTTCCTGTGACCTTTGACCTCAGACCGTACGGTTGGGCGTTCAGACGACGGCTAACTTTAATTCCATCAAGGTAAGAGGAAGCTCTTCCCTTCCTGTCTGAGCGATCCGTCTCCAGGTTTCCTCGTCCGGCGTCCAGCCCGCTGGCGTCCACCTTCATCTCACTGGGTTTGGTTTCTCTCCAGGAGCTGAACAACCGCTGGCGCTCGCTGCAACAGCTGGCTGAAGACCGGAGCAACATGCTGGGCAGCGCCCATGAGGTGCAGCGCTTCCACAGGTACCCCGCACACTTATGCGCCGCTTATGGGTCAGTAGAGTTTGGACCCACACTCAGACGGAGTTCTGATGTCTTCTCAGAGACGCTGATGAGACCAAAGAGTGGATCGAGGAGAAGAACCAGGCCCTGAACACAGACAACTACGGCCATGACCTGGCCAGCGTTCAGGCTCTGCAGCGTGAACATGAAGGCTTTGAGCGTGACCTGGCAGCTCTGGGTGATGAGGTCCGCTTCCTGATCGGTACCAGGACCCGGGTTGTCTCTGGAGACACGTTCTTCATGGTTCTGGTGACTCCACCCCAGCCGTTCCTGATCAGCGATCAGCGGGGTGCTTTCCTATTTATGGTGGATGGAGGACACAATTTGACGCCAGAAGATTGCCTCAGTTTTGGTAGTAACCAGCCACTCGTGTTACCTCTAGTGTTCCTAGGATTAATGTTATTTTGTAGTGTTTTTGCTCTTATATTGGATTTACCATTCTTCAGGATTCCTGTCGACCTCATTGGATACTGACCTCTACTCCAGGATTTGGATATTCAACACACGGACCTTATCACCACCCTCCATAACCCACCTCTCATCTCACCCAGTGCCCCATCCACCAGGACGCCCCGCTTCTCTCCACCTCTGCTCCCTCTCCTGCGCTTCCCCCGGCTCTCTACCTCTCCCTCCTCCAGCCAACACATACACCCACCACAGTAAGTCTGCTGAACACCTCTGCCTGCCTACAATGGATTTTGAAACCAGAACCTAAGCTCACCTGTGTTCTCCCTCCTCCAGACGCTGAGCTGTTGTTGCAGTTCCAACCACAGACTTATCTGTGCACCTTAAGTTCCTCCTTATAAATAAATCATTTTTTCCATCAGTTTTTGGTCAGTGTTGTATTCTGCATGTCTTGGGTTAAGTACCTTCCTCCAAACATGACACTCCTCTTCAAAGAGCAAATCTGTTCAGCACATTCTGACAGACAGACCACCATTCTTCTGTCATGATGCTGTACAGGACATTTTTAGAGTTTTTCTTTTTAAAGATAAATAGGATTACATTTAAATAGCAATACTTTCACATTATTTTCCCACACTTCTGTATAACTGTATTTTGTTGTTTTTCAATAAAGAATGACAAATTATTTAAGTTTGGATTTGTTGCACACAAATATATATCTGTAAAAAATATCTACAAAGCTAATGTTTACATAACAAGTATGATTGGGTTTTGCAATACGGCACTATTTTAGTAAGATTTTTAAACCAAGTAAAGTTAGTAAAGAACACATGTCTATTGTCTGCTAAGAAACTGTTGGGATTTAAAATGGGCCTGTTGTACAAATAACTTGTAAATGATTATTCCTCACTTTTGTCTTAACCAAAGAAATTCCAGTAATTGAGCAAAAACATTTATTTTTAACACTACATTTTATAAAACAGGGCGCAAAGTGTCGGCACATGTATGTATGTCGATGGTCCGCCCCAACCGAACCAGGAGACACAGACGTCAGGGAGGCCAAGGTTGTCTCTGCAGCTCTCTGGGCACCACGCCTCACATAGCTGTCTCCAATGATCCAAATGGCTATGGAGAAAAAATAACAGGTTTGTCATAATTGTTTAAAGTACAAAACCATACATGAAGTGGTGAGACAGGTATGTGGAACTTACACTTGCTGCTTTGTGTAGCTGATGTTGGAGAGACACAGGCTGCCATGGTGACATTTAAACAGATCTAAGAAAAAAATGAAAATTAAAAACTCCAAGACCTCATGTCATATTTACTAATCAGCTATGGCTGATTTATTGTTTGGATCACAGTGAGTTACACTAATTCTAATATATTTTTATTTCTATTATACATACATACTTTTTAACTGTTATTTTCACATGACTGTTATCAGGCTCTCTTGTTCTGGTTCTCATGATAATCCCGTGTCTTCCAGTAAGTTATCTTGTGCTTACTTCATCTGTAGAATGTCTCTTTACTTTTGGTAAATTGTACTGAGTCCAGAATAAAGACTAGTTGGCTGTACAAGATACAAACAAGTATTACATTTTGGAAATATATGAAATGTAATTACGCTGCTAATTTAGCTCAAATACTAATAACTGCCATATTTTCCGGACTATAACTCGCACTTTTTTACATATTCTGGCTGGTCCTGCTACTTATACTCCGGAGCGACTTATATAACAAAATATGTAGGCTACACCGCGCTGCTGCGGGCCGACTCCGACCCACACAAGAATGAGTTCCCCTGTCCCGCTGGGAGGGTTTCAAACACCGCCAGCATCTGTTAGAGCCTGTGGCGGGGTGCTGAGGGCCGGCTCCAGCCCAGGAATGAGTTCTCCTCGCCGGCCGGGAGGGTTTGAAACACCGCCATCCTCTCCTCTGCTGGCTGTTGTTCATTCTGTTATGGTTACCGGTGCTTGTGTTGCAATGTGAAACGCTTGGTCTCAGATTTTGTAAGAAAGATAATAAAATGTCCCCCCAAAATACGACTTAAATATATTTTCTCTTCTTCATGATACATTTAATGGCTGGTGCGACTCAGGAGTGATAGCGCCGAAAAAAACTGTACTGAAAACTTGCTCAAAGCAAAATGTTTTCATTACGGAAATAAATTATAAACTTACCGATTTAAAACTTTTTTAATACAGGTACTTCTCACGAACAGGCGCAGAAAACCTCCACCTAAACTCCGTGTAAGGTTCAGGTCGATGGGTGTTCCAGTTAGCTCCGGTTGGGTTGAAGCTAGGTGGCTACATCCGTTAGCTCGGCTCCCACCTCCGCTTTAGCTTTGGGTTAGCCAGGGTTAGATTCAGGTTAGCTCGTAGCTAGTTCGCCTGGGTGTCGTCACTCGAGCCCAGCCTTACAGCCACACCCTCAGCACCTCCTCTCTTCCCTTTTATGGAATTGTCTGGGCTGGACGGAACCTGTGACACGGTCAAAATGGCGGTGGTGGCCACCTCCCATTATAGACAACAAACGTGTTATTGGAGGCAATGGAATCCGTTTGTCCAGTATGTACAGTCTATGGGACTCCCTCCCACTAGGGCAGTGGTCCGAAATTAGCGACCCGTGGGCCAAATCCGGCCTGCCAGACTTTTCCGCCAGCCCCCAATTCTTCAGGCCCAAGGGCCTCCAAATATCAATAAATATCGTCATGCTGTACCACTAAAGAAACGTCAGGACCTTGGCCACAAGAACATGTAAACCTTTTTTGAGTTAACTAAAACTGCAATCAAAACAGTGACCACAAATCCCTCATGTGTGAGTGTTTTCAGTCGATTCACTCGGTACAAGAAGGCACTATGGGACTTATCGAAATGTCCCATGAGCAGCTATTAAACTTGGGTTGAGATTGCAATCTAAGATGGCAAGTCAGACCCAGCAGAAAGAACTGCATGCGCTACTGAAGGGGCCGAAACATCCAAATGGTCAAACTTCACAAAAGTGTGGTGTGTTGCTTGCAGCTGAGCAAATGACAAACTGAAACACCTTTTAAACAGTGCCCAAGAAGCAGCCACACCTCTAGTAGAGTGTGCCCTTACCCTTAGGGGAAGCTGGGAGCCAGTGACACTGTTACATGGGGAAATTCTCTCCACAATCCAATGAGAAAGTCTTTGCTTTGACAAAGCTTTACCCATGGAGGGTTTGGCGAAACACACAAACAGTTGGTCTGTTCTTCCGATACTCCAAGTTCAATCTATATAAGCCAGAGCACAAACCGGGCACAGACAATGCAGCCTCCTCTCCTCCTCAGAGGCAAAAGGAGGACAACTGAAGCCCGAAAGCACTGTCAGGGAACAGAATACAGAATAGTTCAGCAGGATGACCTTGAGCAAATATGCAGCATTCAGATGCAGGGTGACACTAGATTCGTCTGATGATATTTTCAGACAGGAAGGTTGGACTGAAAGAGCATGAAGATCTCCCACCCTCTTCACCAATGCTAGGGCTAAGAGCAGAGCTGTCTTATAAGACAGAAGCTTCATGCTGATCGATTCAATTGGCTCAAATGGGGGACCACACAGGGCCTCCAGTGGCAAAGTGAGGTCACAAGAAGGGACAGAAGATCTAATAATGGGCCTTAGTCTGCGAAACTCTTTCATGAACCGAACGGCTAAAGGGTGAGCGCCAGGTGGAGGTGGGGGTCTCCACCCTCCCTGCCCTGGGCGCCCTGTGTCGGTGCCTTGGCTGCTGCTGTGGATCTGCTGCTGTCGGGCGGATGGCTCCCCTGATGGCGTTTCCTTATTCTTATCTTTGCTGGTTTGGCTCATATGATCTCAGCCATTTGTATGTTTTTCATTGGGGGGAGGGCATGTGCGTGTGTGTGTGTGTGTGTGTGTGTGTGTGTGTGTGTGTGTGTGTGTGTGTGTGTGTGTGTGTGTGTGTGTGTGCGCACGCGTGCGTGTGTGTGTGTGTGTGCGTGTGTGTGTGTGTGTGTGCGCGTGTGTGTGTGTGCGCGTGTGTGTGCATGTGTGCGGGAGGATGAGTGTTGTAAAGGGGTTTTCATTGTCAGACTGTTTTAAAAATTCTGGAGATGGGAGGGAATGTGGGTATGCGGGGCCTTTTTAATTTGTTAAGCACTTTTGAGTTGCATGTATTGCATGATTAAGTGCTATATAAATAAAGATTGGTTGGTTGGTTGGTTGGTTGGTTTGGGTTGGGCTGGCTGGCTGGATGGATGGATGGATGGGTGGATGGATGGATGGATGGATGGAAACTCCATTAAAAGATTCATGGCAAGCTGAAATGGCTGCCAGGTAGACCTTTAAAGTGGAGAATGACAAGTCCTTGTCCAACAGATCCTGTAGAAACGACAGAAGGTCCACAATGGAGCTCTGGGAGGGAACTCTTGACCTGCTCAGAAGAAGACGATCAAGATAAAAATCCAGAGGTGCTCAGACACCACACCTCAAAAACGTTCCAGGGGCCACCAAAATCAGAGACAGGCTCGGCCTGTGCACTCTCTGCAGTACTGCTGGGATTAGTTCCAGCAGAGGAAAAGCATAGAGAACATTGGGCCAAGGGTCCAAGCATCCAATCCCATTGGAGCAGTCTGATCCGTTTAGGAGAAGAACAGGGGACAGTGTGTGTTTGCGCTTGACCCAAACAGATCCACTACTGCCCTGCCGAACCTCAGCCAGATCTGGGACACCACCTCGGGGTGGAGCCTCCATTCCCTTGACAAAGGTCTGCCCCGGAAAACAAGTGTGCCCCGTGGTTGAGGCAACCGGGGACATAAGCTGCACTGAGAGACAGGAAATTCAGATTGCACTAGTGCAGTAATGTGTGGGTCAGATTCAGTAGAGGAAGAGAGCATGTTCCTCCCTGTCTGTTTACATGTGACACCACAGTCACAGCCTAACCAGTACATGCTGACCTCCCAGGTGATGACTGAAATGTTTCAAGGTCAGAAACATGGCTAACAGTTCCAGAAAGTTGATATGGAACCTCGATTGGGCTGAGGACCATACCCCCCTCACTGCCAAGCCCCCCAGACTCTGAGAGAAGTGTCTGTTGTCACCTGACCGAACGAAGGCAGAGAAGCTGAAGAGCCGCCATGAAAGATGACGCTCTGCGGGCGAAGAACGCTAGCCAGAATGAAGTAGAGTCCAGCCAGCAAGCCGTTAAGCTATCTTTCAATAGCGTAGATAAAAGCACTGCCCTAAGCTGAAGGAGGAAAAGATCGCCTTTTCCTTTCTCTCTGAACTCACACTGAACAAAAAAAAAAAAAACCAAATATGTCTCAAAATTGGCACAAAGTGTAATAAACTGTGCAGATATCAGGCTAGGCTCGCCATAATGTTGTGATTAGAAGTTTGTATATTTATATACTTTAATTAGATAATTTAATTACCTGATTTTGTATATTCATACAATCTAAGTAATCAATCAGAAGAGGTTGTTTTTATCATCAGGGAGTTTACTTAAACACTTTGTATTGACTGAGAGACAAGAAAGAGAGATAGAGTTGGGATCGTTTAAGAATCTTTAATTTCTATAATTATAAATTCTTACAATCTACCAGGACTATCTCAATGATGAATGCATATGGATTTGGATGTTTTGTGTTGGTGTGTGTGTGTGTTTTGTTCAGAATCTCTAGGATGACGTAGCGAGTCTGGTTTGTTATGACTAGGCTACCACGAGGCTTCAGAAGCTGATGACATGAGCCGCCATATTGCCGTACCTTAGATGGAGTCTCCTGTGTAGATCAGGGTTCCAAGACCTCGGTTGTACTGGAGCTGGTGAAACAGCGGTCACAGCACACAACGCCCGTCTGAGGATAACTCCGTTAGTGGTTGGCAGGCGTCAGCAAGTTCACTCTTATTTTGAAAGAAAGTTGTCTCGATGGTACAAACGACGGAAATCTCAAGCTTGACAGATCTCAGCTTAAAACAGGAAATACAGATGGCCAGCCTGTATTCCTCTTTGCAGTGATGGGTTGAGCTGGTTGAAAACAATGTTGAGAGTATGATGTAACTCCTTGGAGCTCGGATCGAGCAGAGCTGATGTCAAAGTGGAACTAAACGTGGAACAGACTTAAAATGGCGTTGCCTTCTTTTTATATCTCCCAGTTGTTTAAGAATCTTAGTAAACCGGATTGGACAACTTTCATAAACAAACCAGATTGTGCCCTACCACAGACGAAAGTTCTGATTGGTTGAAAACAATGTGTCATGCGTTTCCATGGTAATGCAAATCAGTGTGTCTGGTGCAGCCCTGTTTATTCATTTAAACACATAACTCATGACATCTTTATTTCACAGATCATTCACCTGATTATTAATGATCAACAAATGCTTTGATTAGCTTATCACAAATAAAGTACTTTGATTAATCAATGAAAAGCGTTCTTCTTCTGTTCTTCTGTCTCTTCTCCTGGAATGTAAACATACTGAACCAAGCGTCCGACCTTGGCGGTGTTACTGTGTGAAGGGGCAGCTGTTAAGGCCAGACCATTATAAGCTTCCTAACGCTACACTAGTTTTAGGTCAGTTCTCAGTGAGGTGAAAAGCATAAGAACTGAGTAATGGCGCTGTCACTTGTAAGTGGAGGGCAGGGCCTCCACACATTGTCACGTTCATTTGCCTTACAGATGTAATTAGATGTGTCTTAAGCAGTGTTGGGACTAACGTGTTATTAAATAACGCGTTACAGTAACTACGTTATTATTGTGGTAACGTCCACGGTAACTAGTTAGTTTGCCGAAATCAGGAACGGGTTTATCGTTGCTGGGATTTAAATAGGCTCGTTATTCGGTAACTTACGTGCCAAGCTACGGACCGCAGTTTCCGTGTTGGACTTTTTTTAAACAAACTTTATTGAAAAGGATTGGACACCGACCACCGACATGCCAGTGAACAAAGTTACGTTTCCGAAAAAGAAAAAAAAAGGTTACGTTTCCGTGGTGGACGTAAAAGCGCAGGTGACGCTGTGATGTAACGCACGGAGGCTAGAACTATGGCGGCAGATTATTTAGTTTCTCTTACTGAGGCTAAAAATACTTTAAATTTGCCCATCAATACTGAAGATGAGGTCTGGTGCAGTTCAGCTGTTTTCTGTTAAGTTTACAAAGAATGGATAAACCTCAATGTGTTTATGTTGAATAATGTTTGCACTGTTATTGATACGGTTCCTAAATGGTCTGAGGAACAATTTAATGTTGGCAATGCTAAAAGTATACTTTCTACCCATTTCAATGGCAAAAATAAATATACCTATCAAGGTTTCAACATACTGTATGTCATGTTTTGTGTGATCCACTGCTTTTTTGTAGTGATAGCCTACTAGGTACAATGATTAGATTTATAGCACTGTGTGACATCAACCACAAAATTATGTGTTTGCATTTGTAGAGGGTTAAAACAATAGAAATTGATTTAAACGGACGGATAAAAAGTGACACATAAAACAGACATTCTCCTTTCTAATTTAGTTTCATTCATTTCATCATTCACTTGCACTCACAGTACTCCACTGCCATTTTATGTTCAGACCACTAGGTGGCGCAGTGAACTTGTGGCAGGATAGGGCTATCATGTAAGCAAGCAAGAAGACCAGCAACCTTGCTGGCTATCCAGTTAAGGAAGTAACACATTTTAATAAGAAAAATCTGAATAAAAACAGTTACTTTCCCTAGTAACTAGTTACTTAGAAACTAACGAGTAACTTAAAGTAACTGAGTTACTCTTGAAAGAAGTAACTAGTAATGTAACTACATTACTAATTTAAAGTAACTTTCCCAACACTGGTCTTAAGCCAGGCCACACGAAGGCATGATATCCCATAGTACCTTTGTTGTACTGAGTGAATCGACTGAAAGCGAGCACTTCTAATCCCATTTGTTATGTGCCATGGATTTCACATATGATGTTTGTGAATTTTGAAGGCACCTTCTGATGCACACAAAGTGCTTATTTTCGAACCGGGGCAAAAGATTATTTTAAGTTTAGTGGGAAAATATGTCCAGGACTACAAATGCGCATCACCAAATGGATGTGATTGAATCAGACATGGAGAAAAGCAGAGGTAATATGGCTGTAAGTACAGCAGACTTTTAATCCTTCCCTGTTTTCTTATTTTCTTTTTTGGGGGGGTGGGGGGGGGGGGGCTGGGGGGCAAGCAAGACGCTTCTGTGTATGTAAATATGGTTGAGGCTTTGCCCAAGCAGGCTTGTATGTAAATGAGTTGGGACTGCTTTTAATGACCAACAAGGACTCAGTGTTGAGATACTAAAGATGTGAATGAAACCTACTTTTGTGTCGTCCTTGACTGCTCCACAACATATTGGCTAAAGAAAAGAATTTAAAAACACAAAAACGTTGCTTAATGTGCCTGTAATGTGTTTTTTAATTATTGATCATTGGCTCGTTTCCTTTTTCTGACATAAATCCAGAAGGTGGCGGTAATGTCCCTTTAAGTTGGCTTCCCGACCCGACTACTAAAATTAACAGAAGTAGACAACAAGCTGTTAGCTGAGTTAGCTTGCTGTTCGGTGTCAGGTGAATATTTGAGTCTCTGCAGCAACAATGTCGTCAGGTCAGTCTCTGAGAGAGTTTATCAACAAGCGACTATCTGATGCTGCTGAAGAAATATTTACAGAGTTTCGAAGAAACATCGTTCAGTTGGAGGAAGAGATCGATCGTCAGCGCAGACTGCTGGATCTCAGCTGGAAACCACAGATCAATTTACACAGAATAGGTATGAAACTCATGCGGGACTAATGCGGGTTTACTGAGGACAGAATCTCAATAAATTCCTATACTCCTTTTTCGGTTTAAAGACTTAATTTCTGATACTAGGTCGGGAAACTTACCACCACTTAAGCTTTAGAGAAAGAAAATAGAAAAAAAAAACATTACATGTGTTTTAGAGACAATATGTGCCAATTTCTTCATTTATAGGTTCATTGTTTTCCGAAGCGTCTTTAGATGCATCAGATTCGTGCAGATGTCCATCCTTTTCCTTCCCTTATCCACCCGGGTAACAAGGGCCTAAGCAGGGACACACAGACCACCTTCTCCCTAGTTACTTGGGCCAGCTCCTCCGGGGGAATCAGTGTTCGTTTATTTATTACAGTATTTATAATTTACACAAATATTAAATAGGCTCATAAATCCGTCTCTCCCCCCACTTGGAAAGTCAGACCATCTCTCTCTGCTCCTCCTACCTGCATACATACCACTGAAAAAAAGAACAAGGCCAATTATTAAAACCATTAATACTCTTACAGATGAAGCCATGGCTCAACTGCAGGACTGTTTTGCTCATACAGAATGGAGCATTTTTGAAATGCTGCATACGCGTCGGGAGACCAGGCCAAGTACTGGCGGGCAAGGACTGATCTTAAAAAGGGAGTCAAGGAGGCTAAAGTGAGCTACACCAAAAAGCTGTCACAACATCTGTCTGCCAGCAACCCAAGGAGGGTCTGGGAAGGACTAAGGCCGGGGACACACTGGCCGCGGAAGCGCCGCGAAAATGGGACCGCCTTCATTCGGCGCCCTTGTTAAGCTATTCTATAGACCACATGGGCCGCCGAAGCGCCGCGAATCGCCGCGCGCCGGCGCTCCAGCCCGCGCCGTGCAGCGATCATTTCGGCGTTGGCTCTATTTTTTTCGCGAGCCGCGGGTGAATCGCGTCAATTCTGGCAGGAAGTCAAACGTAGACATAAGAGGCAGGCCGGTAAAGTTAACAAAATAAAGCATTTCAAAATAAAATTCCGCAATAGTCAAATGTGTTCGTAAACAGACACTGCAGAAAAACCACACGAACACGCACACACATACACACACATCGAACTTGTGTGCGTGTGTGACCACGTGAAGGGGGGAGTGGTTTTGGGTGTCTTTTCACCGGAGCAAACAGGACAGAGAGGCAGAAAGTCTGAGGCAAGCAGTTAGGATGGATGACTTTAAATTAATTATGGAAGTTGAGAAACACAAGGAGCTGTACGACCCCCGAAAAACATGATTGTTTACGTACCCATGTCGGAAGAAACTGCTAGGATACAGCTGCAGAATTGGAGTGGGTTCCAAGAGATTCAACTGGCAGAAACAACTCATACCATAGGTTCACACACACACACACGCGCACGCGCACAAACACTCAAACGTAGGAAAAGAGCTGAGAAAAGGCAGAGAGGAAATGGAGGACACCAAGTGTTTAAAAGAAAAACTACAGCTGAGCCGAGGCGCGCCTCGACTGGGGCGCGTCTGATCTGAACTGAGGAGCGGCGAGCAGCGGCCGAATTTCGTGAGCGATTCGCTTCTCGGCGCTTCGCGGCGCTTCCGCGGCGCTTCCGCGGCGCTTCCGCGGCGCTTCCGCGGCGCTTCCGCGGCGCTTCCGCGGCGCTTCCGCGGCCGGTGTGTCCCCGGCGTAACGCCGGGGACACACCGGCCGCGGAAGCGCCGCGAAAATGAGACCGCCTTTATTCGGCGCCCTTGTTAAGCTATTCTATAGACCACATGGGCCGCCGAAGCGCAGCGAATCGCCTCGCGCCGGCGCTCCAGCCCGCGCCGTGCAGCGATCATTTTGGCGTCTGCTCTATTTTTTTTGCGAGCCGCGGGTGAATCGCGTCAATTCTGGCAGGAAGTCAAACCTAGACATAAGAGGCAGGCCGGTAAAATTAACAAAATAAAGCATTTCAAAATAAAATTCCGCAATAGTCAAATGTGTTCGTAATCAGACACTGCAGAACAACCACACTGTAGTGATCTGTAGTTAGATCTAAATATTATAATCAGAAGTGGTTGTTTTTATCATCAGGGAGTTTACTTAAACACTCTGTATTGACTGAGAGACAAGAAAAGAGAGAGTTGGGATCGTTTAAGAATCTTTAATTTCTATAATTATAAATTCTTACAATCTACCAGGACTATCTCAATGATGGATGCATATGGATTTGGATGTTTCGTGTTGGTGTGTGTGTGTGTGTGTGTGTGTGTGTGTGTGTGTGTGTGTGTGTGTGTGGTTCAGAATCTCTAGGCTGACGTGGGCGGATCTGGTTGTTATGACTACAAATCACGAGGCTTCAGAAGCTGATGACATGAGCAGCCATTTTGCCGTGACTACGTACCATCTGGAGCCTTCTGTGTTAGATCAGGAAATGCCAGGTCCTCGGACCTTCAGATGTACTGGAGCTGGTAGAACAGCGGTCACAGCACGACAAAGCCCGTCGGCGCATCGACTCCCAGTAGTAGCGGCAGGCGTCAGCGAGTTCAGCTCTTATTTTGAAAGGACGTCGTCTTGTTGTTCAAACAACGGAAATCTCCAGCTTGACAGTTCTCAGCTTAAAGTAGGAAAGTGCAGCTGGCCAGCCTGCACCTTTCTTAGCGATGACAAGGTGGAACTCCTTAGGAACTCAGCTTGAACAGAACTGAGGTTAAAATGGAACTGAGGATAAAATGGCGTTGCCTTTTTTTATATCCCCTAGTTGTTTATAAATCTTAGTAAACCGGATTGGACAACTTCATTAAACAACCCAGATTCTGCCCTACGACAGACGAAAGTTCTGATTGGCTGAGAACAATGTGTTATGCGTTTCCATGTTGATGTAGATCAGTCTGTCTGGTGCAGTCCTGTTTATTCATTAAACACATTAGGGTTGTCACGGTATGAAAATTTAACCTCACAGTTATTGTGACCAAAATTATCGCGGTTTTCGGTATTATCGCGGTATTTTTTAAACGGTGTTGCATATGTTCAGAAAGCATAGATAGTCCTGTTCTACACAAACTGAAATAGTTTAACAGTGTTTATTAAACCTAAAATAACACAAAGCCTTAGCAAAAGTGCAACTTTTCACAAGTAAAGGAACAAATAGCTTATTTTTCTGGAACATGTTACAGTAGTCAGTGCGGGTTTAAATTATACAAATCCAAACATTCAAACCATAAACAATATGTAAACAAATCAAAGAAACACCACTTGTTTTCTCATATACTTGTTTTCTTCATTATCAAAATGAAAATCTAAATCTCCAGTCCACACTTGACTTGAGCACTGTACAAGTCAACCTTAAAAAATATGTATTTAAAATAAATAGCCACTTTAAACAAATTACTAAAATAACTACTACACTATGTAATCAAATCCAAATGTTCAAGTATAAATGGCATTGAATAAGTAAACAAATCAATGACAAGGAACTAATTGTATATTTCTCTTCATCATCAACAAATAAGATGCTTCATCCAGCAACAGGGTGTCCGTGACACGGTTTAACTGCTGGCAGAGGGCGCTGCGGCTGCAGTATATAGTGACTCGTTGCATTCTCCCTCAGCCAAAAGTCCTCACGTCATGCATTTAAGCTAAAATTCTAATGATAACCTACCTTGCACTGGCTGTAGAGACGTGGGTGATGGTCACGCAGATGTGCCATTAGATTCGAAGTGTTGCTGCCTTCTGCAGACACTTGTTTCCTGCACGTTCTGCAAACGGGATAGCAGTCTTCTATTAACTGTCCCTCAGCGTTTTTCAGAAATCCCAAATATGCCCAAACTTCCGATTTAGTCTTCTTTGAGGGCTGATGGATGTCCTGGGCGCTGCCGTCTCCTCCTTCGGCCATTATTTCAGCTTCAAAGTTTTGGTGCCGTTGCAAATTAAAAAGTGCGTGTACGCGCCGCGGGAACTTCAGCTGAAGCGACGGTGGCTGGTAAGGGTCACCGCGCTGAAACCGCGGCCACGGTAAACCCACCGAGATAATTTAGTTTTTTAAAAACTGGACGGTTATTTTTATTGTCAACTTTTTTACCGGGGTTTACCGCTATACCGGTTACCGTGACAACCCTAAAACACATAACTCATGACATCTTTATTTCACAGATCATTCACCTGATTATTATTGATCAACATATGTTTTGACTAGCTTTATCACAAATAAAGTACTTTGATTAATTAAAAGCGTTCTTCTTCTGTTCTTCTTCTTCTTCTTCTTCTTCTGGAAGGTAAACATTCTGAAACCAGCACCCGACCTTGGCGATTCCTACACGTTGTTACTGTGTAAAGGGGCAGCTGTTAAGGGCAGACAATTATGATATTCATAACGCTACAACACGAACACGCACACACACACACACACACACATCGAACTTGTGTGCGTGTGTGACCACGTGAAGGGGTGTGTGGTTTTGGGTGTCTTTTCACCGGAGCAAACAGGACAGACAGGCAGAAAGTCTGAGGCAAGCAGTTAAGATGGATGACTTTAAATTAATTATGGAAGTTGAGAAACACAAGGAGCTGTACGACCCCCGAAAAACATTATTTACGTACCCATTTCGGAAGAAACTGCTAGGATACAGCTGCAGAATTGGAGCGGGTTCCAAGAGATTCGACTGGCAGAAACAACTCATACCATAGGTTCACACACACACACACACACACACACACACACACACACACACACACACACACACACACACACACACGTAGAGGAAAAGAGCTGAGAAAAGGCAGAGAGGAAATGGAGGACACCAAGTGTTTAAAAGAAAAACTACAGCTGAGCCGAGGCGCGCCTCGACTGGGGCGCGTCTGATCTGAACTGAGGAGCGGCGAGTAGCGGCCGAATTTCGTGAGCGATTCGCTTCTCGGCGCTTCCGCGGCCGGTGTGTCCCCGGCGTGAGACATATTACCAAATACAAGGACAGCAGATCTAGCACTGAAATAGGAGCTTCATTAGCCGAAGAACTCAACTATTTCTTTGCTCGTTTTGAGAATACCAGCTTCCCCACAACTAACATCACTCCTATAACATCACCTGCTTAGTTTGGTTCAGATACACAAATACTCACACTTCAAGAACAACAGGTTCGCACCGTGTTCAGGGCTGTTCATCAGAGGAAAGCGGCTGGTCCAGATGGTATTCCTAGCTGAAGAACTGCGCAGAACAGCTGTCCATGGTATTTACCAAATTATTCAATCGCTCCTTGTCTGAAGCTATGGTTCCATATTGTTTGAAATCAACAACAATAGTCCCACTTCCCAAGTCTACTACAATCAACAGTCTCAATGATTACAGACCCATAGCACTCACACCGGTGGTGACCAAGTGCTTTGAGAAGCTGGTGCAAAAACATATCAAGGACTTCCTCCCACCCAGCAGCGCGGTGTAGCCTACATATTTTGTTATTTAAGTTCCTCCGGAGTAGCAGGACCGGCCAGACTATGAAAAAAATTGCGATTTATAGTCCGGAAAGTATGGTAGTTACTAGTATTTGAGATAAATTAGCAGGCTAAATACGTTTCATATATTTCCAAAACGTAATACTTGTTTGTATCTTGTACAGCCAAGTAGCCTTTATTCTGGACTCAGTACAATTTACCAAAAGTAAAGAGACATTCTACAGATGAAGTAAGCACAAGATAACTTACTGGAAGAAACAGAATTATTATCATGAGAACCAGAACAAGAGAGCCTGATAAGTCATGTGAACATAACTGTTAAAAAGTATGTATGTGTAATAGAAATAAAAATATATTAGAATTAGTGTAACTCACTGTGATCCAAACAAAAATCAGCCATAGCTGATTAGCAATCACGAAATGAGGTCTGGGAGTTTTTAAGTTTCATTCTTTTATTTTATTTTAGTTTAAAGGCGGCAGTGACCTAAAATACATACGTATAATTTTACTTACCGAAAAAAATGAAGTGGAGACTCCTTGGACGCTCTTATTTGTGCAGTTAATGCCACAGCAAGTCATTTTGTCCAACAATTGCACAAAAAATATCCAAAAACGAATACACAAACACAGAGACTCAAAATGCCGGAGCAGTTTCCAAGCCAGACCGAGGCTCTACTGAGGCCTTTCCACGGAGCTAGCTCTGCGGTCACGTGTGTCTGATGCTCAATAATTATACAGAATTTTAGGCTTTTAACACACTTAAACAGAAGAGTGAGAAAAAAAAATCCCCCCCCCCCCCCCCTCAGGGTTGTCATGAGTGTAAACTAGATAATTTAGACAAAAAACATGTTTTGGTACCAGGCTGTAAACATGTTTATTTCTGCTGTGAAATTGGTATTTTTAACATGGGAGTCAATGAGGATTTGCTCGCTTCTGACACCAGCCCCCAGCGGATGAGGGTGGAACTGAAATTTTTGGTACTTCCGGGTTTGATTCAATTTCAGAGCTGCATTGTGGGGGCTTGGTATGCACCAAACTACAGTTCAGACTACCCACCCTGCCGCTCAGTGGGAATGGGAGAAGAGCGTGTGTGTGTGTGTGTGTGTGTGTGTGTGTGTGCGTGCGTGCGTGCACGCCTGTTCTCTGCATCGGAGCTCTTGCCCCGGCGAGCAGACACCTGTTCAGGGTAGAAAGCAGTGTGTGGCACAAGATTATGAGGACACACATGGCAAATAATAAAATAACGTGGTTCATGAAAAGCAACACAGCTCATGCCCGTCTTTGTTTACCTTATTATGGCACTCTTTTACCTTATTATGGTTTATCTTCTCCTGGCACTCACAGAGCACAGTCGCTTCTGCTTTGCTCACTTATCTTTTTTTCCCAAGGCTCTTTTTGTCCTGCCTGCCTACAGAGCGCTTCTCTGCATTTCCTCTGGAAATCGCTATTTTTCAGAAATGGATTTAATTAATTGGTCATTTAACGCGATTGATAAGATTTTTTCTACGATGAGAACGGAGGAGGGGGCTCCCCCTTGCCCTCATGGGACACACGCAGCGGGATATATGCTCGATTCCTGGAAGGAGTGGAAGGTCATCTGTCTCACTCAGCTGTCCATTGAGGAGTCTTGTTATCCTAATCTGATGCCAATGCAGCCTTGAAGCTGCAAAAAATCATCCCCCACGAAGGAAGGAATGCAGACAGATGCTGTGGAACCCGTCCTACCCCCCACCTTCAGATTGTGGACTTCACAGCGAGGCCATCAACCTGCAGGAATGTGCTCTATGTTCCTCCCAAGATCTCTCTCCCTCCTGTGGACACAGCTGGCTGAGCACCGCACATGGCTGCTGGCCCTGGAAAAACAGGATCCCAGCCCCCCCTCCAACGGAGTCTCATGTTGTGAATGTTGAAGTTCGTGCTTATATGTTTGAGGTGTATTTTTGCATAGTACAGCTACACCCTGTCGGGAGTAACTCTGGTATGCCTTTTTTTCCCTCCCCCAACCTATCCTCATGTAATTCCTTTTCATCTATTAAGGTAGCGCAACTCATGTTGCGAATGACCGCAGTCACCAATTCTTGTCATGTGTCTTGCCCATGTATGTCTGATCTCTGAATTGTGTGTACTGAAACTCAATTTCGTTTATCTGTATGTCTTGCACATGTGGTAGAAATGACAATAAATGACTTTGACTTTGACTTGACTATGGAGGACACCGCAGACTTTCCTGCGCGTATTAAACACCGCCCACAGGCTCGGGAATTTCCGCTTTCCTGAGAAGTTCCTCGGATTTATATGTGAACACTACACCGCCCGTTCGAGACCAAACTCACGCCATCCAGCCCGACCAAACCCTGACCGTGCTGACGCTAATGTGTAAGCGCCGATAGTGTCAAGGACGAGGAGTTTTAAGTATCTCGGGGTCTTGTTTACGAGTGAGGGAAAGCTGGAGCGTGAGATCGATGGGCAGATTGGTGCTGCATCTGCAGTGATGCAGACATTGCACCGGTCAGTCGTGGTGAAAAGAGAGCTGAGCCAGAAGGTGAAGCTCTCAATTTACTGGTTGATCTACATTCCTGACCTCACCAAGCTTTGGGTAGTGACAAAAAGAACAAGATTGCGGATAATAGCAGCCGAAATGAGTTTTCTCCACAGTGTGTCTGGGCACTCCCTTAGAGATGTGATGAGAAGCTCAATGTTCCAGGAGAGGCTCAGAGTAGATCTGCTGCTCCTCCACATCAAGAGGATGAAGTTGAGGTGGCTCAGGTATCTGATTAGGATGCCTCCCTGATATGATTTTCCAGGCACGTCCAACTGGGAGGAGACCTAAAGGGAGACCCAGGACACAATTGCGGGACTATGTCTCTCGCCTGGCTAGGGAGCACCTTGGGGTTCCCCCAGAAGAATGATAAATGTCCCGCACTTGTATCGCACCTCTCAGAGTAAGGACTCCAAAGCGCTTTACACTATAGTGTATCATTCATCCATTCACACACACATTCACACACTGATGGTGATGAGCTACGACGTAGCTACAGCTGCCCTGGGGAGCACAGACAGAGGTGAGGCTGCGGAGCACAGGCACCACCGGTCCCTCCGACCACCACCAGCAGGCAAGGTGGGTTGTCTTGCCCAAGGACACAACAGCGGAATTCTCTGTCCAGAGCCGGGATCGAACCCGCAACCTTCTGATTACTGGATAACCCGCTCAACCTGTTGAGCTACTGCTATCCCAAAGAACTGTCCCAAGTGACTGAGGAGAGGGAAGTCTGGGCTTTTCGACTTAGGCTGTTGCCCCCACAACCCGACTCCGGACAAGCGGAAGAGAATGGATGGATGGAAGGACGGACGGATTTACACTTATATTAAATAAACTACAATAATAATGAGGAAATTTTAAAGTTTAAATTTTAGATCACCATTGATAATAATGTTTTATTGAGGACAGAATTTTTGGAAAATTCATGTTTTATTGCTGTTAACAGTTTTATTTTCTTTCTGAAGTTTTACTGTACAACATAGGTGAGGTCAGTCAGAAACATGTGTTACTTTATCATGTTTCAGATGGAAAGAACTCTTGATTTTTACCACAAACAACAAGGGACAAAATGGATTTTTGTAAAAACTTTAATCACTTTGTGACTTTGTTCCTCTTGGTGTCAGTTTCTTGAGATTTGTCAGATGAAAAATGAATGAAATCTGCTTTTTTAAATGTCACATTAATACAAATGTTCTTTTATTTAGCCTGTCCAGAACTCCCACCGCATCATGTCTGGGAAAAGGAGGAGATTCTGACTGACCAGCACCTCAGTAACCAGGAAATGACCTTCAGTTTGGACCACGAGGAACCAGAATATCCACGGTTGAAAGAGGAACAGCAGGAACTCTGTATCAGTCGTCAAGAAGAACAGATCGCTCTGAAGCAGGAAAATGTTACCTTCATGGTGAATTCTGCCTCTGAAGAAACAGACTGCTGTAAATCAGAAACAAACAGTAACCAACCCGTTTGTCAGATTTCTCCTGAAGCTGAGAACCAAGATTTATATAAGAATAAAAACTCAGAAACAGACAGACATGAAGAATCGAAGCAAAATAACATATGTAAACAAACCAAAGGGCACGGAGAAAGTTTTGACAATCGCAAGAAGCCATTTTTATGTAAAATATGTGGAAAATCTTTCAGTCACAATTGTTTTTTTATTCATCACATGAGAACACACACAGGTGAGAAGCCATTTCCATGTGTAACTTGTGGTAAACGTTTCTCTCAGAAGAGTAACTTGACAAAGCACATGAGAACTCACACATTTGAGAAACCCTTTGTGTGTGAAACTTGTGGTAAAAGATTCTCTCAGAGTTGTCACTTGACTCTTCACAAGAGAACTCACACACTCGAAAAGCCCTTTGCATGTGAAATTTGTGGTAAACTTTTCTCTCGGAGTGACCGCTTGACTGATCACATGAGAACTCACACAGGGGAGAAGCCTTTTCCATGTGTGATCTGTGGAAGGAGATTCAGAAAGTCATCAGCTTTACGTCTTCATATAAGAATTCACACTTGACAATGTATTTATAAAAATGTTTTGCTACCAATATTTTGATAATGGTGTCATTTCTAGAGTCCCAGTCACACTCAAGTCCTCAGTGTTTCTGAGTCCAAGTCACTAGGTCCTACAGGCCAAATCTTGAGTACAACGTCCAATTTTAACTCCCTTTTTATGTAGAAAATGAAGATATATTACTACTGCAGGAATTAGCAGGTAACCTATGCTAATACTAGCTTGTTATATTAGGTCAGATTACTGGACCAATATAACCACATTTTCCCAAAGCATTTGTAAATGTACGGGTGACATGCTGTTGTTTTCAAATTCATGTTATATTATTTTGCCATATGCATTAGCTGGGGGGCATTAAGCTGCTTGTCTTCTTGTCTGCTTGCATACTGGCCTCAGCAGGCCCGAACAGTCTCGTGCCTTGCCAATGGTGTTCTTTTGGTCTGGTGGGCGGGATGACCATCGACATATAAATATTGGACAATGGGTTTCCATAGACTCCAATAATAAGTTTTTGGGCTAAAATGGGAGGTGGCCACCACCGCCATTTTGACAGTGTCACAGGTTCCGTCAAGCCCAGACAATTCCACAAAAGGGAAGAGAGGTGGAGCTGAGGATGGGGCTGTAAGGCTGGGATCAACTGACAACACCCGGTTGAACTAGCTACAAGCTAACCTGAAGCTAACCCAAAGCTAACGCAGAGGTGGGAGCTAAGCTAATGGAGGTAGCACCCTAGCTACAACCGGAGTTAACTGTGCACAATACCAGAGCTTCTGAGTCAGAGTAACGCTGGGCTGACCGCTGGGTAAAACCGGGTGGAACACAGAGGTCTCCCGAAAGCTGCTGAAAGCCGGCAGCCTGCGCAGGAGACAGAAGCCGCGATCAGAGATGCGCCAAGCTGCGGGGAGGGGAGAACCACAAACCGGCCGGCAGCCCGCGCAGCAGACCGAAGCCGCGATCAGACAGATGCGCCGAGCTGCGGGGAGGGGAGAAACGGGTGGAAAACATCGGTCTCCCGAGAGCTCCACAAGCCGATAGTCGGAACCCAGCTCCACCAACATGTTATATTTCAACCCATTTTCTAAAGTGCAGCATTATGTTAAATGCACTGGGTTTTACTCTATTACATTTAAATTTCATGGTTAAACAGTACACATTGAAATCTAAGCTCAGCTCGGCAGTGACCTAAAATACATAAATATAATTTTTAGGGCTGGGACTTGATTAAAAATTTTAATCTAATTAATTACAGGCTTTGTAATTAATTAATCTAAATTAATCACATTTTAATCGTTCAGGGAAATGTGCTCTCAAAGTATAACTTTTCATTAAAATTATGAGACAAAGAATCAAACATTAGACATGGTTATTACTGTAAACTAAAGCTTTTAATAAAAAAATGCATTTTAATTATTCAAATGTCACTGTGTGATATGAAACAAAACCCAAATCAACTAAAAATTATAATTACAAATAGAAAACACCTGCAAATGGTTCCTGAGCCTTTAAATAGTCTCTCTGTCTAGTTGAATGACTGAAATAAATTTTACTTTGCACCAAATTCTAATTTTTCCTGTTTCACTTGTTTGTATGATTGGGAGTTTTTATTAGCATTTCTTCTCATAATGTAGTAAAAACACATAAATAATAATCCTTCAAAATGACAGTAGAACAGGCACAAATATGATCTAGGACTTAAATGTACTAACTTTTAACACCAGAGCAGGCGTGGCATATTCTGAGAATGATCAGGAACACTAACTGGTTCCAGCTGGATGACTGGAGGTTGATGGGAAGATAAAAGATCACGGCGAGGAAATAATGATGTGACGAACAGGTGAGCGGACGTTCCTTACATGGGAAGTCCTGACGTCACGTTAAGAAGGGGATGCTGCAGACCCGCAGATTCACACCTGCATCAGCGAATCTGGTGTGATCTCCAGCCTGATCACAACTTTCTCATTCCTCGCTGCCCCTGATACACATCCGCCCCTTAGCTGATGACAGCTTCAACACACCTCGCAGCTTAATGATAGGAATGCATGTGATGTTTAGACAGTGACTCGTCTCAGAAACATATAATTCCCCTACAGAATTGTTTAGAAAATCATCAGAAAAGTTTCAGAGTGTTTCTGTTTTAACTTAAACTTCTGTTTTCAACTTTAAGACACGTTGTTTGTGATTGTTTACAGAGTAGTGAGAACACGGAGCGTTCTCCCAGCGGCAGCCAGGTGCCTCTCTTTTGTCGGACTACTTTCATAAACTACTGTTAGGGCAAATAATTATTCTGTCTGGTGCTTTCAGCGCTGCAACTTTTGTAAAGTTACCGGTGCCACTGGGCAGCCGCAGCAGTATCGATCTCTGAAAAATGTCCACGACACGGACTCCGTTGTTGTCTGGAAGTTTTTTTTTTCCAAGTTAAGAGGCGGACGGGTTTTCTAAATCCTGCATCAGTCCAAGCAAGGCAACTTCTTTCTGTTTTTATTCCGTTTTAGTAGCCATTAGCACTGTGCATTGTTGTGTGTGTCAGTGATATTCAGTCTATGAGGAAATCGTGCAATGACGAAGGTTCTGCCGTGCTTGAAATGCACGATTAAACTACGATTAAATGCGTTAAATTTTTTTAACACGTTATTTTTTTCTAATTAATTAATCGTAATTAATGCGTTAAAGTCCCGGCCCTAATAATTTTACTTACCAAAAAAAAAATGAAGTGGAGACTCCTTGGACGCTCTATTAGTGCAATTAATGCCACAGCAAGTAATTTTGTCCAACAATTGCACAAAAAATATCCAAACAAGAATACACAAACACAGAGACTCAAAATGCCGGAGCAGTTTCCAAGCCAGACCGAGGCTCTACTGAGGCCTTTCCACGGAGCTAGCTCTGTGGTCACGTGGAATTATACAGAATTTTAGGCTTTTAATACACTTAAACAGAAGAGTGAGAAATAAATTCACCCCCCTCAGAGTTGTCATGAGTGTAAACTAGATAATTTAAACCAAAAACATGTTTTGGTACCAGGCTGTAAACATGTTTATTTCTGCTGTGAAATTGGTATTTTTAACATGGGAGTCAATGAGGATTTGCTCGCTTCTGACACCAGCCCCCAGTGGATGAGGGTGGAACTGCAATTTTTGGTACTTCCGGGTTGGGCTCAATTTTTGAGCTGCATTGTGGGAGCTTGGGGATGACGCGACGCAGCAGAAAAACTAACATACCGTTAGTTTGATATACAAAATTTTATTTTAAAGCATACCTCAATTTTCTGTTGACATTGGGATCTCTTGAGTCCAACTAGACGGACCGTGGCTGAGCTGCTTGGTGCCTGGTCCATTCCTGGTGTGAATTGACATGCTGTGGAGCATGCGAGTAAATTGCACAGCTTCTGTAAAATACTTTTGATGTACTTGGTGTTAGTTGGGGTAAGCATTGTTTTCAATAAACTGCATTCTCAGAAAATGTTTTGTCATTTTTTTTCATGTTGAAACTATTTAAAACCTTGTTAAGAAAAAAAATATATATACACACACGCACACACACACACACACACACATGAATATACTTCAATGGATAGAGAGACTATTACAGATGTAGGAGCCATAATTACATATATTTTCTGGGTGAACTGAGTTTCTATTTTATTTTTTTATGTTGTCAAGGTGATGTGCAACAGAGGTCAAGTTGGTGCAGGCGGCCACAATCAAAAGAAGCTGTTCTTCGGGGTTAGGTTTATGCAATATATCGTACAACGCTGTAGTTTTTTAGTTGTAGTCAAAGATGGCGTCTGGTGACTGTGCAACCATCTTTCTTTAGAACAAAGGCTTTTAGCACTTCTTCTTGCTATGGTTTTAAAGACAAGTCCAAGTCGTTTAGAACAGAGGAAAGAGCCACAGCGAACTCTGCTTCAGACACCATCTTCTTTGTTTATAGGGAGCCTAAGTCTCCTCCCTTTCCGGTCGGCTCATGGGTCCCCAGAAGAAAAAAAAAATGAACGCAAGTCAACGGGGCTAAAAACACTATTTTCTAATCCACTTTGCCTTACACACATCACACATATGTTATATTTCTATTTAAATTTAAAGTAATGATGTGTGTCTTGACTACGTCTGTCACACACTTTGAGATTTATCAGCTTGTAAAAGTTTGTAATTAGTGTGGCAGAGTGGATTGCTTCACCTGCTGCCACTTCCCTTGATTAGATACAGGTGCTGGCCAGTAAATTAGAATATCATCAAAAGGTTGAAAATATTTCAGTAATTCCATTCAAAACGTGAAACTTGTACATTATATTCATGCAATGCACACAGACCAATGTATTTCCAATGTTCATTACATTTAAATTTGATATTCATAAGTGACAACTAATGAAAACTCAAAATTTGGTATCTCAAAAAATTAGAATATTCTGAAAAGGCTGAATATAGAAGACACCTGCTGCCACTCTAATCAGCTGATTTACTCAAAACACCTGCAAAGGCCTTTAAAAGGTCCCTCAGTCTTGTTTTGAAGGCACCACAATCATGGGGAAGACTTCTGACTTAACAGCTGTCCAAAAGACAATCATTGACACCTTGCACAAGGAGGGCAAGACACAAAAGGTGATTGCTAAAGAAGCTGGCTGTTCGCAGAGCTCTGTGTCCAAGCACATTAACAGACAGGCGAAGGGACGGAAAAAATGTGGTAGAAAAAAGTGTACAAGCTCTAGGGATAACCGCACCCTGCAGAGAATTGTGACGACAAAACCATTCAAAAATGTGGGGGAGATCCACAAAGAGTGGACTGCAGCTGGAGTCAGCGCTTCAAGAACCACCACGAGGAGACTCATGAAAGACATGGGATTCAGGTGTCGCATTCCGTGTGTCAAGCCACTCTTGAACATGAAACAGCGCAAGAAGCGTCTCGCCTGGGCCAAGGACAAAAAGGACTGGACTGATGCTGAGTGGTCCAAAGTTATGTTTTCTGATGAAAGCAAGTTCTGCATTTCCTTTGGAAATCAAGGACCCAGAGTCTGGAGGAAGAGCGGAGAAGCACAGAATCCACGTTGCATGAGGTCCAGTGTAAAGTTTCCACCGTCAGTGATGGTGTGGGGTGCCATGTCATCTGCCGGTGTTGGCCCACTCTGTTTCCTGAGGTCCAGGGTCAATGCAGCCGTCTACCAGGAAGTTTTAGAGCACTTCATGCTTCCTGCTGCTGACCAACTTTATGGGGATGCAGACTTCACCTTTCAACAGGACTTGGCACCTGCACACAGTGCCAAAACCACCAGCACCTGGTTCAAGGACCATGGTATCCCTGTCCTTGATTGGCCAGCAAACTCGCCTGACCTTAACCCCATAGAAAATCTATGGGGTATTGTGAAGCGGAGGATGCAATACGCTAGACCCAACAATGCAGAGGAGCTGAAGACGACTATCAGAGCAACCTGGGCTCTCATAACACCTGAGCAGTGCCACAGACTGATCGAGTCCATGCCACGCCGCATTACTGCAGTTATTGAGGCAAAAGGAGCCCCGACTAAGTATTGAGTGCTATACATGCACATTCTTTTCATGTTCATTCTTTTCAGTTGGCCAACATTAGAGAAACAAACATTTTTTCATTGGCCTTTAGAATATTCTAATTTTCTGAGATACCAGATTTGATGTTTTCATTGGTTGTCACCTATAAATATCAAAATTAAACGTAATAAACATCGGAAATACATTGGTCTGTGTGCATTGCATGAATATAATGTACAAGTTTCACGTTTTGAATGGAATTACTGAAATATTTTCAACCTTTTGATGATATTCTAATTTACTGGCCAGCACCTGTAGATAGATGAAAGATAGATAGATAGATAGATAGATAGGTAGATAGGTAGATAGATAAACTTTATTGTCCACCTCAAATTGAGGCAGAAATTTGCCTTTGACATGGCTCACCTTACAATACAATCCATGTCGCATTCACACAAATACATAAAAAGACAATTAAAAGCTATTGGAATGTTATCATCGTAAAAACTTTAAGAATTCAAAATTGTAATTGCGGTGGGAACAAACGATTTCTTATAGACTCCTTTCTTGGCCAATGGAACCCTGATCCCCCTTCCTGATGGAAATAACTGAAAATGTGGGTTCAGTGGATGGGTTGAGTGCACTGATCAGGGTAGCCGTCCTGTGCACTGCTCGCTCGTGAAGAACAGAAAGTGGGATCTGAGGTGAACCTGTAATTTTGCTGCTTAATTTAACAATGCAAGAGAGTTGTGTTTTGTTTTTAACTGTAAAAAAGTTATACCAAGCTGTAATATTGAAAGTTAGAATGGATTCAATCAGTGATTTATACACAATTGTTGTTAGGGGTCAGCCAGTCCGGGCCCTGGTGGCCTCCTTTAAAAGGCTCACCAGCGCAGGTGTGACTAGGTTGCTGATTGCTGCCCCTTCACCAGATATGTGTTGTGTTTGTCAGAAATGTACACTATGACTTATCAGGTTGCTGATGGCTGCCCCTCCACCAGACAAAGAGGGTGGAGGAGTTTGGGGCTTTCCTATCTGCCCTCAGGTGGAGCGATGTTGTACTGTGTGTGGTTTGGAGCCAAGGTACAATGGTGGGCGCTGTACCTGGCTATAGCTCCGGGAGTTGACGTCACTTCTCCCGGCATGCAGCAGTTCAAATCGAAACGGCGCCATATTGGCAGGCAGAAGCCCGCAGTTGGACTATTTGTTATTGTCAGAAAACTCAATCAAACGGGAAATATGGTAGATTCCTGTTGTGCCCCAGGATGCAGAACAGACACAGACGACATAAGGAATGAGCCATCTACAGGATTCCCCAAGATCCGGAGCACCACAAACGTTGGATCATTGTAATAAAACGCGCTAGTGACCGGGCTAAAATGAAACTGTGGGATCCCGAGAGTAAAGGTTTTCGTTTATGCAGCGACCACTTCATATCAGGTACTAAAACCAACGTTTCCTCAACTGTGTATGGTAGTTATTTTAAATGCTTTTATTACGATTCTTAGTGGGCTTCCTAAACTTATTTTGGCGTGGCTTTTTCTGTCTTATTACTCATAGCAACAAGTAAACGTCACGTAAAACGTTTCCTCGTGAGTTCTGCGTGCTGCCGTTTACGTGTTTTATGATCAACGCAATTAACTGGCTAAGCTATATTTAATTTTAAGCAATGGTTGATCAGTTGTCAGATCACACATAAAAAGCACTTTGGATTGCTATTATCTGTCTCACTGAAACAGATCTCAGTCTCCTGCCTGACATATTTATTTTATTCGCGGAAAAAAATCAGACTAGTGATTTCTCTTGGCGTTCAGTTTATACATTGAAACAGCACAGCACTCTATTTAAACTACTTATATGTAAATCTATGTTATTTGTCCATCCATCCATCCATTTTCATCCGCTTATCCGGAGTCGGGTTGCGGGGGCAGTAGCATCGAGGGACCCAGACTTCCCTCTCCCCAGCCACTTGGGCCAGCTCCTCCGGGGGAATCCCAAGGCGTTCCCCGGCCAGGTCCGATAAGAAGTCCGCTCCGACAGCTTCTGGCATTTTTAAAAAGTATCCCAGGGGCACAGTAAGGGTCGGAGATGTCTATTTAATTTCAGACTATATAAAACGATTTCTTCGGTTTTAAAGTGTGAAGTAAACTCCGACGAAGTAAAATCCAAGCCGAACCCGTTAATTTTGTTTACATTTGTTGCCTGCCAACATGGCGTCTACTCTCTGAGGGTCATGTGACATCCGGAGCTCTATAGCCCAGATGGACACTAAATGGAGGAATGCATACATTTCTGTCTGGCCTGGAGCAAGGACCACAGAGCAGCCAGCGGAGTTTCATACAAGCCCCTGGGTCAACGGAGCCACAGCGATGGCGTGGGAGCATCTGGAGGAGTATCCATCAATCTGGAATACTTTGAAGGGTAGAAAATGTCTTTTTGGGCTTTTAAAGATTTTTCATGTTTTAAATTTTTGTTTTATTGCATCTGAGGTTCCCAGTGAATGTGGCGATCCCACTGCGGTGGTGGCATCTTGTGTGTGTGTGTGTGTGTGTGTGTGTGTGTGTGTGTGTGTGTGTGTGTGTGTGTGTGTGTGTGTGTGTGTGGGTGTGTGGAAAAAGTGGGCATGCAAAGAGGCATAGAGCAATACATTTTACCGTACATTCAGTTGATTGAGTCAATGGTCAAGAATTAATAAACATAGAATTTTTCCATAACTGCGGAGCCCCTCTGATGACATGGTCCAAAAAATAAATAAATTGTGGCCACGAAATACTATTTTGAGGGCACGAAATAGCTATAACGTGCCCACGAAATACTTATTTGTGGCTTATAGCTATTTCGTGGTCTCAAAATAGTATTTCGTGGCCTCAAAATAGTATTCCGTGGCCACAGTTTATTTATTTTTTGGGCCATGTCATCAGAGGGGCTCCGTGCATAACAGCAACTGCACTGAAAATAAATTTAGGATTGTTCTTATTCTCCTCAATTGGCAATGAAAAATAAGCAGTTCTGCTTATTTTTACAAAGCACGAGACTATATTTTCAAGATAATGACAAATAAGCAGTTTTGCTTATTTTTACAAAGCACGAGGCTATATTTTCAAGTAGGAATCCTCCCAGTGTGTAGAGCGCCATGTTCACTCCAATTTTCTAAAGTTCTGTTTTAAAGTTTGTAGACCAAGATTAAACCAGGGAGCCAACTTCCTTAATTACCTTCTTTTTAAAGGGGCAGCATAATCTAATGCTACACTATGAACTAGACCATCAATTAGTGAAGGACTAGAAATGAAAATATTGTCCTCTGCTACGTTCCTCTGAGATGCTGAGACAGTAAATATGGAACAGCGTTGTCAGATAGAGATTGACTATAGTGAAATTTACTTTCATGTTCAGAGAACTCAGCTAAAATGAACACAGAAGTTATCAGAAAGTGGTCTGAGAGGACTGGATTATGTGATAATATTGTTATTTCCTCACACTCTATGCCATAAGCCAGCACAAGGTCTAATGTATGATGGCAGGAGTGGGTGGAGTTATGTATTTTTTAAGTAAAATCAATTGATTAAAGGCCACATTGAGGATATCACTTTCAGTGTCAGCATGAATGTTGCAATCCCCCACCCCACTACAATGACCTTATCAGTATTTAGCACCAAATCAGATAAAAAAAATCAGAGATCTGATCCAAAAACTCAGAGTAAGGGCCTGGTGGATGATGCAAAACTACAAACAAGAATGGTTTTACCGTTTTACAATCTGGATTAGGAAAACTAAGAGTGAAATGTTCGAAAGAATTGTAACCATTAATTGGTAAAGGATTGATTAATAGGTCTGAATGAAAAATGGTTGCTACTCCTCCTCCTCGCCTTGTACTTTGAGCAATATGATGATGTCAATAATTAGAGTCGACTCATTTAAACTAACATAGTCCTCTTGCTGCAGCCAGGATTCTGTGAGAGAGAGCAACGAGATCTGATTATAACAAATCAAGTATTTAACTAACAAAGTCTTAGAAAAGATAGACCTAATGACCCACATTTATTTGTTCTAGTAAGTTGCATTCATTTTTTTGTTCTTCCAGGGACCCATGTACTGGAAGTAGATGGGCGTGACTTAGGATCCCTATACTTTTTTTAAACATAAATCCAAATGTTCCACCCACATATTAGAATTTATAATATATTTAATCAGGAGTTTAAATCTGAACGCCAGCTCCCACTCCTCACCACGTGGTGGCGGTAATGCGTCAGTCCATGACGAGGAGCAACCAAAGAAATGAAAACGAACGAAGCTTGATTTATTTTCAGCAGGTTGTTTACCTTCTTACCACGTTACATCGTTATGTTTTCTTTATACTTACCTTCTCATTAATCGTTGTTTTGATGTAGCTTATATTAGCTGTGCATCGTCACTTTCCGTCATTTTAGATTTCTAGATCCGTTTACAACGTTCTGCGTGTGCAATGTGTTGTTGTTTTTGGCTAATGTAGCAACAAGCTAACACGAGTTTCTTTTGAATGACATAACGATGAATTATCGCACAGCTGATAGTTTAGCTGGCTTTCAGTGGCGACCGTAAACGAATCACTTTATTGTCTTTTGTAGTGTCACCATGTCGAAAAGAAAAGTCACGTTTGAAGACGGGGTCGGGGAGTTTGACCTGGAAGACGAGGGTCCAAATAAGAAGGTGATGCATTTAAGGTTATAAAGAAAGAGTTGAGTGTGGAGGTGTCAGTGGTTAGTTGGAAGCCCTAAGTCCAGGCCGTTGACTTGTCTTAAATAGTTTTGGATTAATACTAATTTATTGGTAAAACCCGGAAGGCAGTTGTCTAACATTCTGATATAAAACTAACAAAGAAACTTAAATACTTGGTATTATAATTGCTTCCGTGAACCAAGTTAATCTCTTACACTTTTAGCATGTTTACCTATAAAAGTCTTATCGTTTACTCAAGCTGATGCTTACATTGCATTGCTGTGTGTGTGTGTGTGTGGCCTACCACAAGAGCTGCAGATCATCTTATATACTGCTGCAGTCGAATCCATACTTTGCTCATCCATCACTGTCTGGTTTGTGTCAGCCACAAAAATGGACAAATGCAGACTACAGTGTATTATTAAAACAGCAGGAAAAATAATTGGTGCCCAGCTGCCCTCTGTCCAGGAACTGTACATCAGCAGGACCAGGAAAAAGGCAGTGAATATTGTCCAAGATGCCACACATCTTGCATCTACTCTCTTCCATCTCCTCCCATCTGGCAGACGCTATAGATCACTGTACACAAAAACTACCAGACACAAGAACAGTTTCTTTCCTTCAGCCATTTCTCTCCTGAATCTGTAGATTCTTTTACCATCCTTTTATTATAGTTTTTTATACTTATTCAGTATGCTTATGGATATGAGTGAGTGTGTGTGTATACATGTGTGTGTGTGTGTGTATATATATATATATATATGTATATATATATGTATATATATATGTGTGTGTGTGTGTATATATATATATATATATATATATATATATATATATATATATATATATATATATATGTGTGTGTGTGTGTGTGTGTGTGTATGTATATATATAAAAATATACGTGTGTGTGTATACATGTTCTTATGTGTTTTTTATGTATTTTTATTCTCATTTATTGTAGTTGTTGTATGTTTTAGAGAGCGAACATCTACCGAAGCTAAATTCCTTGTAAATGTAATTTTACTTGGCCAATAAATCTGAAATCTGATCTGATTCTGTGCTGTGGTTACTAGCCTGGTTACAGATTAATGTTTCTGCTGTTTTTTACACATAAACGTGTCAGATCAGCTAAACAAAAACATGTTAAAAAATAACCCGAGTTAATACAAAATTCAATTTTCAAACAACAGAATTAGCTTTTGGGCCTTGGCCTTTTGCTATGACACTTGTTTACCCCCCAACTGGAGGGCACTTGGGCTGAAAAAGGCTCTTCAAAGCAACCTGGCCCTATGAGCAAAACATGATTGACTCCTGATTAAAACAACTGCAATCAAGCTTTTGTGATCATGGGTGATGAATTGTTTTGATGCAGTGGAGTGGAGCTGTTCAGGCGTTCTTCAGAAATTTCCGGTAGTGAGCAGAATTTTGCTTGTATGATTTTTTTCACAGCTCTTAAGTAAGATTACTTTTAATCAAATTTATGATGAGCACCCCCCCGGATAATCCTAAACCCTCCAACTCGAAGGCTCCAAGTATGACCTATTTTAACCTATTTTGTCCTACATCATTTTACATTCAGTGTTGCAGCAAGTAGACTCGCACAAGGCCTCTGCACAGAAAATAAATATTAAAATGAAAGTAAAATATCAGTATTAAAATGAGATATACAATTACAACAATATACAATCAAAACATGAAGTGAGTCGGATAACAGTTCAGTCTTACAGGACTATGCTTTAGCATATTTCTGACTCAAACGTGCCAAATCCCATACAGCAGCTGAATGCACCATTTAAACAAGTTGAATCAGATCTCTGTACTATTTTAGACTTTTTGCTGCTGGCATGTCTTATAAAGACTTTATTGAAACAGTTTAGTAGCAACAAGAATGGTAACTAACAATCTTCCATTTCAGTTTTCCACAATTCTCAGAATATTGTACATTTCCTATTTATTCTGAGTGGTTTGCCTTTTGAACTAAAGACTCTTTATTTTTTTAACCACTCATATCTTTGAGTTTTCTATTTTTCTATCACTTTCAGCAAATTGTTTAACCAGTGACACATTAATGCCTTTGTTTTTTACAGCAAAAGTAGTAATAGTGGTACTTGTGCCGCAGCACTGACCCATGGGTTTAGGGGTTTGTCTTCAGACACAATGCATTTTTACTTTTAATGCAAAGATCAGAACTTTGCTTTTGACTCTACGTTTACTGGTTATACTGCTATTTTGTATTTAGTTCATCATTTTCTTTTGCTGTAATTGCAGAGCTGTGAGGCTGTCAGTGGACCAGGCTCCAGGTTTAAGGGTAAACACTCCCTTGACAGTGACGAAGAGGATGATGGAGAGGACACAAACAACAGCAAATACAATATTCTTGACAATGATGATGTGGAGGGTATGTCTTGTTAAGTATTTCCATTATACTTTTGAAGTTGTAAACTGGGTCCAGTTTTCCTTAGGCTGTGTGAAGCAATGTTTTTTGTTAAATGCTTTTTGTGGTGAATTGGGGTGGTGCCACCTTTGTTTCCAGGCCAAGAAGGAGCGACTATTGACTTTGACGAAGGAGTTTCTATTACACCTTTCAACCTGGAAGAGGAGATGCAGGAAGGCCACTTTGATTCAGAGGGAAACTATTTCATCAAAAAGGAAACACAAATTAGAGACAACTGGCTCGACAACATAGACTGGGTAATTGCATTCTCAGACAAATGATTATTTAATGGAAGCTCTGCATTTTGCAGTAAGTGAAGTATCTGTTTTCTTGCAGGTGAAAATAAAAGAGCAGCCTATTAAGAAAAAGAAAGGTCTTGCAGCCAAACGGAAACGCAGAGTCGGTGATGAAGATGAGGCAGAGGAAGAGAAACGAAGGGAAGAACAGCAGGCAAACCAGGAGGATGAAGAGGAGGAGGAGATGCCTGCAGAGGACCCGTTGGCTGCCTACACTCAACAGCAGCTTGTTGAAGCTGTTGTTGAACTGCTGCAGCCTGGAGAAACGGTCGCCGCGGCGCTCCGTCGGTTAGGAGGCCTTGGAGGGCGCAAGAAGGGAAAGCTGAGAGAAGAAAACCAGTCCACAGAGGAAGCTTCAAGAGACACGGAAAAGCTGGATAGGCTCACAGCTTTAGCTGACAGGCTGGTTGGATCTGGGATGTTTGAAATCTATCAGCAGAGCTATGAAAAACTGGCCTACGTGATGAAAAGCATGACCAGCAAGAAGCCAGCAGTGAGGCAGACGAAAAGTGACGATGAGGAAGAAGATGAGCTTGACATGTTTGGTGATAAGTTTGATGAGAAGATTGGTGAGAAAGAAGAGGATGACAACCAAGGTTCTTTCCTTCATGCTTATAAATGATTAAGTTCAGAAGAAGGTTACTTACCTCGATTCCCCTTTTTCTTCTCAGTGAGTGATGAAGTGATGTGGGAATACAAATGGGAAAATGAGGAAAAATCTGAGGTCTATGGGCCATTCACCAGCCAGCAGATGCAGGTATTACTACTATTTTAGCTCTGACGTGTTAAATGCCCAACTTCCAAACTGATGTGGATTAAGAGGGTTTTCCTTTTTATTACGAATGTAGATTCTTGTGTGTCTGTGAGGAATTCAGAACACTTACCGGGCTTTTCCACCTGACACATTAGCATCACATAACGTCTGCAAAGCACCCTGCAACGTCCGCGAAGTGTAGTACACAGCAAATAGCCGCCGTCACAGTGGGTGCGTTTCCACCGACTGCTTAGCGCCAACGTTTTTGAGGCATCCCAGAAGCGTAGTGACGCGTTGCTCCGTTAAATTTATGCTTCCATTCTTATTTTTGTTAGCACTGTGCTTTCGTGCTGTGCTTTCATGACATGTCAGTCTCAGCCATTCAGATCAGGACAAACACAGGAGCACTGGGAAACATCTGGACACTTTAAAAATAATAAAAGACACGTGCCGATTTCCAGTTGCTTGTTTAAAATAGTTGTGATGCCTCTGTAGCCGAGGTAAACCCAACACAAAACAAACCACAGGTCTTTTTCAGACAAATGCTGCCGTCTTTCCTCTTCATTGTTACTGCGTGAACTTCCAGTTCTCTGGTGATTTCGTGATCTCGTGGGTTCAGCTGTTGGTGATGTTTTTGCCGCTGTTTCATTTCTGAAACGCTCCCAGTAGGAAGGGACAAGCGACTGAGATTGGAGGTCAAATGCTTCTATTACGTTACGCGACGCTTATGCATTCAGTGGAAATTAGGGGTTAGGCAGTGAGTAGTCTGATTTTAATTTTTTATTTTTTCTTGTACATTTATATTTTAAAAGAAAACATAAGTATAACACCTCATACATTTAAATGCAATGTTTTAAACATGTATTTTATTTATTTCCCTCCTCAAAATACCAATAATTCCATCATTTAATCTAAATAATTGAATTGTTGACTGGTTGTCTCATTAACCCCAGTCTGACCTAGTGGGCTTTTATTTTCTTACTGCTGTGTTTTCAGGGCTGGGTGGATGAAGGCTATTTTAGCAGCGGCGTCTACTGCAGGAGGGTGGATCAGGACGGATCTCAGTTCTACAACTCCAGAAGAATAGACTTTGACCTCTTCACATGAATTATGTACACCATCAGATGAAAAACAGCCCTCTTGAATTTTGTCACCACTCATGTTTTACTTGGATTTTCTCTGTTTATACACCAGGGTTTGGAGGAGAATTGGTCCATTCATTTTAGCCCTGCCTTTGTTTTCTGCAGATAGTTTTTAAATAAAAGGCTTGTGTGCATCATTGCTGAAATTCTATTCTTTCTTTTTCTGAAGCAAGGACACAGCTTGTAAATGCTGATTATTCATATACACTGCAGTTTTACATTTTATTGTTGCCCTTAATAACGTGTTTACATTTAAAGTTAGAAAACATGAGCACAGGGAAATCAGGGCAATGTAAGTTATTTTCTGTCGGAATAATTTTATTACAGTATTTAGGCAGAGTTGGAAAATGCCTAATAACCAAAATAAACCATTCCCCAGTAAATATGCACATTAATTTCGTAATGTGAATTTAAATTCGTCCTTAGATGGTTTTAAGCTTGAGCTTTATGCTTTTTTAAGTTATCAGAGAGGCGATATGAAAGGAATAGTGTCCGCTTTATCAACATTGCGTTTTAAATGTGTTAAACCGTTTCCTGAATGTGTGTCAAGTTATTAAAAAAACTCGCTTATGACGCTAGATATACAAGAATTCGTGAATTTTTCCGATGCTCCTATTGGCTGGCCTCAACCAGCGACCCTGACAGACGCAACATGATTGGTCAGCTTTCAAAGAGGCGTTTCGAGTGGAAACCAACCCTGAACTGTGATTGGCTGGGCTGATTGTTAGATTTGTAAAAACGGATACATTTTCTACTCGCAGTAGGGCGCCGTCTTTTCGTCATGTTTTGTTTACGGCGGGTTTGGCTTTCACCCCCACGGTCCAGTTACAGCTTTTAGGTGAGTTTATCTAATGGTTTTTATTTGCTGTCAACGTGTTCATGCAAGCTACATAACGAGAATATTCCCACAAATCCCGTAAGCACCAAAGAACGTGTAGAGAAATGACAGTTGTGGGCTACGACTATTAACTGGAACAGAAACTGCCACACTGTGTGTCCCTGTCGGCTATACAGCCATGGAGAGCTGACGGAGTTCGGATGAAAGTCAGCTACGACAACATTTGGGACAGTTTTAACGGTTAGGTTTTTGTCTGTTGTTGTTTTTTGTCGGCGGCTCACAATAAAGGTAAATAAAAAAAATTTCTCCAGTAAGTAGACTACGCTCAGTTTTGATCCGACAGCATCTGAAAACCTCGCAGCAAATAGCTGCTATGCATTTCATTTAGATGTAACATTATAAGGTGATTATTGAGTGTTTCCCGTGGCTTGGTGAAGGTTGTAGGATTTCGGCTGAACAACTTTGGCGCTAACACGGTGCAGCCTAGAGAGGGGGTCTAATATGTGCCACTTTGGAGGAAGGACTGCAGTTGTTAAAATCACAAAAGCTTATTTTCTTGGCTAAGTTTTAACACGATGACTGTCTCCCTTAACACTGACTGCGCATTGTTCTGTTGAAATCCATATGAATGATTTTGTCCTCAATACTGTTGATTAAAATCTTAACTGTAATCTAGTTGAAGTTGCCACTAATTCTCCCTTTGAGTTTGCTTCCAGTTAAAAAAATCTAAAGTATAATTTCTCAGCAAACATTCTGAAAATCTGGTTACTTTTTTATCTGAATCAGGTCTTGGTCTTGTAGTATTTTAGTAAGTTAAGACAAAACTGTATGCACAACCAGTTGTCCTATTTTTTTCCTGTGTGTGTATGTTTCAGATGAATATGGATGAAGATGTAATTCCCCCAAACCCTGTCTGTCATTCACCTCCCCTCAGTGATTCTCCATCACTTCTACCCCATTCCTCCGTCACCTTCAGGTACAGTTGTTGTTGCACCTTTTTGTTCATTTTGTTTTCCCCTCTTCAAAATGATCATGGGTCTATGTTTATGACGTTTCGCCTTCAACTCCAATGCTAGTTTGCAGATCAGTATTTTAGTTGGCAGAGAAAATGTACTTGATGAAGGTAAGACTTTAGCTTTTACATAAGTTAAGAGACATCAGGTAGATGTCAGTATTCATACTGATATTAGATTATCTTTCTTTTTAAAGGTGCGGATCACTGAAAAAGCATTTTTAATGATCGTTCCTGATTATAATCGCTCACTCTGAGTTTGTCGTGCAGAGTGAACGTGAAAATAGTCTCCTACATCTATCTTTCATTAGCTTCTGACAGAAAATAGATGGTAAAATACTACAATTATGAAAACCTGACAGATCTACATCTCACTGTCACTTAACTTACATGGACTCGCCCATCTTGACTCGTGATTAAAAGCCTGTTTATTTAGCGTCCAGAAAACAGCAGAGAACTTCTCAGCTAGTAAAAGCTAACCATTTGCATTAGCAACTCCACACAGCAGAACTCCTCCAAACTTGTTTTATTTGTGGAGATAAAACATCAATGTTGCAGAGCAAGTAGAGTCATGTTGCTGTTAGCCAATCAGAGGTGAGCTGGCCAAATATCAGGAAATAAGACTCCAAATCTAGTCATCTGAAGCTCAGCTCTATTTGGCTTTCTGCTAGTTCCTGAAATGGGTGCACCAGCACTTTGTTTCCCCCAGAGAACGACTTGCAAGGCATTCAATCTTACTAGAGATCACTACAAATGTATTGATTAAACAAGTGAACTACATCCTTAATAAGTTGAACATATTTGCAAGGGTGAGCAAGTGAAAATTTACAGTAGTTTTCACCTCACAGTTAGCTGTAATGTGTATTTTTGTACACATTTATTGTTCTTTTTTGTACTTTTAAAATGTTTTCTGCACACAAACCTTTTTGTCTTTTATTATTTGACACCAGCGCAAATGCACTATCACTCATCCCCTCTGCTTACTCTGCGTTTTCGCTTGAGACAAATGCCAGATACCGGCAGATTTTACTCATTGTGTGTTTCTTTTTCAATCATTTGTAGGTCTGCAAATTATGGAAAATCTGGACGCCGGAAGAGTGGCCGCATTCAAGAGATCAAAGCTCAGACAAAACAGGGTTATTCACACAGCACAGCAGCCCAAAATTCATCCAGACAGAATCCGTCCCGAACAAAGAGGCACATGGAGGGTGAAATCATGGTATGAAGTAAAAGCTGGTTGTGTTCAAAAGTTGATCCGTAGTAAAGTGAAACCCTCTTAATTGATTTTCTGTTGATTGCTTCATAGGTGCAGGTGTCACAGTCTAAGCTGCCAAAAGTTGAAAGAACTCATGTACAGGAGGAGCCAAACAAGGTCAGCTTTGTTTCCAACAGTTTTGCTTTCCTGATGGGATTTCTTTATGAAAGCACAAGATTCCAGGGTTTCCCTTACATAGGCGTAGCCGTGGCGGCCCGCCACGGCTGAAATCCCACCGCCACGCCTACAAGATCCCAAGTTTTTTTTTTGTTTTTTTTTTGCGCTGTTTTCCGAAGAAGCAGCGGGAAATACTTGTCGCTTGTGATCACAGCTGGCGGCAGCAAGAAGGAGCAGGCAGGGCAGGGTGAAGTAACCGCATAAGTTACTGAGTTTAAAATTAGAAAGGTAGCAGTGGATTTAATGCCTTTTGGTTTACATGTTTCAATAGCATTAAGATAAACGAGTGTTGACGATCTTGACAGGGTTTCCTCCAGTGCTTATTAGGCCAGGTTCTCCTCCCACCAGGCTAAGCATCACTTATTCATGTAAAATTTATTTATTTTTTCATGTCTGACTTTAACCGCATCTAATACTGTATTACGGCGTGAGCGCAACAGCGACAACTTAAGGTTGATGTGTGAGCGGCCTGAGAGGTCGGGTGTTTCATCTGAACCCTTAAAACCTCCAGCAGGCTACGCTGCACTATTGACGTGTTAGCACGCGGCGCTAACAACTTAGCGACGTGACATGTCTCGGAGAAAGCGTAAAAACACGTTGGACGCTTCTTCTGAAGCGGGAAAATAACACCTCTTCTTAAGCAGAGCACGACGTCGCCTCGGCTTGTTCACGGCCGAGCCGGACTGAGCTCGATAACATTGACCCAGCACAGCCACTGGGTCGTTGGATCTGCCCCGTGACTGCCTGATGGAAAACCAACGGGTTTCATCAGACTCGTAAAGTTTCTTGTTTTTGCTGGGGACCCCCTGTATTTTACCGCTCCCTCCTGCAGTCTTCCCCTATTAACATTTAAAATGATTCTGTAAATTCCGTGTTATCAATAGAAACAATCTCTGCCTCTGCCAGCTGCAGTAAATGTAATCTCTAAATAATAAATAGGAGGTGCATTTATCTGTGTATCTCCTTTGATCCGCATTAGTGATGTTTTCAGCACCAGAACAGTGAAGCAACAGATTCCTGAGTTTGTTAGTAATTTTATTTATTAGATGCATCTAACCTGTTCTATTTTTCTCTGAAATGAGACCAAATCAGTGCTTCTATGGGTCGGCTCCTCGCTGCACTAGAAAATTTTACTTTGTTTAGAGACGTGTCATAATCCCCCCCACCCCGAGCTGCCGCCGGCCTCACAGCCACAGCTGGAAAAATTCCTAGGGGAAACACTGGATTCAGATGCAAACGCCTTTAGTATTCTTCTGCAGTGCACAGGTCCTAATTTGCATGTGCAGACGCTGTACTGTAGTTTTGTTTAGCCGAGGTGTTGTGGTTAATTGAGTGATTTAATCCTCTTTTACGGTCTGCTGACTCTGACATAAACAAGCAGTTGTCTTGTCTGACCTACTAATAACAGACTGCAGGTGCTACAGAATGAAAAGTATTTTTGTTAACAACTTTTATTGGTTGGGGAATTTCCTCATTTCAGGCAAATTTTTAAAAGTGTTTCTGCTGAATGTTGATTTCATTAGGGGTTTTTTTCCCCTCGGCAAGAAGTGGACATTTGTGAAACAGACATCAAGCAAATTAATTAGCTATTTTTTTCTATTTTTAAATAAAATGTAAAGGTGTGTTATATATTTTTGTAGAACATTTTTGCTTTATTTCTTGAAAAGATCAAATCCTGATGGGAAAAACAGTAAAAAAATTTTAATCAAAGAAATTAAATTATTTTTAATCAGCGCTTGAATGTACCAAAACTATATTTGGGTTGGACCTTTATAATTGTTTTTTTTTTTTTTTTCTAAATTCAGCTAGCTTGAATGGTTTTTTAACTTTTCTTGTGTTCTTTAAGACAGTGTTTCCCAACCCTGGTCCTCCCTGTTTTCCATGTCGCCCTTTTAAACACCAGTGTTTCTCTGCTGCCACACATCTGACTTAAATGCATGAGTGAATAACAGGCATCTGCAGCACTTGATGTCCTCCCAAGGAGCCAGTGTAAATCAGGTTTTCTGAAGCAGAGACATGGAAAACATGCCCTGAGGACCAGGGTTGGGAAACACTGCTTTAAGAATCTGGCTTTGATTTAAATATAAAGAAATGAACAACAGTAAATCTTTGTGTTTTGCAGAATGAATCGGAAAATTGCCTAACAGCAGAGTGCCAAAATAAGTAAGTGTGATGCTACTAGTAAATGCATATTCAATATTTAGTAGGGATGATCCGATCGTGTGAAAAACGGAAATTAGGGATGCACCGATCAGGTTTTTTGCTGCCGATCACCGATACCGATATCAAAGAATGCTGATCACCGATACCGATCACGTGGATTGGCCAGAAATTTTCTACAACATTATGAGTGCTACAAACTACATAATCTGGGAATAAAGGAAATGTAACCTAATCTAAAATGGTCTAGGGTTGTCACGGTGTGAAAATTTAACCTCACGGTTATTGTGACCAAAATTACCACGGTTTTCGGTATTATCGCTGTATTTTTTTTTAAACTTGCTACATTTTCACACAATTAAATAAACCCTGTATATCAGGAAATATTGTCCTCAGTTTGTGTCTAAATTTTGCCTAAAATGTGTTATTTTGTAATTATGTTGTTTATTTGTTTACATTTTTTCCCTTTAGTCTTTAAAATAACAATATTTGCCCATAACTTCTTATTTTGTCTGTTTGATGTAATCATTTTAAAAATCTTAGATCAGATGATACTCAGTACTCAAGTAGCGTTCTAATCAGATACTTTTTTACCCTTACTTGAGTAATAAACCCTATATCAGGAGAATATTGTCCTCGGTTTGTGTCCTTCCAGTGAGCTTTGCAGATGTGGGAAAATGTCATCAGGCAGTAATCATTGTTAAATTCATAATTATTCTCGGAGAGAGACCAACTCTTATCTGCCCCTGGGAGCCCCGTAATGCATAGCGTCATTTCAACATGGGGGTGTCCGCGACACGGTTTATATGCAGGTAGCGGCGCTGCGGCTGCTTTATATAGCGACTCGTTGCATTCTCCCTCAACCCAAATCCTCGGATCACGCATTTTAGCTAAAACGCTAACGTTAACTTGCCTTGCGTTGACTGCAGAGTTGTGGGTGATGGTCACGCAGATGTGTCATGAGATTTGAAGCGTTGCTGCCTTTCACAGACACTTTTTCTGCACATGCTGCAAACAGGATAGCCGTCTTCTATCAACTGTCCCTCGGCATTCTTCAGATATCCAAAAGATGCCCGTACTTCCCACTTTTTCTTCTTTGAGGGATAAAAAATGTCCTCCTGAGCGCTGCCGTCTCCTCCTTTGGCCATTATTTCAGCTTTAGCTTCAAGAAAGTTTTGGTTGTAAACAACAAAGCGTGCATGTGCCGCCGGCAACTTCAGCAGATGATACGGTGGCTGGTAAGGGTTACCGCAGCCACGGTAAACCCACCGAGATAATATAGTTTTTTTTTTAACAAGACGGTTATTATTGTTGTCAACCTTTTTTTTACCGGGGTTTACCACTACACCGGTTACCGTGACAACCCTACGTCTGCTTTGATCTATTTTGAAAACTCCGATCAAAACCGATAGGGGCGCTATCGGCCGATTGGGATCAAATGCCGATCCATCGGTGCATCCCTAACGGAAATCAAGCCCGACCACATGATTTTCAAAAGATTGGAATCGGGTGAGAAAGATTGAATTTAACCTTATAAAACAACAAATGTGACTTTTTAAAATGATCTTGAGAAAGATATTTTCAAATGGAACAACAGAAGCTTAGTTTTAATCTCAACAAGCTCCTTTATCAGTTTTCTTGGTTTCTTAGAAGAAACGAACACCAGTACATGCGGCTGTTGGCTAGTACGCTAACACAGAGCTACTGTGTCTCCACTGGAGAGTTAAAATGTCTGTATTTTGGTGCTATTTTAAACCAGAGCTAGTAGGCTAACATGTCTGTATTTTAGTGTTATTTTAAACTGGATAGCAAAGGCAGTGTAACAGCCACTTCTAATGTGTGCGTACTGGGCATCAGCATGGTGGAAAAGACAGAACTGCATGAAACGCAGTAAGGTTGGGCGATGGGATGAATTATTCGACCATTGTAGTGATGTGTCGGTCGCGAACGAACCGGCTCTAAGAGCCGCCTCTTTGAAGTGAACGACGGGAGCCGGCTCATCATTGGGAGCCGTCCCCTCCCCCCCTGCTTTGGTGAAAGCTACAGGCGATTGGTCAACTGTGTGTCCAGACTGTCCACACACAGAGCAGTAGGGGCGGGGAAGAGGGAGGATCAGACTCAGACAGACACACAGCAGAGCACATGCGGGTGGAGGGAGACGAGAGGGAATGAGGAGGAGGAAAAAGGCGAGCGAGAGGGAGGAGAGTGCGACAAAGACGGTGAGAAAATGAGCGCCAGCAGTCGGAAAGTGTTCAGTTATTAAATCCATAGAAATGATAAACATTTTATATATTGCTTTTTTTTACATTAGTAAATTATTTTACATATGTTTAGCATTATTTTGTTTATAAATGCACTCTACGCAACAGAAAATCTGAGGAGCCACTTGGGAGCCGAAAGAGCCGGCTCTTTTTGGTGAGCTGAGCCAAAAGAACCGGCTCTCCAAAAAGAGCCGGAATTCCCATCACTAGACCATTGGTGATAGGCTGAGCCGTTACAGTTGTTTTTTTGTTTTTTTTTTACACGAGGCGATTTGTTTATTTATTTAAGTCAGTTAATTACAGATATACACGATACGCACAGAGAACATCGCAGGGGCAACAAACAAGAATAGATCTCCATCAGCACATCAGAGCATTATCTCCCACTTTCTCCTCAACTCGCTGCTGACAGCACACGCATGCAGCCTTAAAAATGACAAATAATCCTTAAATACAGTTTCCAAAGGTCTTAAATTACCAAAGACCCAATAAACAAGGTTCTTTTATTTCTATAAAATTTTCGTGAATTTCTAGTTGGGGTTCAGCATTTTTTGCGTATGATATTGGAAGCAGAACCGTACACATTCAGTTGGTTGTGAAAGGGGGCTATTTTTAGATTAGCACGTTAGCTGGTTAAGCTAGTGGGAGCTTGCACCATGGGGAAGTGGAAGTTTAATCGTAACTGGATGGCTAATCCCATGATCGCGTCGTGGTTAGCGCCGGTTCCAGGCAATAGCTGGAAATTATAGCTTAAATTTAATTTTTAAAAATGATAAATGACCCGCACTTGTATAGCGCCTGTCAGAGTAAAGACTCCAAAGCGCTTTACACTACAGTGTATCATTCATCCATTCACACACCGATGGTGATGAGCTACGATGTAGCCACAGCTGCCTTGGGGCACACTGACCGAGGCGAGGCTGCCGAGCACAGGCGCCACCGGTCCCTCCGACCACCACCAGCAGGCAACGTGGGTTAAGTGTCTTGCCCAAGGACACAACAGCAGAATTCTCTGTACGGAGCCGGGATCGAACCTGCAACCTTCAGATTTCTGGACAACCCGCTCAACCTGTTGTGTAGCTTAAATTTGGTCAAAGTGGCCTTAAAAAAAGGTCTTAAAAAGTCTTAAATTTGGCTCCCTTAAACCTGCAGAGACCCTGATTAAAGAGGAGCTGGGAGAGCGTATGTGGCACATTTGACATTGCACAGTGTTGAGTAGAAAGTGGAAACGCTTCCATCTTTCAGAGAGTCTGGTAGACTTCTGGTTATTTCATTTGAAGAAATGTTTCCAGATTTGAAAACTTTGGCTTAAGTAGCGCTTGTTTTTCAGCACCTGCTTCAAGTGTGTCTGCGCTGCGCAGACTCATCCAAATCAAATCAAACTTTATTTATATAGCACAATTCATACAATAAATGCAACTCAAAGTGCTTTACAAATTCAATCCAGAACAACATTTAAACAGCTACGAGTCTGTCTGAGGCAAAAGTCCAGAACCTCCTAACGTCTTCAGCAAGCTCCCTAGAGACCTTTGACTACACACAAGCTGCAGGTGACCAGCTAATTTAGGTGAAATAGTTTAATTACATTGTTTATATGTTACTGGGACAATCTGCTCAGCTTGTTTGAACTAAATAATAATTAAGAATAAATGCAAATTTAGCAGTATTGCAATGATTTATTTTTAAAATTAAAGTGGCAGGGAATAGGGCTGGGAATAAATAGAAAATTTATCGTTATCAATATTTCGGATTCTCATCGAGATCGTTTTTCCCATGTCACTAAATTTGATAATAAAAAAAATTAAAAGATGTGTTGGTTGGCAACATTTATGTCATTTATGAAGCTGTACCAATATGAACATCTGACAGCCCCATCTAGTGGACAGCTTTTGTGTCTGCGCATACATGTAGTTATCGTCCATTTATCGGTATTGAAGTGAAGTCCTCAATACATTGTGATATTGATTTTAGGCCATATCGCCCAGCCCTAGCAGGGATAAATGGATCATGTGACCTTTGGATGCGAGCAAATGCTGCTTCCCCAGAGAGCGTGCAAATGCAGCAGCGATTCATTTTCTACACCTAAAAGAAAGAAACCCAGTAGTCTGTTCAGAACAAAATACGTTTTGCTTAAATAAAATACCACAATGGCGGGTGCTGCAGCAAAACACTTTAACAGTGTTTACTACAAGCTGTTTATGCGTCACTCTACCAAACAACAAATACAAAATTAAACAAAAAGAAAAATCTAAATTTCTCCTCCAGCAAACATGCACTTAGCTTCTATTAAAGAAAAAATCTGTATTTGGACTTGTGTTAGCAAATCAGTCCGTGCATCATGACTTTGCTCAGAGAGTCACATGCACAAATACATCGCCCATCCTCATTTATTGGCTGTGGGAAAAATTATACAAATCACCCAACGCTAATGCGAATCCTTCAAAATGAACTAGTTTGGCTTTTGGCTTTTTTCCCTTCAGGTGTCAACACAGTGAATCATCGGTCGGCATTAAGTCTCAGTTCATAGCGGCATCTCTAACAAAAACACAGCACCCGCCAACAGGAAAGGATATGTTAATAAACAGAGAAATTGCCGACAGACAGCAAAACGTTGTGGCTTCTCATTCTGCGGTACCTGAGCTGACTCCGCCGGTTGCTACAGGTGTTGTGCAGAGAAAAGTAGGCCTGCTGGCCATGGCTCCGCATGCCTCCCCCATCACAGGAACGCGCATCACTGAGTCGCATAATGAGGAGGTGAACAATTAGAAATATGAGCAACTCCACTACTTTAAAATATATTCATAATACTCACACTTTTTTATCAATGTACTTTCAAGTGACATTTTTGGTAGATAAACAAAAGAAATGACACAAATATAGAAATGAATGCCAATAATAATAATAATAATAAAAAAGGAAAACTTAGATGTGTTTTTCCCTCTTTTTTTTTCTTATTATTAAGATGCTTTGCTGAAGTATTGAATCAGGGCTCGGTATCAGCAGGTACTCAAAATCCGATGACTCGGGCTTGGATCGGGAGCATAAAACGTGATCGGAATATTGCTAGTATTTAGTTAATTGGCAAGGGTTACTATGGTGTTTTAATCAACTTAACATTTTAAAATAAACTAACAGCTGTTTTCTAATAGGCCACTGTATTTGAAGTCTGTGTATGTATTTGCTATATAATATTAGTTTGTGTTCCTTTTGTACGTCACTGTAACCTTTCCTTTTTTGTCTTTGTTGTTTTAGTCCAAACGACCCCAAAAATCCACAAAGTATGGATGTTTCTCCCAGTCAAGATGTCATCAGATCGACTGAAGAAGAGACCATGCAGAATCTCGATGCAGATGAAGCCGACATGGACACAAGATGGGAATTCACCAGTTGTAACAATACTGAGAACGCGTCTTTCTCAAAAGGATGGGTCATCGGCCCTTTGTTTCAGTCACTCAAGTCCAAGATGGCCAGTTTCACTGAGATAGTCATGTCTCCCGTTAAACTGTTTAGGGCCAATAGTCCTCTCCCATTCTCGGATAATTTGGACCAACTTGGTCACTGTGAGGAGCAAGTTGATGGAGAAACTGATGTAGAGCCCTCAGACCCAGACTTTATGTTTCCTCCACAAGGACAAAGTAATGATAAGAATGAGGGAAATGGAACTAATCAACAAAGCCTGAGTGACATTAGAGAAACACAAAGTGTTCCCAGGGATGAGTTTTCAGCATGCAGGTCTGAGCAGACTGAATGTGTGATTAATTGGAAGGAAAACATCTTACCTGATTCAGTGCCTTTGCTACAGAGTTCTTTAGCCTGTGTTGTTTCAGAGTCTTTTGAGTCCTCCACCCTGTTGCTGCCTTCGGACAAAGTAAGTGCCTCACAACAGTCCAACATCAGAAGATCCAGTGATGTGGAGGAGCAGAAAGATGAGCTGAACATCTATCTGAAACCAGTGTCACTACAAGTTGCGAGGTTTAGATCTGAATTGGAGAACTCTGAAGACAAAACTCAAGAATCTAACTCAAACGTCAACGACGAGCAGCTTTCTCATCTGAACTGGTTCACGTCAAACACTCATCCTAGAGTCATGATCAACAATCAGCCGGACAGAGAGAGTCTTCAGCGTGATGGGGACGATGACACTGGTAATGTAGGAAGCTACCACCTCGGTCATCAAGGTCTCCAGAACAATCTGATTGATCATGAAAATGTAGCATCAGTGAAGCCTTCATTTGATACACAGCAGATGGAGGTCAAGCTAAACTCAAATGTGCGAGCAAAGAGGGGCCTCCGATTGAACTGTCCTTCCCAAGATTCCAAGAGGAAAAGAGTAACGGATGTTTCACTCGCAGAAAGTCAACAGCTATCAAACACGGCTCCAGAAAGTGACGTAAAGAAAGGGTTGATAGCACCAAGAACAGAAGCGGTGATGAACACTATTTCAGTGGAGGATAAAACATTAAAGCCTGGTAACAAATTACAGGTGACATTGACGAGAGTGCACAGAAAAGGAAAATTTGGAATGAAGTCCGCTGAGTTGAGCCAGAGTCGAGAGGCTAAACAGTGTACCAACAACCTTATTTCAGTTACCAAAAGTAACTCTCAAAGTGGCAAAGCGAAAACCTCAAAGAGTTCTGGAAGTTGTAAAGCAACACTTTTAAAAGATAACTCCCAGCTTGTTCAGACACATTCTCCAATTAATTTAGCCTGTTATGTTTCATTAAAGAGGAGCGCCATGGCAGAAGAGATGTTTTTCACTGACTTTGGACCTAAAACCTGTAGTTCTAGGTCTAGACATGCTAACGGTAAGCAGGAAAAAGCAGATGGCCTCAGAAGAAGACGCAGTTCTAGGCAGCTAAGCAGCAAGGTGAGCAGAAGGCACCAAAGTGAAGAAAGGTCCGAATCGGTTGCAGTGCTGGACAACAGTCTGGCTGTGTTGTGCTCTCCAGAAGCCAAATTTTCGAGGCACCTGCTACGCAGCCACTCATGCCCAGACATCCCATCCGTCCAACAGCACGACTCACCCTGCACAGTGTCTCCACATTCACCACATCACAGCAGTATTCACGCATCACACCAACACAATCATCCTGTCTCACACTCTCACAAATCCCAGAGGCGGGCACGGCGCCACACAGTCTGCAGCGTTGAGGTGGAGAGGGACATTGCCCCCCTTTGTCTTCGGAAGGAGGTGTACCCATCCAGAAGATCTGCCCCGTATGACCCCACAACTCAGCACCTGTCTCCTAGTCATGCACATTGCCCCAGCCCTTCGCTCTCAGCACTCGCCTCTTGCTTCCTATCAAGTCCTCTGGCTTTTCTTTCCAAGAGGACAACCTACAGGGGAGCTGCTGCCGGCTCTACATCTCCCCATGGTCCGTCTCCCCCCTCAGCCTCCTTGTCATCCCCATCAAACTCCTCTGTATGGCATCCTCCAGTTCTCAAATCCAGAGCAGAGTCCGCTGTGATCTCAGACTGTCAAAGCAGGTGATGCACTTTTAAATCTGTTGCCAATGGTTTTATACTGATATCTGTGTTATAATGGCTGATTCCAACTGTGTTTTGTTTTTAGCGAGAACCCCTTGCAATGTGAGGCAGAAAGGATACAACAGAGTGAAGATGAGGATTATGGCGAGGATGCAAGCTCTTCTAGTCCTGAGTTTGAAGATGCTGGGTTGAGAGATGAAAAGGCTCTGTCTGACTCTGAGATTAAAGTATGCAAACAATTAACTGTAAATTCTTCCCATTTTGGACAGAAAATTTAACTTGATAATCACAGAAATTTTAAGCATCTGTTTCTGTTAGTGTGTCGTATGAATTGTTGCTATTGTCACTTCAGTAGGTGCCTTTAGAAATTTATTCCAGTGTGAAAATGCTCCATCTGTGTTGGTTCAGTGCTGATTCAGGGCAGGAAGCCACATAGAAGTAGGGCTTTAAAACCTCTGACAATTAAATTTGTGTGCATGTTAGTTTGTTGGAGAAAATCTGCATAATTAACAAGTCTTATAAGGTTCCTTGTTCTTTGTCAAAGGTTGTGAAGAAACATGAGGAAAGAGGAAAGGTGTCTTCCATCAAAATTCGTAAAAGCATACCCAAACCTCAGACCAACCTCACACCCATGGGTCTGCCCAAACGCATCAGGTTTGTACTTCTACACTTCAGTAAATGTTGTCAGGGTCACCAACAGAGACCATGTCTCAGTTAAAGAGACGGTGTGTAGTTTTTACCATTAATTTCTGGAAACATTCATCAAAATATCATTGAAGATTATTTAAATGATGCCCAGTTGTTGAAAAATATTGGAGGCTTTGTAACATGTAACCATAAGAATCTGGTCTAAAATACATGGGAGTGGGTCTAAGGGTGTTTCTCAATGCCAAGGAACCTCGCCTTGATGTCTTGGCCCTGCCCCGGTTGCCTAGGAGATACGTCATCAGGAACCGCCAAGACGGGTTCCAATGTTCATGTTCTACTGAGGCGTGTGTTCTCCGTTTGTTAGCCGTTTAGCTAGCTGAGCAAGGATACATGGGAGGTGTCTTGTAGCCTAGCCTTGGTCAAAAATTTCCCAGAATACATCGCTGTATTTTCAAAAGGATGAAGGATCAGAAGCCGGCAGATATTTCAGGGGAAAATTTCAAGTTTGAAAGTAAGTCAACAAATTTAAATTGTTTATTTATTTATTTATTTTTAGATCCAAAGAAGTTATCTATGGTTGGTTAGTTGTTTAGTAGTTGCAGCTTCAGTGACTAGCGGGTAGTAACTCGCTTATATAATGTATACACAGTTTAAAAAGTAAAAGGCTCGTTATATATTTAAATTAGAAACTTATACGTATAACGTTATGTCCCGTGTCACGGCCGTGGAAGCCGCAGTCACGTGATGCAAGTATGTTCCATTTAACCGTTTTCTTTGACCAAGGAAGGACAGTGTCCTTGTAAGCAAGGCGCCTGTCGTCACGAGACATCGCTTCGCAAGGCCAGGCGCCTTGACATTGAGAAACACCCCAAGTCTCTGGGTGACGCCATATTAGATGCCATGTTTCCTTCTACAGAAAATTAATTTACTGATTTGTAACAAATGGTTACAAAGCATTCGTCATTATTAATTGTTTTTGTTTTACACATTTAGGTACATGATTTAGGTATGTACTGCCGTCTATTGCCAGGAAAAATACACACTGTCACTTTAACTAAGTCGATTATTACTTGGTCTCCAAACCAAGGAAGACGGGATGAGACCTGGAATAGAAATATACAAAACAACATATCCGTGTAAAACTTTGCTTATCTTATTTGGGTACAATAAAGCAAAAGTACTCGCTATAGTGTAGCACACTTGCTCGCTTTAGTTTGAAGCGCTTGCAGAAACTAAAAATGTCCATCTTTAAGTCAGAGTGGATGTGACTCTGAAATGGACGTATTTAGGCTCATCAGCGCAGGCGGGGCAAGCAGATTAACTCTAAATCTAACTAATGTGGGGCCTAACACCAAAAGTTTCTGACAAATTGTTATCTTCAAGTGGACAGTGTATAAAATACAAATGATTTTTCTTGTATAATTAGATTCTTTTTAATTACATTTTGTGGTGAATAGAGCCATCTACTTCACTAATAAACCCACTTCATAAACTTCAGCATCATTGATAAAATCTAGCTATATACAGCACATAAAGTTCTCCAGAGAACAGACAAAAATGTAAGTTTTAGTCCAGAAATCAAACAAACCAACAAATCCAAACAATTAACTTTTGACAGTTAATTAACAGGATGGGACTCTTTTATTGTTTAGGATTTAAAGAGATTTTCACATCCAGTTTCTCCAAAATTGTAATTAGTTTACTTTGTTGTTGAGACAGTAAAAATAAAAATGCATTTCAATGTGAAAATATAATATTTTTGGCTGCGAGTTCTCTGAACTTGAATAATTTGGACAATGGGCAAAAAACATGGATGCTACGGCTTTAAAATGTTCTCATTCAATGAAATGTTTACTGCTGAAGACTTGTTATTCAGGTGTGTATGGCAGTGATGGGTTCCTGCACATGAAAGCCTTGGTGTTTATTTAGTCGAGCTGAAAAGAGGCTCCAGGTAAAATGCAGGTTCTTATCAAAAATGACTCGGTGTTTGAACGATTCTTTGAGTATTAATACATGAACTTTGTCTAATGAGTAGTTTTCTAGCCAGTTTTAAGACTTACAGCAGCGTTCTTCTACTTTGCTATTTCAGGTTGAAAAAGAAGGAGTTCAGTTTGGAAGAAATTTACACCAATAAAAATTTCAGCAAACCCCCAGAAAGGTACGTTCCACATGAACACATCTTCAGTGTTTAGTATCTATTCAAAAACACGTTTGAGTCCTGAACATGAATACGGTGCTGTGGGGCGGATTAAATGCTCGTTTCATCTTGATGCCAGTGTAGTTTCCTTTTAGGGTTAGGTTCAAGCTGTTGGCCCGTTTGACAACGCATCCTACACGATGGGGCATTGGTTCTTTTACCCGACCAGAGCTCTCTCCCTCTGTTGCCTTCCGTTTCTTTGAAAAATAGTTGAGCAGGCTCGTCTGAAATTGCAACCAGTGGTTAATACAATGTGCTAACCAGTGTTGACTTCATTACCCTACGGTAGTGCAATGGCCAATTACTTAGACATACATAGAATCGTAAGCACGGCTCAGCTATACCTTAATGCCTTTTGAAACGTGTAAATCAAAAAGCAATTCATCTGCTGCTACCTTTCTTTGAACAACACTCCGATGCGCTGCTGTAAATAACTGCTACATTTGTATGCCCCCCTTCCCCGCTGCCTGCATGCTGTGTCCACATGCAGCAATGGAGTTGTTCTCGCTGCTCCTTTGGGAAGCAGTGCGTGTTCAATTGATGTATTAACGGTGTTGCTGTTAAATAAATATCTGAATTTTGTAGGCGTGGTGCTGGAATTTCATCCGTGGCGTAAAGCCACTGCGGTGACTCGGCTTTAATTGCCCCACTACAGTTTGGTCTTCGGGCATAAAACATTGCTCTATTTATAACATCATGCTGTGCTTCTGGGTTACAGAATCACACGAGTGTTGCTTTAAAATAACTCATGACTTACTCTGTGAGCATGTGCCGCTACTGGCTGTACAGTGTCATACACACTCTGCTGGTATCAGTGTTTTCAAGCTTCATCAAATTTGAAGAAATATCTGGAGTGGCAGCTTGGCTGGCATCATTTCATTTTTTTAGAAAAAAATATTTTGTTTAAATGTTTGGAGAAATGAAGTGTTGGCAGAAATGGCTAAATATGTGGCACGTGTCATGTTTGGGTTTGCGTATTTGACCCATGACGTGAACAATTTGTCTCGACACAATATAAAATACAAAAAAAGACGTTTATCTAGAACAGAAGGAGCGCCACCAACGTGGGGCGATTTCTGGAGAGACTCGGGCTCGAGCGATTCTGCGGAGACGGAGCACAGTCAGCAGCCTGTTTTGTGAGGGAAACTTGCTGATTTGGATGAGACTTACGGCTGGGTGAAGGAGCAAGGGGTTCAGGGGGAGCTGAGGTGGAGGTCCAGGGTCCGGGCAGGTGAGTGGATGGCAGGCGTGGACTCCAAATGGTTCCAAAGAGATTATGGAGGAGTGGTGGCGTTGGTTGTAGTCAGGAACTGGAAACCTGGGGATGAGAGTTTGTTAGGGGCGGGGCTCGAAAAGGTTTGGAAGTTAACAGGGCTCGAAAGACAGCTAGTGTCACTCCGTTGGGTAGTACCCAAAGTGAGTAACCATCCGGCATCGTGTAGTCGTCTGCCAGCTCCTTAAATAGGCCGATTGGAAGTGGCAGCCGCTGGGCCCGCTCTGCCACACCGCCCACCTGTAATCAGGCACTCCAGGATCGTTACTATGGGAGACACTCACCTCAGACCGTGACAGTGGCTGTTTATTAAAAGGATTGTGTTAAACTGAGAGTGGTTTGATGTCACTTATACATCACAAGGGTACTTGTATACTAGTAATACACACTGTCTGTGTTCAATATGCAAAAGGGAAATAAACCATTTACAGGTTAATTTTAAGGAGTGAAATTACATTTGTTAGTACTCGTATTGGTACTCTGTTTCAGCAAGTACTGAAATATAAGTACTGAAATATAAGTACTTATGCGTGTACTAATATTCGGTTTGATAATGGCATACGTGCATGACTTGTCTTCATTGTTTCTGTACATTAGAAATGGTAAGAAGACGGTGTAACCAGAGGGTGGCAGCAGAATAATATAGTCAAACGTTTCTCTCTCTGTAAAGAAAATTGAACGTGTTGTCTTCCCATTCATCAGTCTAATGTACTAGTTCAAGGACCGGATTTACTGATAGTAACTTCCATTCATTTCAGCCGGCTGGAAACCATATTCGAGGTGCCTCTCAACCGCAAGAACGGCTCTGAGTCCTGCTTTGGCCCGAGACGTGTCAAACGTTTTTTGGAGTTCTTGGAGGTTGGTGAGATAAGAAAACCAAAGAAACCTCTCGTTGGAGTTGGAAAAGCAGGTGTTCCGTCCTCCAGGACACGACGCGGAGGCTTTCCTAAAGACAATCCGTCCCTCAGCGTTCAGGATGTGGACTCGCTTCTCTGTGCGAAGCTGGATGAGTTGAATTTGTGGTTGAAGGATAATCAGAAAGATAGCTGATGGGAGCCTTCATGCAAATGTGTCAGAATAATTAAAATACAGGAAACTGTTTATGAAAAATGCCCTCTCTCTTTTCCCTGCCGACTCAGTGTGTACATATTGTGGTGATACACCTTGATTTTCTTGTGTATTCTGCAAGTTGAAAAATAGCATGTTCCTGCATAATGCAATGTTGCCTCATACAAGCTGTTTAGTACATAGTGGTGAAGATGAATACAATTATAATAAGTCATCTTTTAATGTGTAAGTAGAGAAAACACTCTGCTGCCCTTTTGACCTCTTAGACTCTTGGTGTCTGATTAAGGAAGCTGTATTTAACCAAGACCCGATAATTTCACACATACTTAAGTTTGACTCTGACAGAGTCGGACATTTCCAGCAATAACGGTGTGTTCAAGCATTAGGAGTTCAGCTAAAATCCAATTTTCTGTTCTAGCCTATTAATAAAAGCAGCATTTTCACTGATCATTTGTCTCCCTGCAACGTTATACCAGGTTGTTCTAAAGACAGCTGTTAGTAGAGGCTAAGATGTGCCAGATTTGTCTTTGCAACAATGAAGTTGATGTCCAGGAAGTTTGTGTTTTATTCTGAAAGGCAGCTTGGACCATGCAAAGCCTTTTACTCCGCTCAGGGCAAAGCCTGATACGTTTTTTGTAACTTCATACCTGTGGAGGTTTTTGTTTTTATAAAACATAAACAACCGGGAGCATTTCTAATCGATCAGTGGTGTTTCCTTATCCTGGTTCTCGGTATGTTTAGAAGTGTGTGTGTGTGTGTGTGTGTGTGTGTGTGTGTGTGTGTGTGTGTGTGTGTGTGTGTGTGTGTGTGTGTGTGTGTGTGTGTGTGTGTGTGTGTGTGTGTGTGTGTGTGTGTGTGTGTGTGTGTGTGTGTGTGTGTGTGTGTGTGTGTGTGTGTGTGTGTGTGTGTGTGTGTGTGTGTGTGTGTGTGTGTGTGTGTGTGTGTGTGTGTGTGTGTGTGTGTGTGTGTGTGTGTGTGTGTGTGTGTGTGTGTGTGTGTGTGTGTGTGTGTGTGTGTGTGTGTGTGTGTGTGTGTGTGTGTGTGTGTGTGTGTGTGTGTGTGTGTGTGTGTGTGTGTGTGTGTGTGTGTGTGTGTGTGTGTGTGTGTGTGTGTGTGTGTGTGTGTGTGTGTGTGTGTGTGTGTGTGTGTGTGTGTTGTAAAGGATGTTGCCTAACGTAAAATTTGCCTTGTAGGCATTTCTGTAATGCTGTTTTTGTATGAGGGCGTGTCGGAACACATCAAACGACTGAGCACAAGAATGCCATTTTATTATAAAAAAAACTTTGTATGTGTGTATAAAAGTAGAATACATGTGTACATTTAACAGAAATATAGTTATAGTAACAGTACAATAATAGACAGGTAATGATGGAACATAAAGAGTCTGATGTCACAAATGTCCAGTAAAGTACCACCATGCCATTTTCCTTCCAGTTCAGGTCTGGTCTTTAAACGTTCCTGCCTTGTAGATTAGGAGTAAATGCTACCGTTTGCTGTATTTGCTAGTAATCTATACAATAATGAAGAATATTTACTTTTCATGACAAAATGTATCAATCATTAGGCCTAAACTGGATTTAGACAGTTCTTGCATATTTGTAAGTTTGGAAAGTTTTCAGCCTATTTTGTTTTTTCTATTTATTTAGGCTCATTTTAATCTGAATTCAGTTTGACTTTCTTTCCATTGCCCTTCTGTGTTAAAAATAAAAGACTGTAATGTGTCGATAAGACAAGTTGTGAGGTGTGTAGATAATGTTGATGGGGCTGAAAACCTTAAAAATGCTTTGTGTCTAAAGGCAATGCTGGGTTTTTTTTATGTTGCATTGGATATGTCCATTTATCAAATAAATATAACCAACTATAACCATGTAGACGTTTCACAGCTCCAGCACCTTGAGGGACTGCTTTTTTAAAGCATCAGCTGGTAACCAGAGGAGTAAATCAGGACATTTTCTGGTATCAGCAGTTAGTTTGCTTCATGTAACTTCTGGTTTCATAGTGAGTCCTAGCTCAGTGGTCTGCAGCAGTGTCCCATCTACTTCCTCACTAGAGATACCAGGAGAAGAAGAAGAAAATATCATTTCTATAGCGCCTCTCAAGATAAAAATCACGAGTGCTTCACAAAAACAAAACATATAAAAAAAGATGCTTTACAGGATTATCAATCGTCATCAACTAAAGTAACGATGTACGAGATGAGTGCCATCAGGACAGGAATGGAGATTATGAAGATAACCCACAGCACAATGGAGAGGATGCTGTACTTTCTGGCCTTTTTGGAAAGTCTTCTAGCATTGTCACTTGTTGCATGCTCCGCCTGGGGAGGGAAGCACATTTAACAATTCAATCAGCATTTGCTTAGGATAGAAAAATATCAATTAGACATTATATTATGACCACCTGGTTATTCTACTGGGTAAAACTTGGTAAACATTTTTACAGACCAGCCACACGACAACAGCTGAGGCATAATGTTGCTGGTCCTTTACAAAACATTTTATTTCTTTTTTTGGTTGAGGCAATACTCAAAATTAATCAGATGCAGCTTCGTTCATCCTGAAACCAGAAACACACCAGCGGTTGCCAAAGCTGCAGCTCTGAATGTTGTTAAATGCCAAATTAAGCTTTAAATCATCTGAAATCTTTCTTGTTGCAGCTTTTCACAGTAGTAGGAAAGTTGTTCATTGGTAGCTGAGGATGTTTGTATTTTATACATTTTGCAGAGTCCTAAGATCACCCAAGGCACTTCACAACACTTCAGTCATTCATCCTTTCACACAAACATTTGCTCACTGGTGGCGATGAGCTACATGGAAGCCACAGCTGCCCTGGAGTGCACTGACAGAGGCGTGGCTGCAGAGCACAGGCGCCTTTTCTGGCCCAAGGACGGCGACTGAGCAAGGTGCAAACCTGCAACCCACTGGTTACAGGGTGGCCACTGTCGTCACCATTTTCATAACTAGCTTGTTTATTTAGCTATAATTCACAAATCTCTGTGTTTTGAATGCTGGAACCAGTAGATTACCTCCTGGTGACCTTTGTTATGATTGTTCAGAACGTTTTGACGCAAAAGTAAGGGCAAATACTAGAATGTCTGACTGGTGTTTGTTTTAAGCTGGAATAACAGTGTTTTTGAAATTTTCCAAATACAATCTTCCTAACAGCAAACTGTCTCATCTTCAGACCGAAGCCTAAAAATGAAGGAGAGATGAAATACCTTGACTGAATATATCAGAGCTTTGAATCCAATGCAGGAGAACCCACAGATGATGCTGCAGATGGCCAGCCTCCTGTGAAATTCGTTATACCGGAAAGCTGCGCAAAATCCTCTTTTCGTGTGGTTTTCTTGATGATCAGCGTCGCTTTGATCAGCTGATCCTGGTGTGGTGGTCAGTGGGATATTAACCTCAGTTGAGCGTTCCATTTCTGCCAAACAAAGGTTACATTTGTGAAATGTTTCCTGTTTTGAGCTCATTGTAGTTATTAAGACTTTAAAGTCAGTTTACTCCATAAATACAAGCAAATCTTCCTAAAAGAACCTAGAAATGCGTTTAACCAACTTTGTTCACTGTAACAGTCAAGAAATATTTCCAGATTGTTTTTGTCTTCTCTGTTTGGGGTCCACTCTGATCTGTTTTCTCAAGCTCTTGACAGCAAATGTCACCTGAGTTAAAACATGTTCCTCCAAATATCCAGGCAGTGAGTCATGATGTGGAGACTTAAGGTCCTTGTTTTTGAAACAGAAAGCACCCTCTGATAGTTGCACGTTTAAAACCATAGCTGTAACAAAGTAGGTGTCCAACTTGCTTGGCTGGTATAGATAGTTACACTGAAAACTTGAAATGTTAGTTATTTGATCTTCACCTCAATCAAAGAGCAGCACACAAGCGTAGACATGCTGTTTTCTTCAGAAAACGTGACGGAGTGTTGCACAGGTCCTGTTGTGTAATATTAAACAGCCCAGTGAATCATTGGTCAAAAGGACTGGTTAAGTCCTCAGATGTGACCAGATCACACAACTAAACACAAGCTGATTGGAACAGTTTTTGTTTTTGTCTGTGCCGAGCAGTGGGTGACTGTCCAACACAATCATTTTGATAATTTTACCAAATCTAATGTTTTTAATGAAATCAACCCCTGATTTGAAGGTTTACATAAAGTACAAACCTGATTATAAAGTACTGCATAAAATCCTCTTCGCGGTTTCAACTCTCAGCAAAAGGTTTGTCCCGTTTGAACCGATCAGGAATGCTGGTAGGTGTTTTATCTGTGTCACCTGAGATTCCCCCAACCTGCTGCTTACAGTGTCCTCCTTTGAATGAGTAAAAATCCCTCGCTGAGACATCCAGACACAGTCCTTTTGAGGTGAAACAACTCCTCAGAGGGAAACTTGCCTCTCTGAAGGCTCAGTGTCATATAAGTTGTTGAATGACAGGGAGGCACGCTAACTGTTAAGTGAAACTCGGCCTGAAATTTCCACGCCCATTTACACACGAAGAGGCTCGCCTGTATTCCTATTTTGTGTCACACACACACACACACACACTTGTTACAGTTTTCTTCCCCCTTGCTCCCTTACTGTCTTTGATGTGTTTTCAACAAGGACTTTAAAATCTTGTCAGTTGTGATATCAATCCTTTGGAGTTACAATCTCCATGTTTTTCTTTTCAGTCCACATTCCAGAGTCAAAAAGCAAGGTGTGTCTGCACTTGTAAGGCCTTGGGCTGAAACCAGCTGGTTCAAACAGTTCTTTTGACTGAATCCTCTTTAGATATTATTGTTTAGTAAGTATTGATCTTCTGACACCACAATGACAATGCTTTAATGCAACATAAGTTCAGGTTTTCTGTCCCATTCCTCACAGATAAGACAAATCAACATCCTCAGACTCAGTGATGACGGTAAAATCAATATATTTCGTTCCCAGCAATCACTCCTGACTTCACTTACGCAGCTGTTTCCTTGGGTAAACACAACATTGGGAGTGACTTAAATTCAGTTGTGGCAGCTGGATGGGTGAGATTCTTGCACTAGTCACACAGACTCATCCCTGCTGTCAACATCATCATGGCTTGCTCATCTTATGATTGCTAACTGCTTTAAAGCAACAAAAATGTGAAGCAACCACAAAAAGTCTGAGAAGTTCATTCACACTTTACTTCTTTTTCATACAAGGATGAAACTTTTTTAAATTAAAAGTTATTTGGCTCTGAGCTTCTGCTAAGAAAAAAATGTCAACAATGAAATCTGTGGAACAAGAATCATAAAAAATTCAAATGATTCCTTCAGTTGTTTATGATTAAAATTCAATGCGTAAAGGGATGGTTCAGACGTTTTGGAGTGTGTTTCTGTGGAAATGTTTTCATCTTACCTATCTTAGCTGTTTACACACAAAAAAACACACACACACAAACACACACACATAGATATATTAAATTCACAGCACAATATCATAATTTATGCATCAAATAATACAACCACAAACACTGCTGGATCTTTATTATTATTATTGTTTACTTTTCTGTTATTTATTAACATACTATTTTATACATTTAGATACTTATTCCATCTTATTCACATGAAGGCGTCATATTTTAGCTACTCACACACACATCTATGGGTGCACTAAGATTTGTCTCATGGAACGTACATGGAGCTGGCTCCATAGAGAAAAGATTAAAGATTTTTGATCAGCTAAAGAGAGTGCAAGCAGACGTAATATTATTACAAGAGACTCATAGATCTGCCACATCCGCAGATGAACTTAAAACACCTGAGTTTCCCAGCATGTTCTCTGCCTGCTATAACTCTAGGCAAAGAGGTGTAGCTATTTTAATACACAAAAACATCAATTTCACAGTATTGGACACAGTTTCTGATCCAGAGGGTAGATTTAGAATGTTAAAAATATCTGTACAGAACCAAAGCTTATGTATTGTCAACATAAACTGTCCAAATATTGATGACCCTTCATTCTTTCATATTTTTTTCTCTGTTCTCTCCGAACAATTGGACTGTCCACTTATACTTGGAGGCGATTTTAATTTTTGGATGAACTCTTTAACAGACAGGCACAGTACAGCTGGGACTCAGCGCAATTGGCAATCCACTAACATAGTTAAACAGTTCATGAGTGATTATGGGCTTTGTGATGCATGGCAATCTCTTCATCCTAACCGTAGAGAGTATACTTTTTTTTCCACACGTCCATCACTCTCATTCACATTTGGATTATTTTCTAGTCAGCAGCTCATTGTTGGCTGACATTTCAGACACTGAGATACACCCCATAGTGGTCAGCGACCATGCTCCGGTTTCTTTAACTCTGGTAAACAAGAAGACAATCCCACCAAGCAAAAACTGGAGGTTTAATACATCACTACTTAAAGATGAAGGTTTTATAGATTTTTTTTTAAAAGGAGTGGGCTTTATATTTAGAACATAATGACCTGCCTGGAATATCAGCATCTATTCTCTGGAAGGCGGGAAAGGCAGTGATGAGAGGTAAAATAATCTCTTTCTCATCACAAAAGAAAAAAACAGAAAACAAACGTATTCAGGAGTTAGAGAAAATCATTAAGTCTTTAGAGGCATCCACAGAAGAAGAGTTACTGAGCAAATTACGTAAAGCTAAATTAGAACTTCATGGAATTATTGACAAAAAGACACGATTTTTAGCACAAAGACTACAAATAGAAAACTTTGAACATAGTAATAAATCAGGTAATTTTTTGGCTAGCCAGTTAAAAATAAATAAAGAGAAAACTACCATATCTGCTGTTAAAGACTCAACCGGGAATATAGTTTTTGACCCTGAAAGAATAAACAACACTTTCAGAGACTTTTGCCAAACGTTGTACTCACCACAGATAAACCCATCAGATAACGAGATCGATGAGTTCCTTGACAGGATAACACTTCCTAAATTATCAGACAGCCAAGTTACAGTCCTGAACTCGCCACTAACATCAACGGAGCTACAGGAAGCCCTTAAATCCATGACTAATAGGAAAGCTCCAGGTCCAGACGGGTTCCCAGTAGAGTTCTACAAAGAATTCTGGATCATTCTGGCTCCAATATTTTTCAGAATGGTGAGGGAAATCGAAGAGAGCGGCAGATTACAGCCAAACATGAACTCAGCCAATGGCAGTCTCTTGTTAAAACCAGGCAAAGGCCCTGCATTTCCTACCAGCTATCGCCCAATTTCCCTTATTAATGTTGATCTCAAAATAATTTGTAAAGCCCTGGCAAAAAGATTAGAGAAGGTAACCCTGTTCATAATACACCCTGACCAAACTGGTTTCATTAAGGGTAGACAATCATCCACTAACTCATGTAGATTACTTAATTTGATAGATTTCTCTTACAGTAGAAACATAGAAACTAGTATATTATCTCTAGATGCAGAAAAGGCTTTTGATAGAGTTAACTGGAAGTTCTTATTTGCAATTTGGGTTTGGGAACTTCTTCATAAACATACTACAAACATTACAGTTTGCCAACTGCACGTGTAAGGACAAACGACCAAATATCAGCTAGCTTCTGTCTTCAGAGGAGGACCAGGTAGGGATGCCCACTCTCCCCCTCACTGTTTGCTATCTTTATCGAACCACTAGCGGCAGCAAATAGGCAAACAACAGGTATTAAAGGGATAAAGTGTAAGAAAATAGAACATAAGATCAGTCTTTATGCAGATGATGTTTTACTCTTTCTCCGGAATTCTCAATTGTCTCTCGCTCATTCAATAGAACTGATAAACTTTTGCAAAAGTTTCAGATTACTCTATAAACTGGTTAAAATCCACAGTTCTACCAATTAATTTCTCCTTTGTCAATTTACTTAATACACAATTGGAGTCAGGGAATATCACATACCTGGGAATTAATCTCTCTCCCAAGTTAGCAGATCTAACCAAACTAAACTACATCCCACTTTTAAAGAAAGTGGAAGATGATCTTGCAAGATGGAAATCCTTACCAATATCACTCATGGGGAGAGTTGCTACAATTAAAATGATGGTCTTACCCAGAATAAATTACTTATTTTCAATGATCCCAAACAAACCACCAGCTGACTGGTTTAAATCTCTGGACTCCTCAATTACCAAATTCCTTTGGCAGGATAAACCTCCACGAATTAGCTTAAAAACGCTTCAGAAGACCAAAGACAGAGGAGGACTGGATCTACCCAACTTTTATTATTATTTCTTAGCCTACAGGCTGCAATATATACCAAGATGGTTGCAAGATAACCCACTAGATGAGTCTTGGTTAGACATAGAACAGACACTTTGCAATACGATAAAGCTTTCAGACTTACCATTTATTAGCTCAAGCATAAGAAAACATGAAGGCTTCAAAAGTATTAGTATCAGCACCTCTCTGACAGCATGGTGGGAGTATCTTAAAATGACAAGAGTCTTCACTAATAACTTGCAGATGCACACCTATCTGGAATAATCCTGATATTTTGCAAAATAATAAAATGATGAACCTTCCGGACTGGAAAAATAAAGGAATCCTATACCTGGAACACATATGAAGGATTGGACTTCATCCCATTTAATAGAATAGTCTCCCAATTTGGAATAGATAAGAATAGCTGTTTAGAATACCACCAAATTAAATCTGTAGTCAAGCAAAAATTTAAGCTCAATAAAATAGAATTACAAACACCTCCAAGGGTATAAGACTTCTATAATCTCAAACCCCCCAAACTACTGTCTAAAGTATATAAGACACTGTCCAAAATAGACGATAGAATAGTAATCCCTATTGAAAAATGGGAGGTGGATCTATCAATCAGCTTTGACCAGAACTTCTGGTCCCAAACTTGTTTAAAAACTTTTAAAATGATCAGACACTCCCAATTTACAATTAATTCAGTACAAAATTCTACACAGAGTACACTATACAGGCCATCGGATGTTCAAGATGGGGTTTGTGTCGTCTGACACCTGTACACACTGCACAAACAACGTTCCTGACAATAACATTCATGCACTGTGGTCCTGTCCACCTGTCCAGGAATTTTGGGGTAGAGTATGTGAAGACCTGTCAAAGTCTCTGAAATGTCATATCCCAACCACCCCCTCTCTTTGTTTACTGGGAAACCTGGACGATGTCCCGATTGAAACATCTGTGGTTCACGTGGTTCTGACTGCCATATGCATCGCTAAGAAAACTATCCTCTTGAATTGGAAAAATAGAGAAACTCTCTGCATTAACCAGTATAGAAATATTTTGTTAGATCATATTACACTTGATTTAGCCTCTGCTTCCACTTCAAATCAATCTCTCTGGGCTCCTTTGATCGGTTCAATCACATAGCGAGGGTGGGAGGCCATTGATGTTGTCCTGCGGGATGGTGTGGGTGGGGGGGCTTGGGGGTCTGAGCTTGGGAGTATCCGGATGTTCCCTGGAGGTGGGTTCACCGGGGGTGTCTGGGACTGGGGGGCCGTTGCCCCCCTCTGGAGGTGCTTGGGTTGCCTCGGGGGGTGGACTGCTGGCGGTTGTGAGTGGGGCCCCTTGGGGATCTTGGCGGCGACCATGGGTCACTGCCTGGCAGCTGCATTGCCCCTGGGCGGGTTTGGGTGGGGGCCTGGGGGATCGGGGTTTGGGGGTGGCCGGCCCCGTGTGGGGATCTGGGCGGGGCCTTGGGGGTCAGGTCCTGACATGTATGCTGCCGGAAAGAAGGCAGGAACATGCAGCAGTGCCTGGCCCGGGTTCGGGGGCCTCAGGTAGACCTTGGCTCCTCTGCCGTTCCATCACAGGGGAGGGGGAGGTCCAGGAGGGGGAGGACCCAACCTTACCTGGATGTTCCATGTCTTATGTATTCTGGAAGTTGTGCAAATTCTGGAATGGGCATAGATATTCTGCTGGGGTGGGGCTGGGTTGGTGCCCTCGGACTCCGTGAGGCTCTGTAGTGCTGCTGCTTTGGGCCCTGGCAGGATGGGCTAGGTCTCCATGCCCTGGGTGGCAGTTTGACAACAGAGGTGCCTATTGGGGCCAGTGGGGGAGCTGGCTCCCTGGAGGGCTAAGCCCAACCAGTCATTCCTCCCCATCCCCGCATACAGGTGCTGGCCAGTAAATTAGAATATCATCAAAAGGTTGAAAATATTTCAGTAATTCCATTCAAAACGTGAAACATGTACATTATATTCATGCAATGCACACAGACCAATGTATTTCCAATGTTCATTACATTTAAATTTGATATTCATAAGTGACAACTAATGAAAACTCCAAATTTGGTATCTCAAAAAATTAGAATATTCTGAAAAGGCTGAATATAGAAGACACCTGCTGCCACTCTAATCAGCTGATTTACTCAAAACACCTGCAAAGGCCTTTAAAAGGTCCCTCAGTCTTGTTTTGAAGGCACCACAATCATGGGGAAGACTTCTGACTTAACAGCTGTCCAAAAGACAATCATTGACACCTTGCACAAGGAGGGCAAGACACAAAAGGTGATTGCTAAAGAAGCTGGCTGTTCGCAGAGCTCTGTGTCCAAGCACATTAACAGACAGGCGAAGGGACGGAAAAAATGTGGTATAAAAAAGTGTACAAGCTCTAGGGATAACCGCACCCTGCAGAGAATTGTGACGACAAACCCATTCAAAAATGTGGGGGAGATCCACAAAGAGTGGACTGCAGCTGGAGTCAGCGCTTCAAGAACCACCACGAGGAGACTCATGAAAGACATGGGATTCAGGTGTCGCATTCCGTGTGTCAAGCCACTCTTGAACAAGAAACAGCGCAAGAAGCGTCTCGCCTGGGCCAAGGACAAAAAGGACTGGACTGATGCTGAGTGGTCCAAAGTTATGTTTTCTGATGAAAGCAAGTTCTGCATTTCCTTTGGAAATCAAGGACCCAGAGTCTGGAGGAAGAGCGGAGAAGCACAGAATCCACGTTGCATGAGGTCCAGTGTAAAGTTTCCACCGTCAGTGATGGTGTGGGGTGCCATGTCATCTGCCGGTGTTGGCCCACTCTGTTTCCTGAGGTCCAGGGTCAATGCAGCCGTCTACCAGGAAGTTTTAGAGCACTTCATGCTTCCTGCTGCTGACCAACTTTATGGGGATGCAGACTTCACCTTTCAACAGGACTTGGCACCTGCACACAGTGCCAAAACCACCAGCACCTGGTTCAAGGACCATGGTATCCCTGTCCTTGATTGGCCAGCAAACTCGCCTGACCTTAACCCCATAGAAAATCTATGGGGTATTGTGAAGCGGAGGATGCAATACGCTAGACCCAACAATGCAGAGGAGCTGAAGACGACTATCAGAGCAGCCTGGGCTCTCATAACACCTGAGCAGTGCCACAGACTGATCGAGTCCATGCCACGCCGCATTACTGCAGTTATTGAGGCAAAAGGAGCCCCGACTAAGTATTGAGTGCTATACATGCACATTCTTTTCATGTTCATTCTTTTCAGTTGGCCAACATTAGAGAAACAAACATTTTTTCATTGGCCTTTAGAATATTCTAATTTTCTGAGATACCAGATTTGATGTTTTCATTGGTTGTCACCTATAAATATCAAATTTAAATGTAATAAACATCAGAAATACATTGGTCTGTGTGCATTGCATGAATATAATGTACAAGTTTCACGTTTTGAATGGAATTACTGAAATATTTTCAACCTTTTGATGATATTCTAATTTACTGGCCAGCACCTGTATTTCTCTCCTGCTCCCTCACATCATCACACAAACATACACATAGGACCTTGGGGGTTTGGGCAAGTCAGGGAGTGCGGGTATGGACCCCATTTCTGCATTCCTGTGGCAACCTGCCCCAAATTTTATTTGCACATTATACACTTCCACTGACGACATTCCACACAAACACACACTTAGGGCCTTGGGAGTGAGCATATTCAACGGCATTTGGCAGGGGGATATCTCAGCCTCCTCCCGGGTGCCGGTGCCCACTTCCAATTTTAAACCGCACTTAGACACCGAGGGCTGAGGGTGTAAGTGGGGTGGTGCTGTGGCATCAGCTGGCATAGGCCGGATGATGCCCGCACTGCCCGCTCACCACAGCCATGGAATACACCTCATGATCACACAACACTATATTGGAGCAGGCGGAGGGAGACTAGGGGTCTTAACACACCTCTGTTGTTGCTTGGCTTCCTGGGGCTGGAGGCTAGGAGGGAGATCTGGCCGTCTGGTTGGGGTCTGGGGTGGTGGGTTGCTGTGCTCAGCATTGGGCGGGAGAGCCAGCAGCAAGGGTCGAACTCTGGTTACAGGTGATGGTTGTACCCCATGTGCAGCAGTACCGGGACCAGAGTGAATAGGGTGTGTATGGGGAGCATGAGTGGGTGTCCGGCGTGCATTTTTGTAAGTTTTGGGTTGTATGTGCACGTGTGAGCATGAAGGAAGGAGTGTGTGACTGTGTTTGTGTATGACTGTATATGTCAGGTGGGGCCTTTGACTCCTCCCCTCTCCTGGAACTTCTTTTGATGATTTAGATCTTCGTCCCCCCTCCCCCTGCCACACCTGGTGTGGGGGGTTGTGCCTTGGTCTGCCTAAGTGTTCGTGGCAACCGGGTCTGGGGGTTTAAGATTTTTGGCATCTGCCTGATATATCCCGGTGGCTGCCTGGTGGGGTCTGGGTCCCTGGGCTCTGCTGGGTCCCCGGCGGGGATGGTTGCCCCTGGGTCCCGGGTTGCTGGGTCCCGGGCTCGGCCGGCTAGGGGGTGGGAGGCTGTGGGCGGGCCTGTGGGCTTGCCACTGATGTCTCCCGGGACTCTGCCGGCTGCTGGTTGTGGCCCCCCGGGGCGATCCTCTGTGCCTCTCGAGGGGGGCGGGGGCCTTTCTGGTTGCAGTCTGGGGCAGTGCCTGGATCTCTGGGACTTGGAGCCCCCCCCCCCCCCCCCCCACCCCCCACCCCCACCCCACACCCCCACCCCGTCTCCTGTGCATCTTTGGGGGGCGGATCTGTGGTCCCTCACACTCTCTGTTGGACGCTCCTATAGAGAAACCTTACATAAGCAAGCGCATGTACACACACAGGTGCTCACATGGTGCTCTCAAAAGTTTGGGCTTGGGCACGTTAAACACAGGTCTTAAAACTATGGTGGGCACTTAATGCACTGTGATTTATTATCGTGATTCTTCAGTTAAACAATGTTGATTATATATTTCTTCATCAAGTTGACGCAGTGATAGCTTGATCTTGTTGTATTGTTGTTGTGTCCCTTTTTTTTTGTTCCTTTGCTTTTTTTTTGTCTTTTTCTGCAGGTCTAGAAGCGGACTCTTGTTCATTATTGTTTATTTTTGTGGAACCCCCCCCCCACCACCACCACCACCACCACCACCACCTTTTGTCTTTTCCTTTCTCTTTCACTTCTGTCTCCGTGTCTGGTCGCAATTACAAAGCATTCAAAAACAATAACAATAAAGTTTTATGTATCAGGCGTGACATTAAAAGCAGACGCTTTGATGCTCCACCTGAGAGTAAATCTGAAAGGCTTGTTACTAGCATTCCATTCTGTTTGCTTCACAGCCAAACAGGACACGGTAAAATAAAAAAATAAAAATAAAAAAAATAGGACAGGAATGGAGATTATGAAGATAACCCACAGCACAGTGGAGAGGATGCTGTACATTCTGGCCTTTTTGGAAAGTCTTCTAGCCTTGTCACTTGTTGCATGCTCCGCCTGGGGAGGGAAACACATTTAACAATTCAATCAGCATTTGCTTAGGATAGAAAAATATCAATTAGGCATTATATTATGACCACCTGGTTATTCTACTGGGTAAAACTTGGTAAACATTTTTACAGACCAGCCACACAACAGCTGAGGCATAATGTTGCTGGTCCTTTACAAAACATTTTATTTCTTTTTTTGGTTGAGGCAAAAGGCAATTCTCAAAATTAATCAGATGCAACTCCGTTCATCCTGAAACCAGAAACACACCAGCGGTTGCCAAAGCTGCAGCTCTGAATGTTGTTAAATGCCAAATTAAGCTTTAAATCATCTGAAATCTTTCTTGTTGCAGCTTTTCACAGTAGTAGGAAAGTTGTTCATTGGTAGCTGAGGATATTTGTATTTTATACATTTTGCAGAGTCCTAAGATCACCCAAGGCACTTCACAACACTTCAGTCATTCATCCATTCACACAAACATTTGCTCACTGGTGGCAATGAGCTACATGGAAGCCACAGCTGCCCTGGAGTGCACTGACAGAGGCGTGGCTGCAGAGCACAGGCGCCTTTTCTGGCCCATGGACGGCGACTGAGCAAGGTGCAAACCTGCAACCCACTGGTTACAGGGTGGCCACTGTCGTCACCATTTTCATAACTAGCTTGTTTATTTAGCTATAATTCACAAATCTCTGTGTTTTGAAAGCTGGAACCAGTGGATTACCTCCTGGTGACCTTTGTTATGATTGTTCAGAACGTTTTGACGCAAAAGTAAGGGCAAATACTAGAATGTCTGACTGGTGTTTGTTTTAAGCTGGAATAACAGTGTTTTTGAAATTTTCCAAATACAATCTTCCTAACAGCAAACTGTCTCATCTTCAGACCGAAGCCTAAAAATGAAGGAGAGATGAAATACCTCGACTGAATATATCAGAGCTTTGAATCCAATGCAGGAGAACCCACAGATGATGCTGCAGATGGCCAGCCTCCTGTGAAATTCGTTATACCGGAAAGCTGCGCAAAATCCTCTTTTCGTGTGGTTTTCTTGATGATCAGCGTCGCTTTGATCAGCTGATCCTGGTGTGGTGGTCAGTGGGATATTAACCTCAGTTGGGAGTTCCATTTCTGCAAAACAAAAACCTCTCACTCTATAAACTGCGATAAAGCAATACTCGTGAACAGAGTCGCTACTCTTGGCCCTTCTTTGGAGAAATAAATCTAGGGGTGAAAAATCTGTAAATCTAGCAAAAAAGACAGTTAGAAAAACAGAAGTGGAACTGGAACTGAAGCGGAATATGCAATCTGATTGGTTGGAAGCGTCATGTGGGGCACTGTGCCAGCTAGTTGCAGAAATGAAAGGAGAAGCGCTGCAGCCCAATATTGCCCAAAATGTTTAATCCGTTTGTTTATCCACAAGGAGGGTAAATTATTTTCCAGGACAACTCAAAAATTTCCAGGACATTTTGCAATTCCCCCCATTTTCCATGTGTTTTCCATGACTGTAAAATTGGACTATCATTTTCCAGGTTTTCCAGGACGCGTGGGAACCCTGGTTACATTTGTGAAATGTTTCCTGTTTTGAGCTCATTGTAGTTATTAAGACTCTTTAAAGTCAGTTTACTCCATAAATACAAGCAAATCTTCCTAAAAGAACCTAGAAATGCGTTTAACCAACTTTGTTCACTGTAACAGTCAAGAAATATTTCCAGATTGTTTTTGTCTTCTCTGTTTGGGGTCCACTCTGATCTGTTTTCTCAAGCTCTTGACGGCAAATGTCACCTCTGAGTTAAAATATGTTCCTCCAAATATCCAGGCAGTGAGTCATGATGTGGAGACTTTTGAGGTCCTTGTTTTTGAAACAGAAAGCACCCTCTGATAGTTGCACGTTTAAAACCATAGCTGTAACAAAGTAGGTGTCCAACTTGCTTGGCTGGTATAGATAGTTACACTGAAAACTTGAAATGTTAGTTATCTGATCTTCACCTCAATCAAAGAGCAGCACACAAGCGTAGACATGCTGTTTTCTTCAGAAAACGTGACGGAGTGTTGCACAGGTCCTGTTGTGTAATATTAAACAGCCCAGTGAATCATTGGTCAAAAGGACTGGTTAAGTCCTCAGATGTGACCAGATCACACAACTAAACACAAGCTGATTGGAACAGTTTTTGTTTTTGTCTGTGCCGAGCAGTGGGTGATTGTCCAACACAATCATTTTGATAATTTTACCAAATCTAATGTTTTTAATGAAATCAACCCCTGATTTGAAGGTTTACATAAAGTACAAACCTGATTATAAAGTACCGCATAAAATCCTCTTCGTGGTTTCAACTCTCAGCAAAAGGTTTGTCCCATTTGAACGGATCAGGAATGCTGGTAGGTGTTTTATCTGTGTCACCTGAGATTCCCCCAACCTGCTGCTTACAGTGTCCTCCTTTGAATGAGTAAAAATCCCTCGCTGAGACATCCAGACACAGTCCTTTTGAGGTGAAACAACTCCTCAGAGGGAAACTTGCCTCTCTGAAGGCTCAGTGACATATAAGTGGTTGAATGACAGGGAGGAGTGCTAACCGTTAAGTGAAACTCGGTCTGAATCTTCCATGCCCATTTACACTCGAAGAGGCTGTTCTGATTTTATTGAAAAACTTGTTCTGTAATAGTTCCTTTACTGTTGTGATCAAAAACATTTAATCTTAACTCTGAGGCTGCTCTGTAAATAGTTTTCAAATAAACAATACACATAGCAACTTCTGATCAAACTTAAAACAATGTATTGATGTAAACAACACCCACTTCCGGGTTAGGCCACGCCCACTCCGAGTACAGATACAGATAATTTAGACCAGGGGTCGGCAACCCGCGGCTCTGGAGCCACATGCGGCTCTTCCATCCATCTGATGCGGCTCTCTGTGCTTGTAAAATAATGAATGGATATTTAAATAAAAAGCTTTATATTTTACTGCATTAATTTTACATCTGTATGCCAATTCTAAATGTAAAGATTGTCTGCGTAAACCTGAACAGATCCAACCCGGTCTGACTGTGAGACCGGGTTGACGCATCACGCTTGTGCGTAATCATAGGCGCTGTCTGAGCTGAAGAGGATGTGAGATTCTGGGATTCTCCTCAGACGGCTCCTGGATGTGTCGCCACATTGGAGACAGGAACAAACACTATTCAGCCAAAGTTTCATAATCAGGAAAAATTTTCTAAGTGACAAGTCTCGCTTCAGTTGGAGGAATCATCCTGCTGCATGCGCTCTGGTTCTGCGACGCGCTCCAAGCCCCTCTCCACATCTTCAGCTCGCTGTGGACCTTACGTATGCGCTGACAGTGAGCTGTGCTGAGCAGTGTCCAGCTCAGATGTTCAGATGGGAATCTTTTCTTGAGAGATTTAGCTACATCTGCGATGTGCGTAACAAGTAAAATGTCAGTTCGTCTGCATGCGTCGGGGTAATTCTTTCTATTCTTTCTCCTTCAAAATAAACGGTCAAATACGGGAACTATCCGGTCAACACAAGCCCTGCTTTTAACTGTTCTGTTTTCTTGTGAAAATTGTTGCAAAGAGATATAATTTAACTTGATTACCACCAGAGCCAGGCGCACTGCGCTGTTGTCTCCGTCACTGTAAATGAGGGAAAACAAAATGATCGGATCCTTTTCTGACCTTCCCCACCTACAAAGTTTAATTACAACAATCAAACGTGACAGAGCCTGGATTTGTATTCTGAACAGTCTAAACATGTTTTAAAGAGAAACGTATGACAAAAGTGGCACCTGCTCAGTAAAACCATCAACAGGGTGAAAAATATCAAAATATTGTAAGAGAGAATTATAAGACACCTTTCGTCAAACATTTTGACAGGTCTATTGTTCTTTGACCTTTCATTCCTATTGTTCATTTGACCCTTGACCTTGCCCCCCCTTCCTATCATTAATCAAATGGACAGGTGTATTGTTCAATCTTTGCCCCCCCTTCCGTATCATTAATCAAATGGACATGTGTATTGTTAATTGTCCAGATGGTTTAGACCCCCCACGCCGCATCATCAATGGCGTATTGTTGAACGTGTCCAGATGGTCTAGACCCCCCACGCCGCATCATCAATGGCGTATTGTTGAGCGTCCATGATATCCCACGTCATAGGCTAATGTGTGTAATGGTGTGTGGTTTCTTTTTTGTGATAGCCCATCGGTTCCCACAGCCCCTCCCTTCTGAGTGTAATCCTATTGTGTTTAACTCTTTAAAAGCTCAGATCTGTCCGAATGGTGAAAAGCCGAGCTCTAAGAAAAAATGATGAACCACGAGGAGCTGAATGAAGCACCAGGCCGCGCTGAAGAAGTGTCTACTACATCAGACGCTTCAACTTCAACTCAAAAAGTGAAAGAAGAGAGCGTGGATATACCGCTGTCAAAAACCATGCTTTGTGAAAAATCCATCGCTATACATCAGATGCCGGCTGGAATTGGTGCCCCCCGCAAATCTACATTTTACATCTGCAGAGTGCAGGTTCCTCCTTTCGGCGGTAAAGAGATCTTGGAGCAAATATGGCAGTTGGAACCTTATGGCTATAGCGGTAGTTTTGGATACCGGTTCAGCTACGACACTAAGGAACTGTGTTTAATCCAAGATGTGGCTGAGGGCGAACCTCTTAAATCCTATTTATCAAACTCACCAGCGGTTCTCTCCTACAACGATTGGGCTGTGCTCAGGCTGGCTGTTCCACGCAAGGTGCACAGAGATGATCCTGAGAGACCTCGTCCGCCAGTCAATCGCAGCGGGCCGCAAGCTCTTCCAACGTTGGATGAAATCCAGAACGCTGTGACAGCATTCAGCGCTTCATGGGAGGGGGAAGAGGATGCTGATGGAGAGTGGATGTTCAAGGCCTCGGTCCGTGTGAGAGGATTTGAGCTCTTTTTTGTGCTGGAGAATGTGCATTCTGTATGCGGAATTTACCGCCTTCTACAGGTTGTACCTTTCGAAGCCTGGTGTGAAAAAATAAATGAAGTGGAGGATCGTATTACTTCATTTTTTCGTACCAGCCGCTGTTGGAACGACATTCTGACAGTGCGAAAAAAGCTGGAGTTCTAAGACCTGCCTTAGGAGGAGGAGGAGGAGGTTGCATCATCATACCACGCCCCCCATCCAGCACTAGTTATAAAGAGCTTACAGTTAGAAACCATTTCATCCAGACGATCTAAGCATCAGCATGACGGGGTTCTACAATCAGACGACCCTTAAAGACCTTTGGAGCCCACCACCGAGCTGGGTACTAACGGATTCATCACCACCGAGATACAACACCAGTCCGAGGTCCAGATCGCTACCATCACCACCACCGCCGAGATACAACGGCAGTCCGAGGCCCGCATCGGCCCCATCGTGTTTTCCAGAGGATAACCTACCACGACTCCCCACCATCATGGAGGTTCCGGAGAACGTACCATTCAGGCCCTGGGTCGATGGGGCTGATCCACCTTTGGTGACATCAAACCCTGAGCCGCCGCCAGGTCATGAGGAGGAGGAGGATGTGCAACCCCTCGACATCCAGAGCACCGATGAGGAGCCTCACCGTCTGCCTGACTGGGTGTTTTCAGAAGACAAAGTAGACCGTGTGAAAATGGGTCTTCTTCACTTGGTCAACATGGCGATCAAAGCTCACTTACCAACCATCTGCCACGGATGCAAGATCGATCACCCCAGTCAACGGCAACACGAATGTCTTTACGTAGCTGAAAATGAATTATTTTACGATTTTCACTTTACGGACATTATTCGCAGGGTTTTAACACCTAAACTGATTCCGGCTCTTCAAAGTTTTCTCAGTCTGCACGGCTTCCAGCCTCTGGACACTGAGATTCTGTTCACCATGGCTGTGACGCAGCTGCACGGATTCAGGGCTGTGATGCCCATTCACAAAGACATTTTTCCGGTGTACGATCGCCTGTCCAAAGCTGACCTGGACGCGCTGTCCGGGGTGGTGATGGAGTGAGCGAGCTGCGGAGGGGCTCTTCTACAACTTTATTATTATATTTGACGACAGTATGATTAGATTTTAGCTCTGACGGTAGCGTCATTAGATTTTAGTTCTGATTAGACTGTGTGATTTTATTCATTATATTTGACGACTGTTTTTAGTTCTGACTAGTGTTTAGATTATATTTGACGGCTGTTTTTTACGGTATGATTTTATTCATTATATTTGACGACTGCTGTTTTTTACAGTATGATTAGACTGTGTGATTATATTTGATGACTGCTGTTTTTTACAGTATGATTAGATTGTGTGTACAATTTATGAAATAAAAAGAACTAATGAAAACAAATGTGCATCATTTTTGCCAACCATTCATCAGAGATGGAGGAGGTGATGAAAAAGGTTTATTTTACACCAGAACATCAGGGTAGTTACGGTGGTGTGGAAAGGTTTAGAACCGGTTTACAACAAGATATTGGGGAGAAAGTTTCATCGGATAAGGCTCGCGATTTTCTCTCAGAACAAGACGCCTATACACTTCACAAACCTGCAAGAGTTCATTTTCCGAGAAATAAGGTTTTTGTCTCAGGGCCGCTAAAACAGTTTCAAGCTGACTTATGCGACATGCAGGCCTTGTCAAAATCAAACGACGGCTTCAATTACCTATTAACCGTCATAGATGTATTTTCAAAGAAAGCCTATGTACGAGCCCTGAAAAACAAATCGGGGAAAGATGTTACAGAAGCTTTTGCTTCAGTTTTGAAAGACAGCGGTGTCCCTAAAAAATTGCAAACGGATTCCGGTAAAGAATTTTTTAATAAGAAATTTGAAGCCCTCATGAAGAAACATGAAATTGTGCATTTTGCCACAGCCAGCAGCGTAAAGGCCAGCGTTGTGGAGAGATTTAACAGGACTCTAAAAGGTAGAATGTGGAGATATTTCACAGCCAAAAACACCCATCGCTACATAGATGTAATTCAAGATTTGGTGAAAGGTTATAATCATAGCTACCACACTTCTATCAAAATGGCCCCCTTTGAAGTTAACACGGAAAATCAATGGCAAGTGTTTCGCAACCTTTACGGGACCACCGCACCGAAGCCTGCAAAGAAAATGAAGTTTAACAGGGGTGACGTTGTGAGAATTTCCAAACTCAGAGGTGTTTTTGATAAAAAAATATGAGCAGAGTTTCACGCACGAGCTGTTCACAGTAGACCAGTGTCTTCATCGAGCACCGCCGGTTTATAAACTCAAAGATTTTGATGGGGAAAAAATTGAAGGGTCATTTTATGAACCCGAATTGCAGAAAGTAAACTTATCGACCGAACGATCCTTCCACGTTGAAAAAATTTTAAAGCGCAGAACTTACAGAGGCCAGAAGCAAGTGTTTGTTAAATGGCTTGGATGGCCTCAAAAATTTTCCAGTTGGATTAAAGCCTCAGACCTGCACGACGTTTAAAAAACAGATACAATAAAAAAATGGATCTGAGACAAGAGGAGGGTTTTTATATCACATTGCCCTCTAACGCCAGTAACGAGGTGTTTAAAAATAACACGATTGCCAGTTACAGAACCGATCTAGCCCGTCACATCAATCTCAATGGCAGGTGGCAAGTGGGACTGTCTGAAATCACTTACGTACACTCGTGGTTTAATTTACCGAACGATCGTGCGTTTGTTGAATGGCGACGAGTGAAAGAACCTAAGAAAATCAACAGAGCTCCGATTACTCCCGGATATTATAAAGCTATCCAAACACTTAGAATGGAATGTGAGACTGCTATGAGAAAGATTGATCCTGATTTCTATCTCATTCACAGATTCCCCGACCCCATTCTCAAATATCAGATCGGTGATGAAATAGAATTTAGATTTTTAGCGCCTCTGGCCTATCTGTTAGGTTTCAACGCGGGTGAGTGGTTGACGCCTGAAGGTACTTCAGGCTTCGATGAACCTATCAAATCGGCGCCTCACCCACCCGATTTAACAGGCGGTCTATATCAATTTTACTGCTACACGGATGTCGTGACCGAGCAGTTGGTCGGGGACGTCTTTGCGCCTTTATTACGTACGGTGAAAGTTGAAGGGACCTTCGGTCACACGGTCACTCATGTGTTTAATCCTGTGGATTACATCAGCGTTTCTACGAATCATATAGAAAGCATTCATATCGAAATAAAATCTGATCAGAATGAGCCGATTCACTTCTTATACGGAAAAACAACGGTGAGGCTTCATTTCAGGCCCGCACATCAGAGAAATACAATAATATAACGCTCGTGAAACAGGGCGAGAGAGTCAGTTACACTCGTACGTCTTGCAGACATGATTTATCACCTGCAGAGAAACGATCCCAACCGTTTTATCAATTATTACGTCACTCAGGCCGGTCATGGTTTACCAGGTTTTAGCGGTGTTCCTTATATGTACGGACGTGGCTTTGGATCGATATTTTCAAGACTGTTTCGATTCATATCACCTTTTGTTAAAAAAGGATTTGCTCTGGCTAAACCGCATCTCAAAAAGGCCGCTACAGGAATCATGTCAGATGTGTTGACGAGAGCCGTCGGTAAAATCAATGACCCTAATGCCCAAGAGGGGTCAGGCCTCATGGTTCTGTCGAGGCGTGTTCGCAAAAGACCCCCCGGCAGGCGTTTAAAGACATCTACATCACGAAGCGACCGACGCATCAAACCTCCAGTTACAAAACGCAAGCAAAAGAGGAAGAAGTCTCGCCAGACGGGCTCTGATATTTTTTAATCATGTCACTGCTCCACAGCAAATCGTCAGAATGTACGCTGAGTGAACTGGATCTCTTCACCGTACCCATGACTCAGTTGTCTATCGAAGATAAGATCTACAGCGAAATTTTACCCATAGCGGCCCTGACGGACGGCGGGCCTGTAGAATTTTTTGTCCCCGGAGATGGAGAAAAATATTTGGATTGAAACGACACTCTTCTATTTTTGCGGGTGAAAATTACAAACGATGACGGCAGCCCGCTAGATGATGGTGCTGCCACCGGTCTGATTAATTACCCGTTAAACACGATTTTCTCACAATGTGACGTGGTTCTCGGCGATCGTCTGATTTCACAGTCCAGCGCCACGCACCCCTACAGAGCGATCATCGAAACCCTGCTGAACTTTTCTGAAGCGAGTTTGAATTCCCAATTCAGCGCGGGATTGTTCTTCAAAGACACCGCAGGCGCGCACGATTCCACCGTTGTAATTAACGGACGCAATTTAGGCCTTAATCAACGAGCGACTTTTACAGAAAACTCCAGAGAAGTGGATCTGATAGGACCCCTGCATTCTGATATATTTTTCTGTGAAAGACTTCTTTTAAATTCCGTCGATCTCAGAATTAAACTGACACGCGCGTGTGATGCGTTTTGTCTGATGGGGGCGCGTGATTCCACCTACAAGCTGAAACTCCTGGGTGCATCGCTTTTTGTGAAGAAAGTTAATATTTCACCCGCCGTACGTTTGGGTCACGAGTCTGCTTTACTAAAAGCAAACGCCATGTACCCGCTCTCACGCGTGACCGTCAAAACTTATTCCATTCCACAAAATTCGAGGATATGTAATCTGGAGAACCTCTTTCTCGGCGCCATTCCTAAATATATCGTTTTAGGATTAGTGGATCACGAAGCTTACACAGGACGTCGAGATCTTTCGCCTTTTAATTTTCGACACATGAATGTGGAATATCTGGCGTTGTCCAGAGACGGAAAACAGATTCCATCGAAAGCCTTTCAACCTACTTTTTACCAGGGAACATCGGTCAGAGAATTTTATAATCTGTTTACAGCCACTTCAAGACAATTGAAAGATTTGCCTCTATCGATTAATAGGTTGGAATATCAACAGGGGTATACACTCTTTGCCTTTAATCTGAACACAGCGGATGACTCGGAGGCGCTTTCAACCGTTTCCACCGGCAACCTGAGGATGGAGATGCGCTTTGGAGAACCTCTGAGAGCCACGGCTACACTCATTGTGTATGCGTGTTACGACTCCATTCTGGAGATAAACTCAAAGAGAGAGGTATTGGTGGATTATTATTAATGGATAATCACGAATTGGACGGGATATTATCGAACCTGCTGGGAGATTATTTTGGTGGCGTGTACGCGTCTGATCAGCTGTCTACCGTCCCAAAAAACATTCGACTACCGGCCTACTTTGTGGTAAACACTCATCCTGTCCATTTACCCGGTGAACACTGGTTGGCGCTAGCTGTGGAACAAAATGGCCTCGGGACATTTTTTGACTCTTACGGTCTATCGCCTGAATTTAAATATTACCCTGAAAACATCCTGAATTTTCTAACAGAACGTTGTTCACGAATACAATATCAGGATCGTCAGCTACAGAGTTTTGCATCCGACCGTTGTGGCCAGCATTGTGTTTTTTTCCTGTGTCATAAGGCTTGTGGACTTTCTCTGAAACAAATTATGTCTAAATATCATAAAAATGTAGATAAAAATGATGCTATGGTTTATCATTTTGTTAAAAAATTTTCAAATTGCATCAAACGTCATGATGTTTACTACACACAGGTGAATTGTACTCTTGAAATGTTTAAAGAATGTCACGGACTGTGAAATTTGTTTTGAATAAAGTTTTATTGAACAAACAAGAGAGTTAAGGTGTAAAGCTGATCCATTTCTTCAAAGTGGGGACATCGCTCCAGCTTGGTGATAAAATGATATTTCTCCTCGGTTTTTTCTTTTTTTTCTTCAAAACGTCTTCAGAATCCGGAAGTACAACCCCTCCGTTCCTGAGTTGCGTAATCTGACGTTTCGCTAGCGGATTGGACACGATAGATAAGGGTACATTTTTTTCTACTAGAGTTTTTAGGAAAGGAGTCCAACCCGTCGGTTCTGATTGTGTATGTTTTTTTAACGGGTTGCTGATGCTTTTAATCAAGTCAAGGATGTGTGATCCTTTCTGCACATCGCCTTTATATTTAAATTCCCCCGTCGGAGTCCAGTTTAATCGTGTCATTTTCAGCAGGTACTCGGCGTTTTTTCTTCCGCGTACAGGAAGATTCTGTAGCGTTTCATTAATGAGTGTGTCAGCTGCTGTTTCTACAGCTGACGTAGGCTCAGCCGTCACAGTGGGCGGTTCAGTGGGAGGTGCACTTTCGTGTAGACCGGCTCTCATCAACTTCAGATAACGCTGTAACAGCGCATTGTATTTTTTAATTTTCTCATACGGCGTTAATCCCGTCTCCTGCATAATTAATTTCATTTCAGAGTCAAGATTCTCTTCAGCCACGTCCCGTATCGTAGGTTTAACAAGCTGACGTAATTGTTGGGGGGTCACCATAAACATTTTTTGAGAAGCCATCGTTTATTTCCTTATTAAGCCACCTATCAGTTCGCCGATCAGAGGCGCAGCGGCTGCTAAGAGTATGGGTAGAAATCCGCCTTTCTGACCGACTAAAAGCTTCTTTTTTTTAAAAAGGCTAGTTTTGTTATGAGTCAACTGTCTGAGCAATTCTTTGCTTTTAGACAACTTTCGAAATTGTCGCGGCGATAGACGTATATTTCCTTTGATCACGTTTAAAGCTATTTCACATAAAGCCTTCAGAACGTCATCGGAGCACCCTTTTAAAAACTCCTGACGTTTGCGAGGTTTCATACGTGACAAAGCACGTAGAATCTTGGCGTTGCGTTTTATACGGGCTGACATGGCTCTGTTTTAGACAAATACACCGCGGTGAGTTGATCCGGAAGTAAACCCGTACGGAGACGGAAAGAGTCTGGCGTTTCCGCTTTTAAATCCACAATTAAATAACCGTACGGTTCTGACGTAGCGTCTTGAAAACTATCCATGAAATATCTTTTTTGGTTAGGATATATTTGATTTGCTAAAACATTAATTTGCAATTTGTCTCGAGGGTTTTTAAACAAAATCAAATAATTGGTGTTTAAGCTGATGGAACGACTATGTTTTCCTTGATGAAAAACATTTTGAGTGATTAAAATGACGCTCATATTTCTGTGATGTCTCAGCTGGGTAAATAATTTTAGCACTCCAGGATGGCTGGACGTTTGAGACATCATGTCATCCAAGATCACCAAGTGGTTTTGACCCGATGGAAATAAATCATCATCCTCGAATGAAAGCGGGAGACCTTGAACGAATCGAATACTTTTATTACAAAGATCATCATACATAGGTTGATAAGATGTAAAAAACCACACAATGTTTTTTGGCATTTCAGTTAAACATTGCATACAATTTTCCAAAATACTTTTTACAAAAAAGGTTTTTCCACAGCCTGACGGACCAGCAATTTGTACACTGAATGGAGACTTTAGTCTAGCGTCAAAATCAGTTTCCATTTTTAATACCCAAATGGTTCTGTACAACCGTCAGCAAATAACCTCCGCTTATCAAAAATCACACGAAACCTTTTCACAAATGAAACATTCGCGAGAGTGAGACCTTTTTTATCCCTCTTGATGACATCCTGTTGAGTTTGCAAAAATCTTCCCCTTTCTCCAGCCACGTACCCCTCAACCAGCAGCGCTAAGCTGTCAAAATTGATGTGATCAGATGAAATGAATGACTGTGTGATACCCTTAGCCTTTATCACCACCTGCTGGCGGTCCCGGGTTTTGTAAGCATACGTTTTTGGACCGGCTGATGAAAATTCCGTGATGGAATCACCTCCAAGTTCGTCAGTTAGATCCCCCAGCAGCGGTCCTGTTGGTAAAACACACTCATTCTCTTTGACAGAATAAATTATAGAATCTGTATCGTAATAAATGACGCGATTTCCCAGTTTGTTCAACGCATTTAATAATTTCAATCTGGCATAAGTTGTGGTGAATGCAGCTATAAAAATGTTGTTGCTTCTGCCAGGAGTCGTTAGGCATTTTTCTGCCAAACTGTGTTGCACCAGAACAGCTCCTGAAGTGAGAAAACTGAAGAATTTAACATTGTATCTCCCTGAAAACAGAATGTCAAAAAATTCATCAGGTTTTTGAACAAATGTGGTTTGTACAAGATCATCTCTTTGGCCAAACTTTCCCCAGAGTGAATTGAGACATAATTTTGAAATGGCACGCTTAGCAGGATTGTGCTGAATCTTGGACGCATCTAATAGTATTCCCTGACGAAGTTGGTAGTCCTGAATGTATTTTCTTTTCGACTCATCATCAATCAATCCTTCAGGAAAACCAGACGCTTGTTGTTTCTGCTTCAAAAACGTGTTAATGTAACCCGCGAACACATCTTTACTGCTTTTCTCAAAATCCCAGACTTCAATCATTTTCACCAGACTGTAACCTGAATCCAAAGCGTAATTGAGCTCTACACTCACCCAAACGCCCGTCAAAGCACGTTGAGACGCGCTGTGTGAACAAGAATCAGATTGATTATTCATTTCAGCGCATGTGCGACACAGTGTAAAAACGAGTTTACCTTTGGATGTTTTAAAAGGCAGAACAGGGAAAAACAGTTTTCTGGGTGGCAAAACGACAGCTTTAATCAAGCCAAAATAGTGACTCGGATCTCTGAAATTTTTAACATGAATTTTGGGATGGCCTATGGGGTAAGCCTGTGTGGCATTTACATAAGGGTACAGGCTCGTAAAATCCACATAGTGGATTTTTTCACCGCTCTGAGCAGAATGCCTCAGCCGAACCGGACAAGTTCTGCCACCATACAGGGCTTCACGAGGTAAAAGAGGAGCGGGCGGGGGGTCAAATCTTGAGACAAACTGTTTCACGTCCGGATCAGTTTTTACCATCTCCTGCCAATCATGTTCCCAAATGACATTCATTTTTAATCGATGCACAGTTTCCAACGACTGAAGCTTTTCGACGGTTTTGTCATAAATTTCACCAAAAGTGATTTTTCTCAGAGGACATATGGATGACTGTAAGAAACATTTTGGACAGCCGTGGAAAAAACAACCCATATACTCAAACCCTTGTTCGACGCCTGAAATCACAGCATATCCGTCGAGATAAAAATCTCCCACTTTATACTCCCCCAAAGGCGTTAAAGCGTGTTGAATGTCTACATTTTGACTGTGTGAAACCCATTCCAACCACACGATGCTTGAACTTGAAAATGGTTTTTGTTGCGGTCGATAACCGAGCGGACAAGGAATGGCCAATGTGTCTGGTTTTAGGAATTTTGATCTAAACACGCGCATGCAAGCTGAAGCGATCGTGACAGATTTCAGCGGGTCGATACCTGTTTCATTAAAAAACTCCTCTCTGAAAATACCGCATGCTTTACGCAGAATTTCCACATCGTTTCTACAATAAAACACGGCCTCCTTTCTGAAATCAAACAGCTGCTGTTTAGACACATCGGTGTACCATTCTAAAAATATTTTTTTATGCTCCGGAGACATTTGTTCAAACCCATAATGGCTGACATCTGGGTAAGGTCCTTTATAATTCAGATGTTCAAGCGATGAAAATCTGTGAGGAAAATAACCTTTAGTTTTATCTGTAAAGCCCAAAGCAGCTGGAAGGTTGGCTAATTTCATCATGAGAAAACTTAAGGAATCAATGAATCTCAACCCGAAATCTGGATCGTGAAAACTCAGGATTTTACAGCCTTGCATGAGTATATTTTTGGGAACAATTTTTAATTGACACATAGCGCTCAGAATTATATAAGCATCAAATCCACGCGCATTGTGTGCAACAAATGTATAATTGCTGAATTTAGGACGACGCATCTGCATAATAAAATCTTTAATGCAATCTAAACCAAATTTCTCCCAAACGTCGCCTGAATCGGATTTTGCACAGATTAAAAAAGGTGTATGCACACCGTTCTGATCCGTAAACGTTTCAGTGTCGTAATAAATAACCTTTTCCGTTAAACCGTCATCTTTTTTTTCAAGCTGAATAAAACAGCGATGATCGTCCGTGACCACCGACTGTTTGCAAACGATGCATTTGGTCGCTGAGCAAACGTGCTGTGAACCATTTCCACCCATGGCGATGTAATAAGTTTGTTTACAAATGGTGCATTTTTTAAACATTTCGCAAGGAGAAACTAACCTGTTTGCTTGAGGCCTGAAAACAGGTGTTTTGTGAGTTTGAAAACATATTACATTTTGGCATATTCGATTACAATCAGAACATGTGATGAGAGACGTTTCTGTTCGTTTGCATAAATCGGTATTACACACGCGACAGAACCATTTACAATGATGTCCGTTTATGTTATTATAAGCGGAAAAGCACCATGAACAAAAATATTTGGCTCCTAAGAAACCTTTAATATTTTTTATGCCGTAATAATGTTGATTGAGTAGCAAAATGAACAACGGATTTGTTCGATCGCTAAAATCTGTTTCAAATTTAGAAATGATTCTGTCGGATCTGTAAAAAATGATTATTTTTCTTTGAACAATATTTTCAAATTGAATCACGTCGCTAAATGAAACGGTTGATTGCTCCTGAAGCCCTGCCTGTTGATGAATATTTTTAGCCACATTCAATAATTCTGTATCTCTCGCTGAGGGATTTAACAGGCCGGCTATGCTTAGCGCAAAACACAACGGCTGATTGGCCTCTGGAGGGCAAATGAGATGGTTTCGTTTTTTATTGACTAATTCGTGATCCAGAATGGTTTCGATTTTTCGTTTTCCGCCGCCGGACGGGTTATTTATCACTTGCAGTCTGAAATTAAATTCGTTGTCGGCCTCTAATGCTTCATTTGATTGGACTAACAGATCCAGTAAATACTGAAGCTGATTTAACATATTTGATCCGTCATAATTAAAATTAACGTGGTGCGTCGTGTGTAAAGTATTAATTTCAAACTGGACTCTATCGTTGGGACGCGCGATCTGGCTTCCTCTTTCAGCAAACCTGTTTAATATTTCCATCAGATTAATATAAAACTCGGCTGGGTCGTTGATTGCTTGAAAAGACACTCTCTCTCTAATTTCACGCTGGTTAAAAGCTGCGTTTACGCTCCCTCCGATCTGCCGGTGTTCTATTTGTCTCAATATTTCGTTTATTGCTTCTGATGAAGGCTCATCTGAATTTGCTAGAATTTGATCGATCTCGTTTACGCGCTGCTGGTGTTCTATTTGTCTCAAAATTTCATTTATTGCTTCTGATGAAGGCGAATCTGAATTTGCTAGAATTTGATCGACCTCGTTTACGTGCTGCTGGTGTTCTATTTGTCTCAATATTTCGTTTATTGCTTCTGATGAAGGCGAATCTGAATTTGCTAGAATTTGATCGACCTCGTTTGAAACGGCTTGGGATGCTAAGATCTCACTATCTGAAGCTAATTCATCTACTTCACTCAGTCCGCTTAAATCAAACCAGTCATTTAACACCAAATTATCGGCCTCATCTGAGGGATTTTGGCTGGCTAAAATTCGATCTAACAAATCTACATTTAATTCACCATCTACTTCAATCAAATCTGAAAGGTCGTCAAACCAATTTTCACTCATGATACAAAAGACATTAATAACCTACTAAAAATGAAGAAAAAATCTGCGTCCTCCTTTTACAGAGCCAGCACTTGTTGGACCACTTCGACCAGGCCTGAGTTGACCTGCAGCAATAAGTAGGCCATTTTCATCCTGTTTAATCTCTGAAGTGGTGAAAGACGGATGTTTTTCTTTTTCTTCAGTCGTTTTTCTGATGAAAAAAATAAATAAAAATAAATAAAATGAACGAGCTTTTAATAAATTATATATAAAATTTAACTTACTCTGTACAGGTGCAGGAGGTGGTGCGTTCTCTTCCTCTTCATCTGAAAGGATAAAAACATCTTTTTTACTTCAAATTTAATATACTATGCGGAGCTTTTTGTGAAACAGCTTACCGGCTGGCTGCTCAGGACCACGTTCAGCGGTTTCAGAGTCGCTGTCGGATTGTTCTGAAAGAATAAAAATAATGAAAAAATATGAACGAATCATCTTTGAAGTAAATAACCACCTTTTTATATATCTCTTACCCTGTGCAGGAGAAGGGGGAGGAGGAGGAGGAGGAGGAGATGGAGGAGGTGTGGGCGGAGATATTGAAGCGGCAGTCGAATGTTGTTCTGAAAGGATAAAAAAACAACGGTAAATGTGTACGAGTCATCTTTGACTTATTAATCAGTTGTTTTTTTATCGTTACCATCCGTCCGCGCATGAGAAGGGGCTGGAGGTGGTGGGGGCTGAGATATTGGGGGTGCGTAGGCCGTCGGACGTTGCTCTGAAGAATAAAAACGATAAATATGAACGACACATCTCTGACTTATTAATCGCTATTTTGTAATCACTTACCAGCTTCGAGGATCGTCTGCGGCGTGACGGTCCTGTAACGAACAGCTTTCACGCTCGCATTCCCGTGTGATCTGACGGTATGGCTGGGCTGATACGAATGTAAGACGGTTCGGCTGGTGGATGGAGGCGTGGTTGGGTAAAAGTTATCACTTCCGGGGTAAGGTTGAACCCCCTCCTTTTCTGTAAAATGAGATATTTCTCAGTTGAAGAAAAGAACGTTACGTATATATTTATAAAATCCACTCACTCAGATTCTCGACCGCGCGATTAATTTTAGACAAATCATCCAGGGGGACCGGTACCGGAGTTTTACAAGTTAATTCCTCAATAGGAATTTCTTCCCACTCGCCGTCCGATATGACAATAGCGTCTGAAAATAAAGATGTTAAACCAGAAAGAGAAAAAAAAGATTTGCGTCTTGAGTTAAAAACTTACCCGTCATCTTAGCTTGTTACACCTCAAATCACGACTCCGAAAATGCGCTTTTACATTTTATACAGCTGTTTAAAAAAATCATGAATAGAAAACGGTTGCGATTGGTCGAAAAAAATGTTTATAAACAATACAGAGTCATTTGCTTTGTTGTATAGGTAGACAAATGTATGAATGGTTGTTTAGAGTTGTGTGTGTGTGTGTGTGTGTGTGTGTGTGTGTGTGTGTGTGTGTGTGTGTGTGTGTGTGTGCTCGTATCCATTGCTTCGTCAAAACTCCCTGGAGCAGAAATAAAAAAACCTTTACGATCCAAAAAATAATACCGGACATTTCTTCCTGAAATCTCATCATGTCTCAATTCGAACGTTGTTTTTAGCAGAGGAAGGCTATATTCAAAACACGTATCCATCGCTTCTTCTTCTTATTCTTATTCTTTGCTCATGTTTTGGTTAAAATGTAGCAGCTCTTTCACTCGTGTGTAAATCCGTTTACGGCATGCATGTGCCTTAGTTTAACTATTCTGGGAGGTATGTCATTAAAGGTTTGACCAGAGGTACGTCTGCTCTGAGACTTTACTAATCCACCCCTCCCAAAAAACAAACCTCATAAACAGCTTTTTATTTATTTCAGCTGTTATAGGTCCTACAAAATGGATCAAATCTTTTCTCTGAGGCAGGAAGCAATGTGTGTGTGTGTGTGTGTGTGTGTGTGTGTGTGTGTGTGTGTGTGTGTGTGTGTGTGTGTGTGTGTGTGTGTGTGTGTGTGTGTGTGTGTGTGTGTGTGTGTGTGTGTGACAGTGAAAACAAAATGTGACACTAAAGGCAGGAGGCGATGGTTAAGCTTTCACCTAAATAGCTCTTTGAAACAATAGCAAGTCATTTGCTTTGTGAGTATCACCGTGCCAACTTGTTTAGAATGAACCAGAACTTTGTTTTTAAAACTTTCCCGCCACTCTTTCAATTCAGCCCACCTGCAAAAAAAAGTAAGTAATTTGCTTTTTGTGTGTTGTTTCTGTGACGATTTGGTTCAGCCAGATCTTTGTTTTAAAACTTACCGCCACCTGCAGAACAAAAAGGAAGTAATTTGCTTTGTCAGAAGTCGCTGGCCGTGCAAAATTGTTTAGAATGAACTTTAAGAAAGCTCAACAGATCTTAAAAAGCATCACGCTGAGGTAAGGATCAACTTTTGTTCTTATAGGCTTGAGTATGCAGGCTGGTTTACAACAGTACCTTAAATGGTTTAGGATGGTAAACCATTGCTTTTGTGAAGTGATAGAAATGTTTGAATGGTTTAGTCAAAGACAAATGTTTGAATGTAATCCCTTTACTTCTTAGAGAAGTGTGTGTGTGTGTGTGTGTGTGTGTGTGTGTGTGTGTGTGTGTGTGTGTGTGTGTGTGTGTGTGTGTGTGTGTGTGTGTGTGTGTGTGTGCTTACAACCATTAATTTGATGTGCTGCTGGACAGAGAGTTTTACACAATAGTTTTAGTTCTGGTCAAAAAGTGTCAGTGAGCTGCATGTAAATAACACATTTAAACACAAAGTTTAAGACTGAACATACGAAATCCAACGTGAACATCTCAAAGAGAGTATTAATGACATAGACAAATGTGTCACTCTGAAGAGTTTGTGTGTGTTCAGCAAAAGGCTGCAAAAGTTCATGCATTGACTTCAGCTTCTGCCACTCACTCAAGAGCTAGCAGACCATACCATCTTGTCTGCTACTACAAAAACAGATTCTTTAACTTTGAGGAAACGTACAACCATTTCATAGGTACTTGACAGTGTGTGGGGCTGTCATTCACAACAGTTAGGCCGCACTCATCCACTGTCAGTGAGCCATGTCTGTAGGCACCTCTTCAGCGCGGCCTGGTGCTTCATTCAGCTCCTCGTGGTTCATCATTTTTTCTTAGAGCTCGGCTTTTCACCATTCGGACAGATCTGAGCTTTTAAAGAGTTAAACACAATAGGATTACACTCAGAAGGGAGGGGCTGTGGGAACCGATGGGCTATCACAAAAAAGAAACCACACACCATTACACACATTAGCCTATGACGTGGGATATCATGGACGCTCAACAATACGCCATTGATGATGCGGCGTGGGGGGTCTAGACCATCTGGACACGTTCAACAATACGCCATTGATGATGCGGCGTGGGGGGTCTAAACCATCTGGACAATTAACAATACACATGTCCATTTGATTAATGATACGGAAGGGGGGGCAAAGATTGAACAATACACCTGTCCATTTGATTAATGATAGGAAGGGGGGGCAAGGTCAAGGGTCAAATGAACAATAGGAATGAAAGGTCAAAGAACAATAGACCTGTCAAAATGTTTGACGAAAGGTGTCTTATAATTCTCTCTATTGTAGGCAGAGATGGGCTACAACTTCTGGATCCGCTTTATATAAATCGTTTTATTGATTATCTTTTTATGAAAGATAACTTTGATGTACACTGGCTGGTACTGGCTGCTGTCACCTGTTGTGATTGGTTAAAGCAGCTCTCTGCTTTCTGAGGGTAGGCCCCGCCCACAACGCCGCGGCTGCTGTGGCTCCCAGGGTTTACTGTGGGAAACGGGTAATAATGGCTCTTTGATGGGAACAGGTTGCCGACCCCTGATTTAGACGGTTGAACAGATACAGATGCAGATAGTTGTGTACTCGCTCATCCCAAGTAATTTACACAGAATTCTGTGCTTAATTGTCTGGATGGGTCCTGCAGAGTGACTATGAAAAATAAGGTTTACTAAAATGGAAATGTTAATAAATAGTATTTACATATAAGATTAAAAAATTATAATCAGCTACTTTAAATAAACTAATGATCTACTGTGAACAGCAGCAACACTGAACTTTCACATTCACCGAAACACACCTGCTTTACACACAGATACCACAGAAGTGCTACGAGGAACTCTTTCAGAAGAAATTCATGTGGACATTCTATTTTCTTTTATCTATTGTTCAGTGGGATATTTCAAAATGGCCTTGCAGGCAGAGCCAAATGTGGGATCTGTGGCTTCCTTAAAACTGTCACAGAAATTAACAATACTGTCCTCGTAATTAACTGTTCAGAAAACCTTGGTCTCAAAATACTTATCATAGATAAACCCATGTTTTATCATATGCCTCATTCATAATGTATACTAGTAAATGTTTTAATGTGTTCATTCTCCATTTCCACTTTTATTTTCATGTCTCCGACATCAGCTGAATTAGTAGGTCTGCAGCTATGAAACAAAAGGGTCATAAAGCTTTCTTGAACTCTGGAGGTATTTAAAATTGTTTTGTTGATTTCAACAAAATTTTACAAGATTAATATAATTAAAAATGAAATGAAAGAAAAAATTATAAGAGGTAATGCAACTTTGAACAAAAATGTTTAATAAATATTTATAGTTACAGTATTTATTTTATATTTTGAAAGAACTGTGACAGGAACCCTTCCATTTTGATTTCCAAATTTTATTCAGTTAAATTAATAATTTAAACAAAAAAAATGTCAATTTAACTGAAATAAAATTGTGTAAACGTGTAAACAGTCTCTCAGATTCTTTTTTCTATCATTTTGATGGTCTGATTGGCAGAGATTCATGCTTGTCTTCTGTTAAGCCCCGCCTTTATCTCCTTCCACCAATGACAACTCGAGAAACAGCGAGGGCGGGAACAAACCCGGAAACTGCACAGGAGGACAAACAGCCACAGAGAATTACACGTCGACTGTGAATCAAAACATCATGAATGTTTCTGAAATGATATTTAACTTACACATTTTCAGTTTGTAAGAGATTTCAGCTTCGCGAAGTTGTTTAGCATTCATCTGACGTTCTTCTATCGGCTAGAAATGGAGACACCCGTTGGTGTGGTTCTGGCTACAGAGAGATATGGCAGTGCACAATTCTGGAAGTACATAGAGAGGGATGGAGAGTTGGAGAGGAAGAAGGATGGGACTGAAGGGGAATCAGGAGCCAATTCTGTAGTTGGACTTTTTAAAGTAAGGACTTAATAGATACCTTTGTGTCTGAGCTGACTTGTCAAGCATTGTGAAGTTTTAACCGTTTTTCCCCAGAGTGTCTTTCTGCCTCAAGGCTACCCAGAGAGTGTCAGTGATGACTACCTGCAGTACCAGTTTTGGGACACTGTACAGGTACACTAAACATCAAAAGACTGATTATTCTGATCTATCACTCTGAGTTTACAATCGCGTCCTTTCAGGCGTTCTCCAGCTCTCTGTCAGGAACCCTGGCCACTCAGGCTTCCCTGAAAGGCGTTGGTGTGGGAAACCAAGCAGCCACTGTAGCTGGAGCCACGATTACCTGGCTATTAAGAGGTGGGACTGTTAAATAAATACCGGAGGATTGTATTACAACATGCATTATTATTACCTGGATTTGAGCTATTTTCGAACAAATGTTTTGTCTGCAGATGGAACTGGAATGCTGGGAAGAATTCTCTTTGCTTGGAGAAAAGGGTGCGTCCAGAGTCCTGCTTTGGTTTAACTTAGTGATGAAAATTTCCTTTGAAGATGACATTCTTTGTCTTTATTCCAGAAGTAAACTTGACTCAGAGGCCAAAAAGTGGAGGTACGTAACACAGTTAAATCTTCATGATCCTGTATTTTAAATGAGTGTTAACTGATCGTTCTTTTATTTATATTTCTCTCCAGACTGTTTGCTGATGTTCTCAATGACATTGCAATGTTCATGGAAATATTGGCTCCTTATTTTCCTGCCTTCTTCACTTTAATAGTGTGCACTGCAGGGATATTCAAGGTAAAAACAAAACTAATCTCATCTCTTGCAAAATTGTTTAGGTTCAGATATTTTGGCTTAACGACTCAAAATGTTTTGAAATGATTGGTTTAAACATTAAACTTAATATGAGTCATTTAGTTTTTTTGATCAAAAATGTTCTTTGTTTACAAAAACTTTATAGCCTGGAAATGTAGACCGACCTGCTAGCCATGCTCCATTGTAGCGCCAGCATTTAATTGGGAATTTGATTCCCAGTTGTTGAAAAATATTGGCAGCTTCTTAACATATAACCATAAAAATCTGGTCTGAAATACATGGGAGCGGGTCAAAGTCTCTGGGCGACGTCATATTTGACGCCATGTTTGCTTCTACGGGAGCCCTTCAGCTTCAGGACAAAATGCATTACTGATTTGTAACAAATGGTTACAAAACTTTTGCCATTCATAAACGTTGTTTTACACATTTACCTCTTCACTCATTGCCACTGATAAAAGGGGAGCCTGATGTGCTTGTCATTTTGCTGAAGGTTGCACTCCCCGGGGCTTTTTGACCCTAATGGGCATCCATTGGAAAGGTTTTACTCCAACACAAAAACACAGCTTGCTTGCAACAATTTAGGTGTCTACTGCCCCCATCACCAGGAAAAATACACACTGTCACTGATATGTGGGTGAAGGAGGAGTATGAGGCAGGGTTGACGACCCCTTTAAAGAAAAGTTGCAATGCAAAATCCAGCTATATTTTGTATTTATTATTCAAGATTCAGGAAAAAAATGATAGCTGAAGTGAGTAGCCTTCCTGACGTTGTCCCTAGTAATATTTTTCTGTTTAGTTAACCCTGAACCTTCTGAACCAGAATTGTTGGTTATTTCATGTCCTAATGTAATGCCTTACTGGGTTTAGCCCAACCGCCCAAGAGCATTCAACGTAACTGAACCCGAGGTCCTGATTTAAGATCCTTCTGGCTCTGTGAGCTCCTCTACAAGGCTGAGCACATGTGGTAAAGGGTGACTCATCACAGGGAATCAGAGTGAACTGCACCATCTTGTCTATTAAATGAAAATGAACCTTTTTCGGAGCAATCTTTAGTGTTTTAAATAGACAGCTCTTGTTACCTTGTAGAGGTTTTTCATCCAAGAGGCGTCTTCCGTTCTGAATCATGACAAAGCAACGCTGAGCTGAGGAGGTGGTCTCATGTTGGCTTTGTTGGGGACTGCTGATGGAGTCATCACTGTGTGAAGGCTATTACCAGACCTTTGTGGTTGTACCATATCTGTTTGTGCACTTCTCCAGTCCATCGTTGGTGTGGCAGGTGGTGCAACCAGAGCTGCTCTAACTGTTCATCAGGCTCGCAGGGACAACATGGCTGACATCTCTGCTAAAGATGGGAGTCAGGTAACTGCTATCTGTAGGTGGTTAACCGTGTGACTAAATAAAGAGTTCAAACACACCAAGAACCAACTCCCTTGGCAATAAAGTGTGACTTTAATTTATTACCGTTCCCACAGTAAATAAGACTTTATTACACTGAGTGTTTGTTCTTTGCGTGTTGGATTCCCGTTTATAACCTTGAACACAGCTTTAACGAGATACGGGCGCTCTGCTATGTGCACTCTGATCTGATAGTTTACGTCATGTTTTCAGTTTGCTGTACTTCAAATAGACCTCGTGGAGGAAAATTGGAGCTTTTTATCCAAAATAAGGAAATGAAATTGAGATGACACTTCGTAAAGAGGGGTCACATAATGAAATAAATCATAGATGCATTTTGTTGTTTATCTTTATTAAATCAAACATAAATGGTAAATAGCCTGTATTTGGATAGCGCCTTCTTAGGGTTCTACACCCCCCCCCCCCCCCCCCCCCCCCCCAGGCTCTTCACAACACAGTCCGTCATTCACCCATTCACATGCTGGTAAGGAGGAGCTATGATGTAGCCACAGCTGCCCTGGGGCGCACTGACAGAGAATAATCCTATTTTACTTCTTTGACAGCATGTAGAGAACTGATTGCTTATCCATAGAAGGATCACAGCTTTTGGGGGGGGGGGGGGGGGGGACAAGCTGCCAGGAAAACATTTTGGGAAACGCCTTTAGCAATTATTCTTTTCTCCTTCCCACAAAGAAGACCGGGGCGTACCGTTACCTTCACACTTGCATTATTAGTTTTTGATTAAAAGATGCTGCACTGCTACCCATCTAATCATTAAAAGCCATGACTTTATTTCCAAATGCTTCTTCAGGAAGCATCATCTTCGGTTACGTTAACGTTCATTTGCTCATTTCAGTTGGGTATCTTTTAAAGGCTGTGAATGGCTCCTGAGCCAGTGCCTGATTTATACACTGTCCTGTTCTACCGTGAGAAATGTGTAATGTTGATACAACTTATAAATACTAGTGTTTCTGGTATTTACTGTCTACAGGAGACGTTGGTGAATTTGGCTGGACTGCTGGTCAGTTTGATACTCATCCCTCTCGTCACAGATAATCCAGGGTAAGTGCTGTTTATACCTATCAGCAGATAATCTCACACACGCATGCATTCAAAATATGCATCTTATATCCATTTTCCTTCCTCAGACTGACTCTCAGCCTCTTCTTCCTCTTCACCATCCTTCATCTCTTTTCCAACTACAAAGCTGTGCGCTCGGTTGTCATGGAAACCTTCAATGAAGCACGGATTTCCATTGTGTTGCAGCAGTACCTGACGGACAAAAGAATTCTGAGTCCACTTGAGGCCAATCGGAGGGAACCCGTTTTCTTCCGTATGGGACTGAGCATGTTTTGACACGAGATGACTGACTAGTGTTTACACGTTTAGACTGTTTGTGTCTCGTCACGTTTCAGAGTGGAGAAAAACCACTTCAATCAAGCTCGGAGTGAGGTTACAGGATGTCGTTCAGAGGTGACGATGTGTTTAATGTTTGTAGTTGCACACATTTAAGGCTGGACATCGTTTTCTGTCACGTTTCCCATTTTGTAGCCCAGAAGAACTGAAGCTGGCCTTAAAGGGAAACAGTCTGCCGTTCCTGTTAGGAATCAGAAACGGTATCTCGCCTTCCTTCAAAGAACTGCTGCTTGATCAGATGTATTCAGTACCTTCAAAGCCTGTTTGCTTTTCCTTGTAGGCTGTGTTTGTGTTTGCTTGGGAGCAGAAGCGTCAGTGCATGATGAAATCAGAGCAGTGTGCCAGGCTGTGTGGGTTAGCGATATGTTGAGCTGTCCTGTGTCCAAACAAACTACAAATATAAAACCAAAGCAGCATGGTAAGTCTCTACTGCATTTCATTTACATAGGACATTTGTTTAAGTGTTTCATGTCACTGGTTTGCATTTTATTAAAGGTTTCTGGGAGATGGTGCATGAGAGTCACAGGCTGATGGATGAAAAGTTCAATCCATTTCTGAAAGGTGATCCCAGGAAAGCAGTTTAGACCCACAACCAAACTCAATCAAATATGTTATTTTAATAATAAATGGTGATTTTTTTTATTTTCTTATATCTGTTTTCTAGGTGTTGAAGCAGCAGGATGGGACACAAAGCGAACTCTGCTGGACTGGGATGAGTGGAGAGTCGCGTGGAAAACAAAAAGGAGCTGAACTGATTCATTGATTTGTTTAACCACTTGTTACTTTTCACTTATTTCTTAAACAACAGTATTTGTAAATGGTCAGATTACATGATCACATTGTACTCTCTGTGATCCAGCCTGAAAATAAATGTATATTTGTTCACTTGTGTTTGGACTATTTTGTCTCTTATGAATAGATACATTTATTTTGGTTTCTTTTACAATGTTGAATAAAATTATCCTGTGAACAAAAACAAATTCTGGCTTTCTAAAGTATTCACATATATAGGATTGAATAAAATCAGTAGGGCAACAAAACATTTCTTACATTTTCACCTAAAGATGCAAATACATCAAAACACGAGTCACGTTCGTGGTTTTCACGAGGGATGTCCTTTTGTTTCATCAACGTTGTAAATCTTAAAAAATTAAACAAAAACACATAATCCTATAAGCGCCTTTTATTTTATTATTGTCGTCGTCTTCCTCCGCTTATCCGGGTCCAGGTCGCGGGGTCAGCACCCCAACTAAGGAGCTCCAGTCCGTCCTCTCCCCGGCCACCTCCACCTGCTCCTCCGGCAGAACCCCAAGGCGTTCCCGGACCAGATTGGAGATGTAACCTCTCCAACGTGTCCTGGGTCGACCCGGGGGCCTCCTGCCGGTAGGACATGCCCGAAACACCTCCCCACGCATCCAGGAGGCATCCTGACCAGATGCCCAAACCACCTCAACTGACTCCTTTCGATCCGGAGGAGCAGCGGTTCTACTCCGAGTCCCTCCCGAATGTCCGAGCTCCTCACCCTATCTCTAATCGGCCATTCCCATCTGTACCGGGTCGGCCCGGGCCGGGTAGCCCCAGTCGGCCCCAGCCTGGCCCGGTTGATTCCACACATCCTTGTCTTAAGCACATGTGGGCTGATTCTACCCACCAATCAGAAGCTTGCTCTAATGGAAGGTGGGAATTTGCTGTCAGCAGTGGGTGTGTTGGCCCTGGTCGGCCTGAAGCAGACCCCCTCGAGAAGAGGGCTGAGAATGAGCCTTGGTTGGCCCGGAAAAATACCAGGCCACCCAGATATGTAAACAACCTACGCTGCCCGGCCCGGGCCGACCCGGTACAGATGGGAATGGCCCATAAGGCTGAGTCCGGCCACCCTACGGAGGAAACTCATTTCGGCCGCTTGTATCCGCGATCTCGTTCTTTCGGTCATTACCCAAAGCTCATGACCATAGGTGAGGATTGGGACGTAGATCGACCGGTAAATTGAGAGCCTGGCTTTCTGGCTCAGCTCCCTCTTCACCACGACAGATCGGCTCAGCGTCCGCATCACTGCAGACGCCGAACCCATCCGCCTGTCGATCTCACGATCCCTTCTACCTCACTCGTGAACAAGACCCAGAGATACTTAAACTCCTCCACTTGAGGTAGGACCTCTCCCCCGACCCGGAGTTGGTAAGCCACCCTTTTCCGGTCGAGAACCATGGTCTCAGATTCGGAGGTGCTGATCCTCATTCCAGCCGCTTCACGCTCGGCCGCGAACCTACCCAGCAAGAGCTGAAGGTCAGAGCTGGATGACGCTAGGAGGACCACATCATCCGCAGAAAGCAGAGACGAGATTCTCCTGCCACCAAACTCGACACACTCCACACCACGGCTGCGCCTAGAAATTCTGTCCATAAAGGTAATGAACAGAACCGGTGACAAACCGGTGTTATTTTTCTTGTACGTTTTCCTTCATAACTGGTTCTATTTGTGATTTGCTCCATTTGTACAAACAAAAAAGTTTTCTTGTTTGCCAAAAGTTTAGTCAATGAAAAATTATGAAAACCCAAGGAAAAATCTCTATGAGAAACAGATGTCAAATTATGACATCCTTTATGTTAAAAACTGAAACAGTTGCTTGCACGCTTGAGGATTTTGTACTCTCCTGAACTTTTGCACAAAATAATTACACGTTAAAAATCAAATGAGTAGTAACCGTTTTGCTTACGTAGAAAAGTTGCAGTGTGGCTCTTATTTTGAAAAAACTAACCGGATGTTAATTTAATTCCCTCTTCTAGCCGTATTAGCATTAGCGTTAGCGACACATTAGTTTTATTTGTTCGTGATTTGATCGGAACTGTAATAAATGGGCCGATATAAGTGTGCATACAACTGCGAGTACTCAAGCGATTCGGAGGTTAAGTTCTTCAAGTAAGTGCTTAGTTACATTTTTATTGTTAACGACGAATAACAGACAGCTAGCTGGCAGAAAATAATCTATTCCATAAACAACAGATAGCATTCTGGAGTCACTATTACTTGTAAAACCTCCCCACCCATGAGCGGATGTGTTTCATCTTCATGTTTACATAATCGACTCTCTGCATTAGCCAGATTACCAGAGGGGTAAATTTAATTTGAAGCAAATAAAAAGTATTGTGCTAGATAAAAACCATACAGCCACATCCTCTTTCATAAATACTCACGGACCCCTGTGTTATCTATCAGAATGCAATTTCACAGTGGTCAGCGCTGTTGCCCTGCAGCAAAAAGGTCCTGGGTTGAAATCCCAACCTGGGGTCTTTCTGCGTGGAGTTTGCATGTTCTCCCTGTGCACGCGTGGGTTCTCTCCGGGTACTCCGGCTTCCTTCCACAGTCCAAAAACATGACTGTCAGGTTGGCTGGTTTCTCTAAACTGTCCCTAGGTGTGTGTGTGTGTGTGTGTGTGTGTGTGTGTGTGTGTGTGTGTGTGTGTGTGTGTGTGTGTGTGTGTGTGTGTGTGTGTGTGTGTGTGTGGTGCCCTGCGATGGACTGGCAACATGTCCAGGGTGTACCCGCCTGTTTGCCCAGAGATTGCTGGAGATAGGCAGCACCAGCGCCCCTCGGCCCTGCATGGACACAGACGGTGGATGGATGTCTCACATCTGAATGAGATTTGTTCTCTTCCAGGTTCCCCCTGTGCAGTCCCAGAAAACTTAAAAAATGGCTCTCGAACATGAAGTGGGACGACTGGACTCCGACTCGCTTCTCTGTGCTGTGCAGCAATCATTTTGAGGAACAATGCATCGACAGAACTGGAAAACACGTGACTCTTAGAGAAGATGCCGTTCCCACCATATTTACATCCTGTGAGAACATGCAAAGTAAAAAGGTAATGTTCTCCTTCTGGTTTCACTGTTTCAGTGACACCCTAGAATATTTACTTGTGCTTGTTTAACAAAGCTTCTTCATCAGTTCATACTTTATTTTCAGGCCTTTAGCAACCAAAGATGTAAGAAAGCCAAGGTGAGAACTTGGGCTGTTTAAATTTAACATATTCACTTGTTCTTATGGTACTTTTCTACTACTTATTACAACTGTAATCAGTCCATGACTAACAATCATTTTATTGTTGTTTTGGTTTACTCTGGTACACATTCAGGCTCCTGGTGCTAAAGCTGGAGAGAAAGAGACCGCTCAGTTCCCTCCTCTAACCTCTGAGAACAGAGAACCCGATCAGACAGGGGAGGAACCCTCGGGGTATGTAACGACACAAAATCATCCGATTTTTCTTTAGCCTTCGCATTGTCAGTTGTGTATTGTGGACATTTAGTACTGTGCATTTTAATTTAATTAACCTAAAATAACAAAAAATGTAGATCTGTTAGGACATTCGTCCAATTCAAAATAACTTTTGTAGGAAAATGCGTTTCTGTCTTGCTGATTATTACCTTTTAAATGTGTTTGTGTTCAGAGACCAAGACCAGCAGAAGACAGAGAAATGGAGAATCATCGTTGATGAGAGGCTGATGAAGATCCAGTCGTTTCCTCACTTCTTTCATGGAGATTACTGCACACCACATGTAGGCTGTCTAACATGAGACTGTTTATTTATCACTCCTCCTTTAGGAAGGTTAGTCATCTCCAGGATCTGGAGATTCCCGTTGAGGGTAGCATATGAAATGAGGTTTGACACTAAACCAAGCTTTTACTCTGATAATAATCCATTTTTTCTGTCATATTCATCAGCAGACTATTCAGTGGGCTCCAGATGACGATTTTAGTGTAAGCAGTCTGAATTTAATAGAGTGAATTATTTAGTCATTGTTCTGGGTGTTTTTGTTCTGATTTCCTTTATTTAATTCCTTCCCAGGTTTCGCAGACAGACTGTGAAGATGCTGAACATACTATAGAGGTAGTTGCATAAGTTTTATTGATCACTCACGGTTGGACAGATTTAGTAAAGGTGAGAGGGACATGACAAGACATCGTGGTTGCAGGTGAAAGAGCCATGGCAGTGGCTGGGCTTGGACATCAGAGGACCGATGCCGCAGACGCTGAACGGACACAAGTACATATTAACTGTGACTGATTACTACTCCAAATGGGTGGAGGCTTCGCCGATGCCATCGTGCCTCCCTCCTTGTGTGGCGAAGAACATCTCAGACATTATTGCTCATTTTGGATACCCTCTCAGAATTCTCTCCAGGTTGCCCCCTGACGTCGTGCACCAGGTGAGTGCAAATGAGAGTCTGTGACTCGTTCGGAGACGAGCTGGTTAAAAAGTCGGCTAGAGGTTGTTGTTTTTGACCGTGTAACAGTGTGTTTATCTCATGGACGTTCTGTGGATGTGTCTTTGCACCAGATCAACCTTCAGCTGAAAGATCAGCTGAAGGTTGCTGCAGCTCTTCTGGTGCATCATCAGCAAACGGGCACGGCCGATCTGATCACGCCTCAGCTGATCGACAGGTTTGGACGCGCTCTGATAACGTTTGCTTTTTGAACTTTCCACCGTAACTACAGTTTTGTTATGCTGTGGTGTTTAAACGCCGTGTTTGCTTTGGTGGTTCCCTACAGGATGGTAAGTGATCTAACGGAGGAGCATCCAGCTGACTGGGATGTTTACCTGCCTGCAAAAGTCTTCAGTCTTTGTTTCGAGGAGCATTCAGCGACTAAGGAGAGGCCTTTTTCAGTGCTGTGTGTTAACGGACTAGAGCCGGTCCAGTCCCCCAGAGGAGTTGATGTAAGTTTGAACCTCCTAATGAAAGTAGAGCTGAAGCTTGCTTGCGTGATGATTTAGTTTTTATCCGTTTTGCTCCTCAGTTTACAAACGCCAAGATCCAAGAAAGTGCTTTTGTGATTAGATAGATTCATTTGGTAAGCTGGACTCTTTGTATTTTGTTACTCTGCTTTTGGAAATAGAGTAAAAAAAAAGAAGCTAACGGTACTTTACAATAATAAACAACCCTTTTCTCCACTCCTTCAGGTTATTTCAATCAGAGACCAAACTGGATTCATGACCAAACCAGTGAGGAGTATTTTCCTGGTGTGTTGCATTATGGACCGAATGGGAAAGTCATATTCTGGATGATTTTATCAGGATGACTTGGTTCAGTGGACAGAAACTACCGATAAAACTCCAAATGTCTGCTTCCATGTGTTTAGGTTTCTTCACACTCTTTAAGAAATATTTATTAAAGCGAGGATGCTATTCAGCCTTCTGTGTGTCTTATTTCTGTTGAATTTCATTTCATTTGCTAAGATTGTTTTGCTGGTAACCTTTGCTGATTCCAACGGGGCAAAAAAGGTATATTCAGCCTCCAATTGTGCAGATTTGCCCACTTAAAAAGATGAGAGGCTTTTCATCTTAGATTTACCTCAACTTTGAGAGAAAAATGTGAAAACCATCCGGAAAATCACATTGTCTGATTTTTAATGAATATATTTGCAAATGATGGTGGAAAATGAGTATTTGGTCAATAGCAAATGTCCATCTCAATACTTTATTTACCGTTTGTTGGCAGGTCAAACGTTTTCTGTAAGTCTTCTCGAGGTGTTTACACACTGTTGCTGGTGTTTTGGCCCATCCCTCCATGCAGATCTCTAGAGCAGTGATGTTTTGGGGCTGTCGCTGGGCAACACGAACTTCCAACTCCCTCTAAAGCTTTTCTATGGGGTTGAGATCTGGAGAATGGATAGGCCACTCCAGGACCTTGACATGCTCCTTATGAAGCCTCTGCTTTGTTACTCAGCAGTGTGTTTGGGATCATCGTCATGCTGAAAGACCCAGCCACATTTCATCTTCAGGGCCCTTGCTGATGGATGGAGCTTTTCCCTCAGAATCTGATGATACATGATGGCCCTATTCATTCTTTCCTTTACACAGATCAGTCGTCCTGGTCCCTTTGCAGGAAAACAGCACCAAAACATGATGTTACCACCCCCATGCTTTACAGTAGGTATGGCGTCTTTTGGATGCAACTCTGCATTCTTTCTCCTCCGAACACGATGAGTAGAGTTTTTACTAAAAAGTTCTGTTTGGTTTAATCAGACCACGACATTCTCCCAATCCTCCAAATGCTCTCTAGAAAATGTCAGACGGGTCTGCACATGTACTGGCTTAAGCAGGCGGACACGTCAGGTGCTGGGGACCCTGGTGGTATAATGTGTCACTGATGGTAGCCT